>NW_016803645.1:1965773-2014034 GCF_001698545.2 Rhinopithecus bieti | reverse complement strand
CCCAATCCCCCCGCCCCCCCCGCAACCTCTACTTCCCACTCTGGCACTGAATGATTCTTACTTTCAATTACGGTTATTTATTTACATCTTCCTCTTGGAGACTATTAACCCCTTGAGGGCAGAACCTACTTGATCTCATATAGAATTTTCTTTCCTCCCTTTCTTCCTACCACCTAACTTGTAGCACCCAGCACGGGACCAAAGGCAAGGTTGGTATGTATTCATTCAATAAATATCTGGGACTGCTTCCTATGTGCCAGCCACTGTATTCAGTATTTGTTGAAGTCGTGTGATATGTGCTGCTTACACAGGTCTGTTTGGACGCACATGTGGAAAAATGGCTAGCAGCCAGCCTGCATCTGATGAGCTGGAGCAACCAAGCAAAAGAAACATTTTTAAACAGCAAAACATCAGACCCACTCCCATTCAACTCCCCTAAAGGACTGGGCAACACAGAGACACACAACTATCAAATATAGTGATTTTTTTTTTTTCATCTAGCGAAAGTGACTGGGAGACCACGAAAGTTGGCAAAGGCAATGACAAAATTCCCGATACAGTAGTTGTCCTGTGGAAACAACAACAAAAAAAATGACCTTTAAACTTAATGACATCTGGCATTAACCATCTTTACAGCAGTCAGCAGGGAGAAGGACCTTGACATTGGTTCACTGGAAAATGACACCAACGTGATGCACACCTTTGGTTTCAGCAATCACTGCCTGTTGTGTCATTTCTGATTATGATTAGGGTGACCACATAACTTACCTCCTAATCAAAATATTCTTGAGCATGAAAGAAGAGACTATCAAGAATTCCATTGGAATAACAGGAATAAACTGGGCCATATGGTCCGCACAATTATAAAGAAAGGTCAAATATTAATGATTTTGCCATGGAATTTTACTTGATGTTTTCACGTCTTCAGATTCATTGGCAGTAGTCTTTACCAGAAGAGCTAAAACACTAAAATTCTGCGAGTCAAGCAAGAGTTTGCAAAACATCCCATGGAGCCAACATACTATCTACACTTGGTACATAAATACAGCATAGCTAAAGAGGAAGGCCACGCTAAGATCTCTAACCCGGAAGACCAATTAACTATCTAAATGAATTAGCATTCTGTTTACACTTCAACACCTGGAGGCTAATTACTATTTAAATAAAGCCTTCTACCTTAATTACAGCTGTTAGCCTGTGAAAGTTTCAGGGAGGCCTGCCTTCCTAGCTGAAATGCAAACTTGAGGACATACAAAGCTATTAATGGCATACAAAGCTAATAAAGGCAGAACCTTAAGTAAATGGCTTTAAAAATTAAGTACATATAAAAGGATAATTTGTAAATTTGCTAACTTTTCTTCTCTGCTAGCTAAAATCTGTAGCTATTACACCATATGTTCACAGATGACACCAAACTGCAGCTATGCCATCTTCCAGATAAGAACTCTTCATTTGTGCCTTGATGTTTACTACAATTCCTCACACATACATAATAAGCCTTTTTAAAATTGAATTAATATGTAGAACTGATACTAGAACCCAGATCTTCTAGATTTCTTTCCAGCTCTTTCATTTTTCTGACTCTTCTCCTTCTTGCATGTTTAAGTCATTTATTCAGTTGATGAAACACGTATTAGGTACTTATTAGGCACTAAACTAAGCACCAGGAGGATTCAGAAATGATGAGTAACCTTTTAGATCAAAAACACCATTTGACTTTGTAAGGGTGGATTTCTTCTGTAGTCTTTCATCCAAGGAAAGTGACCTGGTAAATAAACCCAAACAAGGGAGTTCGAGGACCAATGTGATATTAACATTTTAAGCTTGTTCAAAATTTATTACTTCTTTATGTGAGAACAAGGGATAGAGTATTTTGGATTAGTGGTTATAACTATAATTTGATAAACACAGAGGAGCAAATTAAGCAAACTTTTAAGCAAATTATTAATCTGTAAAAAGCCAGTCTCCTTCCCCAGTTAAAAACAATGTTTTCCAGAATAAAAGAAAAAAAAAATCAAATTGCTCTAAATATTCAACATTATTTCACAATCTGAGGTTCTTCTCTTATTTTCTTTCGCTCACATTTCTTTTTAACTATTTTCAGAATATTCAAAATTATTTAATTTTTTCACATATAATGGTCTCGTGTATGTTCTTAAGTTATCTTTTATCTTGAGAGATACCAAAAAAAACCTGTAGTTTTCTGCCTGGAAAATATCCTACAGTCAGAGCTAAGCATTCTTATCTATGACATTACATCACTACGAAGTCATCACTGGTTAACTAAATTATCCAGACTGCTCATGTTCTTGTCTTTCATTTAATTCCATTTGGTCTGAATTCTTCACACCATAGTAATGTAGTTATCTCCCTAAACATGCCAGGTTCCCTATCAGGTAATTCAGGTAGTAAAGACTTCAAGCTTTATTATTTTTTATTTTTCAAGTGCTGCCTTATTTATTCAAATTCTTCTGATCATTCAGGAACATTAAGTCATTCTACAGTTGGAAAGCTGGTATTTGGCTTTCTTTTACTGAGCCCTATCTCTAACTCAAAGATCAATGTCAATTAGATAAATATTCAAAAACATCACCTACTTTAAATCATACTTGGAAAAGTTGATTAATCTTTTCTAATAAAAAGAGAAACATTGACGTTACTGAATTCTATTTTCAAGGCCTTATCGTTGTACCTTGGAAGAGTTGATAGATGAGCCAGTACCCACAAAAGAACTGGATGTCCTTGCCCTGAAGTGCAGAAGCTACTAACAAAGGAGGGTGCTACAAACAAAGAGGGAACAATCAAGCCTACATTTTTTTCCTGTGGATTTTTGTTACTTTTTGTACCCCCTATGAAGTTGCGGAGTATCCCAAAAGAACAGAATGCCATTTGCACCAGCTATTCTTACAGTTCCAATTTAACTTTATGGACTCATAATCTCAGAACAAGTCAATATAATACCAAGAGTTTCAGACTGAATGATTTTTGTTTCAATCATAATTTCTATGTTGATAAGGACAAAGTCTCAGGGTGAAAAAAGATTAATGAACATCACTCTAAACCTAAAAATAAACCAATAATTAAGTTAGGCAATGTAAAAATGTAACATTTGGAAATAAAACGCAGATTTGGCCTGGTGCCGTGGCTCACGCTTGTAATCCTAGCACTTTGGGAGGCCGAGGCAGGTGGATAACTTGAGGCCCGGTGTTCGAGACCAGCCTGACCAACATGGTGAAACCACATCTCTATTAAAAATACAAAAATTAGCCGGGTGTGGTGGCAGGCACCTGTAGTCCCAGCTACCTGGGAATCTGAGGCAGGAGAATCCCTTGAACTCAGGAGGCAGAAGTTGCAGTGAGTCGAGATCATGCCACTGCACTCCAGCCTGGGTGACGAGTGAAACTGTTGAAAGACAGAAAAAGGGAGAGGGAGGGAGGGAGGGAGGGAGGAAGGAGATGTAGATTTGAGTATCCTAAACACACTAAGCTAAAATTTCAAAAAATCTCTACAATGTTAACAAGAAGAACATAAAAATAATTGTTTATGTATTGTTTTATGTAGGCAAGACACTTCTAGTAAAAAAAATAAAAAATTAAAAACGTTTTGTTTTGTATTTTTCTAACTTCAGTTTGGCATAACAAATATTTAATAATCCTCTTTCAAATAAAATAGAAATATATACGCAAATGCCCCAGACTATAATTAAGCAACTTCAATTAACTTTGAACTCAGTCTAAAAGTTGTCTGCTCTTCCATTACTTAACTACCATTCCATACAGAGGAGGAGACTTTCTTCTAGTTTCAACCTACCAAAGGTATTTAAATTCTGCAGCCACTGCTAATCAACACATCCAGATTTTTACTAGAGGCACATACATGTTTCCCCTTTGGGATCCTTAGACATTTGAGCCTGTAACAGGAGACTATGCCTTAATTTTCCACAACTAGCTCCTTGCATTTGGAAATCCTATAACCATTTGGGATGGGAGAGCAGTGGAAAGAAAAAGAACGTAGAAAAGCAGGAAGTGTTTCAGTCTACTTCGACATCAAAAGGAAAAGGATGAAAATTAATACCCATCAGGGTTTCCTGTAGGCAGTCAGGTGATTCCGTAGGATTTTGAGAGCACTCCCAAAGGTCTCATAGAACAGGAAGACTCACACTTGCTGCCAAAAAGTCAGCAAAACGATTATTGAAATCCACAACCAGCTCACAAATGATAGCGACAGTCATTGTTTTACAGTAATTGTTTTAATACATTCGCATTCCATTCTGGGAAAACTCCCAGATCAAATCTTTTTTTCCTTTTGAGTTCCATAGAACTTTCGCTTTTGGTTACAGAGGAATGGGCTTCTATCCATTCTTTTCCACTAATTTTCCCCTTCTCCTGGGCCTAGTCCTAGAGAAACGGCAGGTGGGGTAATGGGCAGGTGGCGGGAGGGATTTCAGGAGCTGGAGGAACCTCAGTTTAGGGAGCCACAGAAAACCCTTGGGTGGTTAAACCAGTTCTACCTGAGTCGGAGGAAATCTCTGCTGCTAGTGGCGAGAACCCAAGGGAGAACCTGAATAACACCGGGAAGTGAAGGCCACAGCCTTCGCTTCTGTCCTGCTCCAAGTTACATCCCCTGGGTGTGCCGCTCAGTGACCAGCCAGATGGGGTATGGGGTTTCTGTCTATTTAATATTTCTCCTAGTACGAAAGGACAAGAGAAATAGGACCCACTTCATAAAACGCCTTCTTAAGGTTTAAGAAGGACAGGAATACAAATGCAATGCTGGTCTCACCTGGGAGGACCAGGCAGTGTCATTGAAGGACAGGAATACAAATGCAATGCTGGTCTCACCAGGGAGGACCAGGCAGTGCCATCGAGGGGGCCAAGTGTGCCGACTGTGTCACTTCTTTTCCAGAATCACCTCCTCTGCCTTTGCGTCCATGTCTTCTTGTGAGATAACTTTATTTCCACTAAAGTGCTGGCCTAAAGATTTCCCTTTTCTTGGAAAATTCATGTTTCCAAGAGGAACACTTTGAGATTCCCAACTAACTTTATTACCCTGATCTCTTACCCAGTCCATAACTGGCCCTGTAACCTTGAGCAAGCTAGCTTCTTTGGGTGGAAAGGAACATTAAGGATCCTTCTAGCTGTAACATTCTCTTTTCTAATATTGAGATATCAGTTGTTGAGGGCAGCTAAGGAAGGGGCTTTTATTTTTTCATTTTTTCGAGAGGGCTCTGTCACCCAGGCTGGAGTGCAGTAGCATGATCACGGCTCACTGCAGTCTCAAACTCCTGGCATCAAGCAATCCTCCCACCTCCGCCTCCTGAGTAGCTGGGACTTTAGGCACGTGCTACCATGCCTGGCTAAGCTTTTTTGTTTTGTTTTTATAGAGACAAAGTCTTACTATGTTGCCCAGGCTGGTCGCAGACTCCTAAATTCAAACAATACTCCTGCCTTGACCTCCCAAAGTGCTGGGAGGTGTGAGCCACCCTGCCTGACCAAGAAGGCATTTTTGAATGAGAGAACGAATGAATCCCTTCCTGTCTGCCGTGAGTTCACATGGCTTACTGTGGTTGTATAAACTCACTTGCTGAACTGGTTTTGGAGACATTAGGTTTGAAAATTGGAAATGGTCAGGTGTGGTGGCTCATGCTTGTAATCCTAGCAATTTGGGAGGCTGAGGCAGGTGGATCACTGGAGCCAGGAGTTCGAGACAAGCTGAGTCAACATGGTGGAACCCTGTCTCTACAAAACAAACAAACAAACAAACAAATATAATGAGCCAGATGTGGTGGTGTGTGCCTGTGGTCCCAGCTACTCAGGAGGCTGAGGCAGGAGGCTCACTTGAGCTCAGGAGGTCGAGGCTGTGGTGAGCCGTGATTGTGCCACTGTACTCCAGCCTGGGTAACAGAGTGAGACCTTGTTCTCCAAAAAGAAAGAGAAGAGAAGAGAAGAGAAGAGAAGAGAAGAGAAGAGAAGAGAAGAGAAGAGAAGAGAGAAATGAAAAGAAAAGAAAACAGGGAAGGAAGGGAGGGAGGGAGGGGAGGGGAGAGGAGGGAGGTGGCGGGAGGGGAGGAGGGAAGAGATGCAAACCGGGCGCAGTGGCTCACACCTGTAATCCCAGCACTTTGGAAGGCCAAGGTGGGCGGATCACAAAGTCAGGAGTTCGAGACCAGCCTGGCCAACATATAGTGAAATCCCATCTCTACTAAGAAAAAAAATTAAAAAAAAAAAAAATAGCTGGACATGGTGGCGGGTGCCTGTAGTCCCGGCTATTTGGGAGACTGAGACAAGAGAATCACTTGAACCCAGGAGGCGGAGGTTGCAGTGAGCTGAGATTGCACCACTGCACTCCAGCCTGGGTGACAGAGTGAGACTCCAAAAAAAAAAGAGAGAGAGAGGAAGGAGGGAAGGGGAGAAAGGGAGGGAGGGAGGGAGGGAGGGCATGGTGACAATGGGATAGAAAGGAGATTCAGGGTTCTGTATATAGTTTGTATATTTTAATAGAGAATGAAGATAGGCAATTTATCAAAAGCTATCAATAATGCAATGATAGCAAATCATACTTTGCATGTCAAACTGAGGCATTTCTGTCAGTATTAAAATAAAAATATTACATCCACAGAGAAATACTTGTTGCCATTATTGGTCATCAGATGCCAACTTAGGCTCCACTTGAGGGTCTGGCTCCCCAAGAAAGAGACACCATCTGGTGTGATGGTTTAATTTTATGTGTCAGTTTGACTGGGCTAAGGGATGCCCAGAGAGCCGGTAACACGTTATTTCTGGGTGTGTCTGTGAGAGTGTTTCTGGATGAAATCAGCATTTGAATCAGTAGACTGAGTAAAGATCACCCGTACTAATGTGGGCTACCATCGTTCAACCACTGAGGGCCCAAATAAAACCAAAGGCAGAGAAAGGGGTAGATTTTGTCTCTGTCTCCTTGAGCCAGAGCACCTGTCAAATCCCATCCTAGACATCAACGCTCCTGGTTCTCTGGCATTCAGACTCCAGTACTTACACTAGTAGCCCACACCCCATCCCCACCACCCCTTCACCTCCACACACACAGGTTCTCAGGCATTCAGACTAAATTACACCGTTGGTCTTTCTGCTTTTCCAACTTGCAGAGGACAGATGGTGGGACTTCTCACCCTTCATAATCGTGTGAGCCAATTCCCATAACAAATTAAAAAATTATTAAGCATACTAATATATACTTATATATGTCTGTGTGTGTACATGTATGTATATGTGTGTATATGTATGTATGTGTGTATATATATGTATGTATATGTGTGATACGTGTGTGTATATATATAGGGAAGAGTTAGCATCTTGGATATTTGAGACATCTCTAGTTTTACAGTGACACAGACTGAATATGTTGGAAGCTGTTTGTCTCAGAAACACCTAATATTTTGCACAGTGTTTATATATATACACACACACATATATATACACACACATACATATATATACACATACATATATATACACATACATATATATACACGCATACATATATATACACACACACATACATATATGTATATATGTATCCTATTGTTTTTTTTTCTCTGAAGACCCCTAATATACCTGGTGTTAACAGAGGGGCTCCAATTTCACTTAGGACCAAAACACTATCGGTCTCCGGCCCCCTTTGCTCTGTCTTCCCTACAAACCTCACAGGCAAATGTAGTTTGAGCTTTAATTTCACTGGATTTTTACAGTTTGTATTCTGTTTAGTTCTGTGGTTCTCATTTCTTTTTTTCTCATAATGAAAACACAACTACAAAATGACCTCTAATGAAGTTATTATTTTACAAAGACTGAATATCCAAAACCAGTGGAGGCTTCCCCCCCCCCCCCCAGAATGGTGTACTGGAAGGTTCTACTAGCTCTCCCATATCCCTTCATCAAGTAATGATCCACCAAATCATTTCATCTATAATTAAATCATCTACGATGTCTTTCTCAGCCCTGTCATCATAAATTTAACCAATGCAATGCTGCTTAACATCAACATAAATACATCTTAGGTATGCATCCTCTCACCCAAAAGGATTCTCAAATGTAAGTATTGCTTTAATCAGCACTTGGCCTTTGTTTATTTAAGGTTCTTTGTGTAAAATATTAGATGTTTCTAAGACAAAGAGCTTCCATCCTCTTCAATCTATGTCACTGTAAAACTAGGATGCTAATTCCCTCACCAGTGCTTTTCCTACTCCTCCTCTCTTTAACATCTGGCTCCATCAGCAGCTTCTTCTATTGAGTGTGGAATCTAGTACAAATGAAATCTCTACATAATTGACAAGGTCTGAAATTTGACTGATTATCTTTTATATGGTTTTTAAAATTTCTTCTTCTGATAGCATTTTTTTCTGCTGTTTTATTTGTTGGAAAAGTGGCAACAATTCAAGGAATGGTGTTTTCTTCAGTTACTAATTAATCCACTAAGAAACTTAAAAGCATTCCCTTCTGGGGAAAGGGAGCCTTATGTAGTTGACAAAAGTCCTTTATCCTAAAATGTCCAAAGGCTTAATCATTGTCAACCTCCAGTAGAGCTGCCATACTTTTAAAGACTCCCTAAGGGCTTCTCATGGAAGACTGCTCAAAGAAGAAGTCCAGTCATGGAGAAAAGTCGAGCTTGATGAATTCCAAATTCAGCATTTCAGTCACTTAGAGATAAACCTTGTAACTGTCATCACATACGGGCCACAAAAGAAGAGTCTCTTATTTTTTCCAGTCAAGTATGCAAATATTATAGCCAAGTAGCCAAAAAATTACTCCTTCACCCACATTTCTTTAGATGTTATTGATATCCTCAGAACAACCATGCACAACCTCCCACCAGGTTTTTGGGCTAAAATGTAGCTGACTAAAAATGGAAACTTTCATTTCATCTTACAGTATTTTTGTACAAACAATCCTGAGTGGTCTCCACATAGGAGCTGCACTTCTACAGATAATATATGCACCACAAAATTAACTTATTTGGGATCAGGAGATTTTTTCAAATTGACAAATGAAAGTTGTAAATATTATGGTGTACAATATGATATTTTGATATATGCACACATTGTGGAATGGCTAAATCAAACTAAGAGGGGATTTTATTTTACCCTTGACCATGTAATTCCAGTATAGCTGTCATTTAGGCAAATAGTCTTTGATACAAATGTAAAGTAATAACAAGTGATCTTAAATTCATCCACAATTTCAGAAATGAAAAGAAAATCTCAAATGTTTTTATTAAGGAGATGTTAAATGATAGTGGCAGCTTAGAAGTGACCAAAGTAGTAAGAAGAATGAGGCTCAAGAAATTGAAATTGTCAATAGTTCTTTGTCCAACAATAATATTAATCAATAATAAGCAATAGATGTAAAACAAGGCATAACAAGGTATTTTATGCTAACAAACAATATGAATAAAACAAGGCATGGCTAATTTAAAGGTCTCTGAAGCACACCATTTGTTTTTTAATGCATTAGGGTAATTATGGTAATTTTTGAATATGTCCACAAATTCTTTGATATTTCCCTTTTCAGAGGTAAAGCCTAATTCCCCTCCCCGTGAAGCTGTGACTTGCTTCAACAGAATATGGGAGAAGTAAAGCTATGTGACTATGAGACTATGTCATGAAGGACATTGTGGCTTCTGCCTGTCTTTCTTCTGGATCACACCCCAGTGGAGAAAGACATCCTCCATGTTGTGAGGACACTCAAGCAGCCCTTCCTGGAGGTCCACATGGTGAGGAATTGAGGCCTCCTGGCCGATGACTCATGCTAACTTGCTAGCCATGGGAGTCAGCTACCTTGGAAGCAATGCTTCATCCCCAGTCAAGCACTCAGATGACTGCAGCCCTGGCCAACATCTTGACTGCAACCTATGAACAACCCTGAGCAGAACTGTCCAGCTAAGCCACTCCTGGCTCACAGAAATGGGGTGAGATAAGTAACATTTATTGTTTCAATCTATTAAGTTTGGGAGTATGTTACGCAGCAAGAGATAACTAATATAGAATATTTCACTCATTTCTACATGAAGATTTCTTTTCCTTTTTTGGAGACAGAGTCTCACTCTGTCACCCAGGCTGGAGTGCAGTGGTGTGATCTCAGCTCACTGCAACCTCCGCCTCCCAGGTTCACGCCATTCTCCTGCCTCAGCCTCCTGAGTAGCTGGGACTACAGACGCCCGCCACCACGCCCAGCTAATTTTTTTGTATTTTTTTTTAGTAGAGATGGGGTTTCACCATGTTAATCAGGATGGTCTCAATCTCCTGACCTCGTGATCTGCCCGCCTCAGCCTTCCAAAGTGCTGGGATTACAGACGTGAGCCACCGCTCCCGGCCCTAAATGAAGATTTCTGTCACATAAATATACAATACTGTATTTATCAAACACTATGTGTTAATATATTCATTGTCAATCCCATCCCATTAGAATGTAAGCTGCATGAAAGCAGAAAGTTTGTTTTGTTCAGTGCCATAGACTTACAGTGTTGATAAATCAAATATTTCTTGAATGTATGAATCACTCGATGAGTTCAGCCTACTTTGTATCAGATTAAAAAGTGGAGAATGAAAAACTTTTTGAACTAGTGCTTCATCAGTGGTAAGCTAAATAAACTTCAGCAAAGGGGTTAAAAGGTCATCATATTTATAGTTGAAAGCTGGAATAACTTTTCTACTGTTGATTTTATTATTTAGATACAGTACCAGTGAAATCTATTTGTTGACAAAAGGAAAAGGTTCGAGTGTAGATAAAATTCTACAATTTCTACACATAGTGTTTAACAAACAAGTATGAGAAGAGAAAGTACTATAGAAAAACAATTACCAAGCGCACACACGTAACACACACACACAAACACCCCAGAGTCTGGTGTGGAAGCGTACTATAAGGTCTCTACGTGATGAACTCTATCAACAACTTCAAAATGCTAAGGAGCTGTAACATGAGTACAATGTGGTAAGTCTTCTACGAGCCAAAATAAATAGTGCAGTGTTCATTTTCAACACTCACAAAGCTGTTGCTTTCCTATGTGCGCCATGGAGCAGACAGGTCAGTACATTTTCTTTCCTTCAGTAGCGTTCCTATTTGCATCTAAAGACCCATCTAATCAATCTAATTATTTTCCACCATGTCCAATTGAATCCTTCTCTACTAAATTGCTTCTTTATTCAAGCTGTACAATTTCCTCTGTGTTCTTCCACGGTCGTCATTGTATCTTTTACTTTCTTTGCATTCACTGGACATTAAAGAAGTGCCTAGTAAATGGCTATTCTGTATTTTACCATTCAGGTCTAAAACACCCTTAAAAAGCCTGTAGTTATCTCCTGATCAATCCAACAAGGAGTTGAATGTCTACCACCAGCTCCTACTATTCTAGGTGATGTAAATGAGATAACATTTTTGAAAATTAGATAATCTTTTCCAATATATATTTTTCCAAATATAATTCACCACAAAAAGATGGCACTGTAGTGAACAAGATTATCACACTAGTCTTATATTAGGCAATTGGTAAAACTATGTATGAGTTCAGCTTCCTGGCTGAATTGTGTCCCAGAGATGGAAACTATGGAAGTTCAGTGAAATCAGAAATAGGTAAAGATTTCAGAAGCAAAGTTAACACCAGGTCTGTATGGGTTGCTTGAGCTAAAAGCAGATTGACTTCCATGTCCTAAAGAAAGCAATCCCAGAAAATAAAAAGAGAAAAAGAGAATGAACAGAGAAAATAATAGTGCATGAATAAATCAGGGACATAATAACTAACTTAATAATGGGATTCCACCTTTAATAGAAAAAATGACAGTTGAATGTTTTATGAATTATTGATGCCTGGCACAATGAAAATAATAATTGTCTGACACTCTTCTGTTTAAGAGGCAATGGCAAGCTGGAGCTTGTGAGATATGTTGTCACTGGCCTGGGTCTAGTCAGGTGACATTCACTTTTCTCCCTTGCTCAGTTGTTTTAAAAAATAAATGCAGAGAAACATCACGTGCCAGGTATAGACAGCTTTCAAAGAATCATAATATTGAGAGAAAGGAAAATCATGGTAAGAACAAAATAAGATAATGAAGTACAGCATCATAAGTAATCTTGACTCTGCTGCCTGTGTTAGTCCGTTTTGTGTTGCTATAAAGGAATACTCAAGACTAGGTAATTTATAAAGGAAAAGAGGTTTATTTGTCTCACAAATCTGCAGGCTGTACAAGCATTTCACTAGCATCTGCTCAGCTTCTGGTGAGGCCTCAGGAAGCTTTTAGTCATGGCAGGATGGACAGGAAGCCAGCATGTGATGACATGGGGAGAGAGGAAGGGAGAGAGAGAGAGGAGAAGGAGGTGCCAGGCTTTTTTAAACAACCAGCACTCACTTGAACACTGAGTGAGAATTCACTCATGACCATGGGGAAAGCACCAAGCTATTCAGGAGGGACCCATCCCATGACCAAAACACCTCCCACCAAGTTCCACCTCCAACATTGGGGATCACATTTCAACATGAGATTTGGAGGGGAAAAATAGCCAAACCACAGCACCACCTCATCCCCCTTCCCACCCCATGGGTGCTGCAGTTCCCTGCTCTGTTACTGTTAACATCTTCAATAGGCATCACTCATGCACACATGCACCAGGCCTTGTGTTGGCTGGGGGACACAGTGGTGCACCAAACAGGCAAGAATCGCTGTCCTCATGGATATTCCCCTTCTTCATGTATTTCATTTATTGTCTGCCTCTACCACCTTAAAAAGCAAGGTCCAGGAGTTGTTTTTTATATATACATATGTGTGTGTATATGTATATATACATACATGTGTGCAAATATGTATATATACATATATGTGTATATACATATAGATATATGTGTATATACACATACTTATAGATATATGTGTATATATACACACATAAAATTAATGTTGAGTTTATCTATAGCAGCTCAACATTAATTTTTCTCACATTAAACAAATATCTCCTAATGAAACTTTAAAAGGACAGGGGAAAGCCTTTGATACTGGTCCACATGTTTGCCTTTCCTCAGAATTATCCTTTTCAAGGAGTGAGGAAGCTGGGGTATTTATGCATCAACTCCCTACAGTCATTGATTGAGAGTTGCTTCCAGGGAATTGTTAATTTCCTGAATTAGAGCAACTGTTTTGGCCAGAGAAAGCCCTCAGGCAAAGGGTTGTAGCCTCAGCAGTAGGTTATAGAGCCAGCTTGCTCTCAAATGGTGAGGGCTCAGAGGAAAGGACTGGGCAGAGTTTGCCACAGTTTATAATTATACATGCTACGTTACAGAGTGCCTTATCCACAGGCACACTAGCGACGGTGCCTATGGCTTTCCTCTGCCATGGCCCTCCCTACAGGGGAGGTAAGAGGACATGGCCACCTGGATCCCATGCAACCCCTTCTAGACCATGCTTCAAGGAGCTGGAATCCCAAAATTCCTTCCTGTTAAGGGTTGAATTTTTTCCCCCAGCAGAAAATACATTGGAGTCCAACCCCTAGTAGCTCAGAATGTGACCTTATTTGGAAATAGGATCTTTACAGACATAATCAAGTTAAAAATAAGACTGGGCATGGTGGCTCATGCCTGCAATCCCAGTACTTTGGGAGGCCAAGGCAGAAGGATCACTTGAGTCCAGGAGCTCAAGACCAACTTGGACAACACAGCAAGACTCTATCTCTACAAAAAAATTAAAAATAAGTTAGCTGGGCACAGTGGTGCTCATCTGTGGTTCCAGCTACTCAGGAGGCTGAGGTGGGAGGCTAACTTGAGCCCAGGGAGTTAGAGACTGCAGTGAGCTGTGATCACACCACTGCACTCCAGCCTGGGTGAGAAAGCAAGACCTTGTCTCAGAAAAAAAAAAAGAAAGAAAGAAAAAGAAAAAAACATTAAGGCTGGGCACTGTGACTCATGCCTGTAATCCCAGCACTTTGGGAGGCCAAGATAGGTGGATCATTTGAGCTTAGGATTTCGAGACCAGCCTGGATGACATGGCAAAATCCCGTCTCTACAAAAAAATACAAAAAAATTTAGCCAGACCTGGTGATGCACGCCTGTGTTCCCAGGTAATCAAGAGGCTGCAGCGGGAGACTCACTTGAGCCCAGGAGTTCAAGGCTGCAGTGAGCTGTGACTGCACTCCAACCTGGGTGAGAGAGTGAGACCCTGTCTCAAAAAAAAAAAGAAGGAAAGAAAAAAAATTTTAAATGAGCTCATTAGGGTGGGCCCGAATCCAATATGACCAGTGTCCTCATAAAAAGGAGAAATTGGACGTGGAGACAGATGTGGGAAGATTGTGTGAAGAGACACAGGAGAAGATGGCCATCCACGAAATGAGGAAGGAGTCCTCATCGCATTCAGAAGAAACCAACCCTGCTGGTATCTTGGTTTGGACTTTCACCTCCAGAACGGTGCAACAGTCAACTTCCATGGTTTAAGCGGCCCAGCTTGTGGTACTTTGTCATGGCAGCCCTAGGAAGCCTCAGAGGCAGGTAGGAGCTCTTTGGAAATCTATACGGGTGTATTGGTTTCCTATCAGCAGCAATATCTGGTTTTCACTGTTTTTTTTTATGGTAGCAGTTACTGGTGCTCAATGCCTAGATCCATCAATTAATTAGGTTTGCATACTAGTAATGTTCTAATTCTACTACTTTGTTTTTATTTATGCAATGGAATAATTTTATAAGATGATTCTTCCTGTCACCTATTTGGTTACCAGTGGTGTAGTTCACATGGGAAAAGCAGGACAAGTGTTCCCCTTAATGTGGTTTTCATGATAATAAGTTGGGTCTTTATTATCCTTAGAAGGTGATGAGTTTCTTACTTTTTATATTCATTATACTCATTTTCAAAGTTATGGTTTTAAACATATTTGATAGGTTTCAATCCATTGAAATTCTTATGCTTATAGAAGTTCAAATTTTCCCATCTTTGGCCAGTGAGAGCTTCAGATTGTCTCGCCAAGTCCTATTTGACATTGTGTCTGTGCCATTTAATCCTCAAAGCAATTCTTTGATGTAGATATTTTTATCTCCATTTTACAGGTGGGTTTACTGCAGTTAAGTGCTTTGCCCACAGCTACACAGTAAATGATGGAAATGGAATTAAAGTCTAGGCAGCTTTTTTACAAAACTTGACCTCTTCAACACTACGATAACTCACTATTGACAAGAATACGTCCAGCTTTAGCTTTACAAGTCTTAACTGTGTCAGATAATATTACATATATGCTTGTATTGGTTTGGGTTCTCCAGAGAAACAGAATGAATAGGAGATAATATTTTTACATCTATATATAATTTGTGTGTGTGTGTGTGTGTGTGTGTGTGTGTGTGTGTGTGTGTGTGTGTGTGTGTGGAGAGAAAGAGAGAGAGAAATTTACTATAAGGATTAACTTGGCCGGGCGCGGTGGCTCAAGCCTGTAATCCCAGCACTTTGGGAGGCCGAGACGGGCGAATCACGAGGTCAGGAGATCGAGACCATCCTGGCTAACACGGTGAAACCCCGTCTCTACTAAAAAATACAAAAAGCTAGCCGGGCGAGGTGGCGGGCGCCTGTAGTCCCAGCTACTCGGGAGGCTGAGGCAGGAGAATGGCGTAAACCCGGGAGGCGGAGCTTGCAGTGAGCTGAGATCCGGCCACTGCACTCCAGGCTGGGCGACAGAGCGAGACTCCGTCTCAAAAAAAAAAAAAAAAAAAAAAAAAAAAAAAAAAAAAAAGGATTAACTTGTGGGATGAAGGCTTGTGTTAGCCCATTCTCACTCTGCTAATAAAGACATATCTGAGACTGGGTAATTTGTAAAGGAAAGAGGTTTAATTGACTCACAGTTTTGCATGGCTGCAGAGGCCTCAGGAAACTTACAATCATGGCAGAAGGGAAAGCAAACAGATCCTTCTTCATATGGCAGCAGCAAGGAGAAGTACCAAGCAAAAGGGAGAAGCCCCTTATAAAACCATCAGATCTCATGAGAACTCACGCACTATCACGAGAACAGCAAGGTGGTAACTGCCCCCATGATTCAACTGCCTTCTGCCAGGGCCCTCCTATGACACGTGGGGAGTATGGCAACTACAATTCAAGATGATATTTGGGTGGAGACACATCCAAACCATATCAAAACTGAATAGTCTAATCTCTGCAGCTGGCAAGCTGGATGCCCAAGAAAGCCAGTGGTACAGTTCCAGTCTGAGTCCAAAGGCCTGGCAACCAGGAACACTGATGGTGTAAGTTCCAGTCTGAGAAGAGGAAAAGACCAATGTTCTAACCCAGGCAGTCAGGCAGAGAGAGCACATTCTTCCTTATCCTGCCTTTTGTACTATTCAGGCTTTAAACCAATTTTTTCCAGAAATACTCTCACAGACACACGCAGAATGTTTAACCAATATCTAGGACTTTGTTACTCAGTCAAACTGACACATAAAATTAACCATGCAATCTTCTTTTGTAATTAATGTTTAAGTGAACTTGTTGCAGACTGTAGTGCAGTCAGGCAATGAGCACAGATTTTGCCACTGGCCAGAATCACTGTCAGAAGAAGTTTTATGGATGGTCATGGTTTGGTGTTGGCCATATACAGAGGCAAAGCAATGTGGCATACACAGCGTTGAAGTGTAGGTGACAGTTCAACAAAGTCAGTCTCCAGACATTCCCCTAGCACCATTAGATTTGAGCTGTTCATTTCACAGGAACCTAAATACTAAACTAGATTTAAACTATTATTCTGTTCTACACATTGATGGTGGTCTATAACTTAAGAACAATGAGCAAAGACAGAAAATCATAATAGCAATATTCAAATAGTCAAAGGCTGAATGAAGCCCAGCGTGGTGGCTCACGTCTGTAATCCCAGCACTTTGGGAGGCTGAGGCGGGCGGACCACGAGGTCAGGAGATCAAGACCATCCTAGTTAACATGGTGAAACCCCGTCTCTACTAAAAATACAAAAAATTAGCCAGGCGTGGTCGTGGGCGCCTGTAATCCCAGCCACTTAGGAGGCTGAGGCAGGAGAATGGCGTGAACCTAGGAGGCGGAGCTTGCAGTGAGCCGAGATCGCGCCATTGCACTCCAGACTGGGTGACAGAGGGAGACTCGATCTCAAAAAAAAAAAAAAAAAAAAAAAAAAGGCTGAATGAGAGCTGTTATGGGTTGAATTGTGTCCCCCCAAAAGATATGTTGAAGTCCTAACTCCGAGTATCTGTGAATGTGACCTTATTTGGGAACAGATTGCAGATGTAACCAAACTAAAATGAGATCATTAGGGTGGATGCTAATCCAATATGACTGATGTCTTTAGACGAGGAGACAGACACACAAGGGGAAGATGGTCATGCGATATTGGAAGCAGAGCTTGGAGTGATGCATCTGTAACTAAGGAACTCCAGGGATTGCTGGCAAACACCTGGAGCTGGAAGAGGCCAGGAAAAATTCTCCCCTGCAGCCTTCAGAGAGAGCGTGACCCTGCAGACACTTTAATTTCAAACTTCCAGCCTCCAGAACTGTGAGACAGTACACTCCTGTTTTAAGCCATCCAGTACTTTGGTACTTTGTTACAGCAGCCCTAGGAAACTAAGACGGTACCTTTAATGGGTCCTAATTTTACCTATGAGAGGATCAAGAGCCAGTGAAGCTGGCCAGTGGCTCACACCTGTAATCCCAGTGCTTTAGGAGGCCAAAGCAGGAGGACAGCTTGAGCCTAATAGTTTGAGACCAACCTGGGCAATATAGAGAGACCCCATCTTTATAAAAATTTCTAAAAAATTAGCTGAGCATGGTGGCGCAAGTCTGTAGTCCCAGCTACTCAGGAGGCTGAGGTGGGAGGATCACTTGAACCTGGGAGATCAAGGCTGAAGTAAGCCATGACTGCACCACTGCACTCCAGCCTGGGTGGCAGAGCAAGACCCTGTCTCAAACACAAAAACAAACAAAAACAGCCAGTGAAGTAAAAAGATTTGCCAAAGTCCTCACAGTACAGCCAACACTTGAATCCAGACCTGACTCTTATTCCAGTTTTCCATAAACAATAACATATTGATTGCCTCTTGATCCAAGCATAAAAATTAATTCTTTCACTCTCTTTACAAATATGCATTAAATATTCACCAGTTGGCAGTCACTAATATAGACAAAGAGATACATTGGTCTGGAAAAAGTTTTTTTCCTTCATGGTACTTAGAATCTACTGGGGAACGGCCAAGTGCAGTGGTTCACACCTGTAATCCCAGCACTTTGGGAAGCCGAGGCGAACAGATCACCTGAGGTCAGGAGTTTGAGACCAGCCTGGCCAACATGGTGAAAGCTCGTCTCTACTAAAAATACAAAAATTAGCCAGGCATGGTGGCAGGCGTCTGTAATCCCAGCTATTCGGGAGGCTGAGGCAGAAGAATTGCTTGAACCCAGGAGGCGGAGGTTGCAGTGAGCCAAGATCACACTACTGCACTCCATCCTGGGTGAGAGTAAGACTCTGTCTCAAAAAAAAATTTTTTTAAATTAAAAAAAGTCTACTGGGAAAAATGGATACTCATTAACATTAATAATTAATAACAATAAAATAACTACACAAGAATATATAGCAAATATGATAAGTTCATATTCTGGTAAAGGGGATGAAAAAATAAAAGAATGAAAATAAGTTACAGTAATAAAATATTTTCATAAAAATGAAAAAAATAAAATTAAGTGCAATGTCCTTGTAGCCATTTCACAAATAAATCAAAAATTAGGCTACACTGTAATAAATGTATAAAGATTAGACCAGTAGTTCTTAATAGGGGAGATTTTGCCCCCAAGAAAACATCTGGCAAAGTCTGGAGACATTTGTGATTGTCGAAGGGAGTGCTATCTAGCAGGTAGAGGCCAGAGATACTGCTAACTATCCTACAATAAACAAGACAAACTCAGCAATGTAGAATTATCCACTCAGAATGTCAATAGTGCCCAGGTTACACTGAACTAGACTAAATAGAGGCATTTTTAAAACTGTACTCCTTAGTTTTATCACCACTTCCTTATTGAAAAGGACTTGAAGCTTGATATCTAAACCACTGTAAATCCACTAGAATTTGTTTACTGCAGGTCTGTAGAAAAGTACACTTATTTCTCATTCCATACTCAACAAATCCTTTAGTCTTCTGAATAATGTCATAGCCATTATCTTACACTGATATCTGTACTAAGTGAA
Organism: Rhinopithecus bieti; assembly: GCF_001698545.2. Taxonomy (NCBI): domain Eukaryota; kingdom Metazoa; phylum Chordata; class Mammalia; order Primates; family Cercopithecidae; genus Rhinopithecus; species Rhinopithecus bieti. Next base: position 1,994,847 of record NW_016803645.1, on the reverse strand, counting down.
CTCATGACGATCGCTATCAAGATCCTGGAAAATCTAATTAACAATACCTTTATATAATGCTGCCTTAACCAGACCCATTTCTGCTAGAGTACACTATGCATTTCACATATGTCAGAGACTGATGTTTCTATGTTCTCCATTGTTCATCAATGGTTTTTTTTGTTTTTTTTTTTTTTCCCCTGAGACAGAGTCTCACTCTGTCGCCCAGGCTGGAGTGCAGTGGTGCAATCTCGGCTTACGGCAACCTCCACCTCCAGGGTTCAAGTGATTCTCCTGCCTCAGCCTCCCAAGTAGCTGGGATTACAGGTGCCTGCCACCACACCCAGCTAATTTTTGTGTTTTTAGTAGAGACAGGGTTTCACCATGTTGACCAGGCTAGTCTTAAAACTGACCTCAGTTGATCTTTCCACCTTGGCCACCTAAAGTGCTTGGATTACAGGCATGAGCCACTGCACCTAGCCATCAGTGGCTTCTTATATAAACCTATACGTTATTGACGTGAGAATTTTTAGATTTGTTAGGCACCAAGAATAAATAGTTGAAGCTGAGACGAATGCCTCTGAGATGACCACAAGGATCAAACCTGAACAACGGGACAGAAAGCAGGCAGCAAATAATCATATGGATATTAGGTTAAAGAGGAAGTAAGTGATACATTCAGTACAAGAAAATACACAAAATCAAAACCAGGGGGATCAGAACTTACACCATTATCCCAGCTGAGCAGAAGAATCAAGAGATAAGAAGTTTCATAAAAACAGATGATTCCGAATCTGGTATAGGAATGACAGGGCAGATGGATCAAGCATAAAAAGATAAGGCACATGGCCAATTCAAACTGGCTGACCTTGAGCTAGGTATCCTGCCTCGTGGCAAAGAAACCACAGATTTAGGAGCCAGACCCCATGTTAAGGCTGACTGTGGACAGGTGCAAGGTGGAGAAGTGTGATTGTAGAAGTCTAGCACAAACAACATTAGGCAGAAAAATAAGAAGACACAGTCAAGCACATAGACCAATGGAACAGAACAGAGATCTCGGAAATAAGACCACACGTCTACAACCATCTGATCTTTGACAAACCTGACAAAAACAAGCAATGGGGAAAGGATCTCCTATTTAATAAATGGTACTGGGAAACGGACTAGCCATATGCAGAAAATTGAAACTGAACCCCTTCCTTACACCTTATACAAAAATTAACTCAAGATGGATTAAAGACTTAAATGTAAAACCCAAAACTATAGAAACCCTAGAAGAAAATCTAGTCAATACCATTTGGAACATAGGCACAGGCAAAGATTTCATGACAAAAACATCAAAAGCAATTGCAAAAACTATCATCAGAGTGAACAGAAAATGCAGTCAAAAACTGGTAGAGTAGTCTAGACTGTTTGAATGACCTTCAACAAGCAGATCATGATTGTAATTGAATACTCTAATGAACATTCATAATCACCCACTAAAAGGAAAATTTAAAAATTATTGACTTTCAAAATAAACCTTTGATTTATAAAGTAATGATAATTATAATTAGAAATAATAATAAGGGAGGCCGAGACGGGCGGATCACGAGGTCAGGAGGTCGAGACCATCCTGACTAACATGGTGAAACCCCGTCTCTACTAAAAAAATACAAAAAACTAGCCGGGCGAGGTGGCGGGCGCCTGTAGTCCCAGCTACTTGGGAGGCTGAGGCAGGAAAATGGCGTAAACCCGGGAGGCGGAGCTTGCAGTGAGCTGAGATCCAGCCACTGCACTCCAGCCTGGGCGACACAGCGAGACTCCGTCTCAAAAAAAAAAAGAAATAATAATAAGTAAAACATGTGCTTCTGTGGGCCAGGAAAAATATATTATTCTACTTTCTCAGTTGAAGCTGAGATGAATACCTCTGAGATGACCACAAGGATCAAACCTGAACAATGGGACAGAAAGCAGGCAGCAAATAATCATATGGATATTAGGCTAAGGAGGAAGTGAGTGATACATTCAGTACAAGAATACACACAAAATCAAAACCTGATTTAATACTGACACTATTTCATACTATTAGAGTGCTCTCTTCAGGTTCCTTTGAGTCTTATCATGATTTAATGTAGCAATTATCAAAGGGTATATAGTTTGGAGGCTCATGATGGTTCCCAAGCCCTTCTCAGGAGCAATAAGGTAAAAACTATTTTCATAATAATACTAAGATGGTATTTGTCTTTTTTGCAATGGAGTTTTCCAGAGCCTACATGACGTGTGATGTTGCAACAGACTGAATGTAAAACAGATATGAGAATTCAGCTGTTTCCATTAAGCCTGACAGAAGACATTTGCAAACGTGCAAAACAATGCCATTCTTCTCATACATTCTTTTTGTTTAGTATAGTACCTTTTATTTTAAAACATATGTTATTTCAGTTGACATTATTACTGCTATTGGAAATGAATTATAAATAAATATTTCACAACTCTCTCAGTTTTAATTTCTATTATGGGTAGATATTGGTAGATGTAACCCGCATAAACCCACATAAGGGCTCTTTGGAGTCCTTGATATTTTTCAAGAGTGTAATGAGATTCTAAGACTAAAAAGTTTGAGGACCACTGATGTAATGACTTAGAGGTCTAGTTTATACATTATAAATAGCATAATCTTGGCCCTACTTATAGAAGAATGATCTAAACTTGGCAGTCACAAGGGAAGAGCAAGAAGCAAGAAAAAAGTCCCAAAGAAGAACAACTATTCTCTAACTGCTAAGAGTAGGGCAAGAAGCTTTTATTAGCTAAAAACAACAGATTGTTTTATCCTATTTTTAAATGAACTTTTTTTATTTTAAAATTAGAAAAGAGCAAGATTAACAGAAAAGCAGTCCAATATTTAATAATTTATGGCAGAATATTTTATAGATGATTTAATATAAGAACAACAGAACTCAGCTATTCCAAGAGAAAGAGAGTCTTCCAAGATTTCCCAGAGAAGCAACATTGGACGCCAGATGTTCGTGCAGTTGAAGGATTTACGTGATCCCTTCAAATTCATTTATAAACAGAAATTGATGATATGACTAGAATGAAACCAAAGGAAAGGGTTCCCAAAATAGGATAGACTTTTATTTCCAGGTTTTAAAATTTGCAGCTAGTAATTCTTGCTGAGATGAAGAAGTAGTCACTCAAAGAGCCCACATTACCTTGGTGCATAGCTTTTCACTGACTGCAGAGATGGAGATAAACTGTCTAACGCAACAAAATGGGGAAGGATGCAGGTTTGTCTCGGGGGTTTCCTGTCTTTCCTTTCCCTTTCCCTCACCTTCAGCAGCTCCTCCTTCCATTGCCACCCTGTTTCTATCCCTGAGTTCACCACCTTCCTAATCCCTAGCAGTCTCTGCTTTCTTGACCTGAGTTGGGTTCTGTCTTAACCACTGGCTGTCGGCAGGACCTAAGCCATGCCACATCTCCCCTGAGCCTCAGTTTACTCATTTTTAAGATGGGAATGATAATCTGCCTGCCACCCCAGGTTATTAGGATTAAATGAAAACACTTTTTGTAAAGTATATAGCTCCAGACAAAACTGTCAAATTATTAACCCCCTAACATTTATATCCACATAGAATATTTATGTGAGGCAGACCCCACACTAGGAGATGGTGTCAGAAATGCCCCTGGCATCCTGGATGTCCTGAAAGGGAACCAGTTCAGAAGCCCAGTGGCTTTGTGTGGGTGGGTGAAAAAGCCGGGCCAGAGGGTTATTCTGGGCTTTGCCAGGCTCTTCTTTCTTCCTCACTCGTCTTCGTCAACATACCTGATCACCACTCAAGGACTGGGGGAGCCAGCCCTTTATCTACATAGATCCTCTTATTCCTGTAGGACCGTCCTTGAACGTTGACTTCCCTTCCCTTTTTCACCATTGAATTGTTATCCTCTTACCTACACAGTGTTGAGTTCTACAGCCCAACACTTCGAATTTCTGCAGCCAGCAGCCTTCCATTCTGTAGTTCTGGGGACCAGAGCACAGTGTAAGGGCTCCGGTGGCCAGGGCAGTGCGGGAGGATGGGGGAGGCAAACTGTGGGAGGAGCTCATGGGCAGAATTTAAGCTTGGGCATGCCACAGAAGGCAAGGGGATCTCGAATCTTCTGTGAGTAAATGCAGTTAGATCATGTGACATGGGGGAGATGGTACTGGTGGTGATGATAATGACAGAAAGGAATGGTAGGTTTCACAGGGAACATTCTGGACTGGTTACAAATATGCCAAAGCAAGAACCTGTGTGTGTGAGATTTTTTTACAATGGTATTAATTACAGCAATTTACATGAAATGTTAAACATAGATGCCTAATGACCATGTGTCCCTGTGATGATTATGCTGCTCACTAGAGATGCGTGAGCTCAACCGTATTGTTTTCTTTGACAACAATAGCAAAGAGCTGCATCTGCATGCTCCTCTTACCCGTGCTCGTCGGTTCCCTGTCCCCAGCAAGACCAGCAAAGGCTATAAAACCCCAGCTGAGCCTGCAAGGCTCGCAGAGGCCGCACAGCCTGTGTTAATGTGTTTGGGAGGTGTGTGAGTGCATGTGTGTTTCCCCTTCTCTGTGTCTTCTATCTCCCCCTTTTATTGAGCTGCTGCAGTTAAAAGAAGACCAAAGGTTGGTGGGTGTTGAATACTTGCCCACAGTAACTGCATCTGGAGTAGTGATTTCAGAGTTCTTTTAACATCAGCAGCAAACTAAACCATTTAAACAAAAGGGCCTTTGTGTGATTTTTAGTAACAAAGGGGTCTAGAAAGACCGTCTTGGTACCACATTTCTTATTTTTCCCAATCTTACATGTTATTGAAATAAACAACTAATGGCACAAATTAAATTTTATTTCTTTTTGGAGTATATGCAGACAATGACCTTACTACTTTTATAAATCATCTTCCAGCAGGGGAAAACTACAGAAGCAATAAGAAAGGGCTTTTTTTCCCCTAATAAATTTTATGACAAGTTAAAAGCTGGGGAAATACAAAATAAATAAAATCCAGCCCAGATTTCAAAGGCATTACAACATAGTCCAAGGGTCAGGCAGCGCAAGCACTGTAGCTGTGATATAAGGAGATGTTAGGGCCTTTGCCCGTTTAACAACGCACTGTGACATTGCAGAACAAAAAGTTTTGTATTTTCATTAAAATTTTAGGTTAAAAAAGGAAAGGAGGACAGAGAATGCTTATATCATATGTTATTAAATTCTGCTGAACAGATTTAGCCATAACCACTAATAATTTTAAAATAGCAAATCCTACATTTCAGAAGCTCATCAGTGAAATAAGAGTTCTTTGTTTGGTTTTGTATGTTTGTTTGTTTGCTTTTAGCTTTTAAATATTAAATTCTTTCCCCAACCACAAGTTTCTTTATGCTAGATTCTGGTACAGTGGATTTACTTTTATATGGTGGCAAAAAACATGGGTGCACTGCACAAGAATTATAAAACATCTTTTGGGGAATAATTGGAAAAATAGATATTGTGAGTTAGGGAGAGAAAACATAGATAAAACAGAAGCTGAGGTTTTTGTAATAAAGCCTTGTATAGATCATGGACATAATGTTAGAGAACACGGGAAAGCAAACCTAATACTGAAAGCTGTCTTTCTGCATGTTAGGAGGGCAGGAACTGAGATGGACTACAGAGCTTTGTGCATGCTGGCATGAAGGTATCACGGGCAGAGCTAAGGCTACACAACCTTGTGTCCTGGGAGCAGCTAAACACAGGGATTGGGAAACTGAGCAATGCCTAACTGTATGAAATAGCTGAAGTAAATATTTCTCAGAACTTTTTCCATCTCAGGCATTCAGGTCTGCCTCTCCGGGGACCATGCTGGAAATCTAAGAGACCGTAACAGCTCTGGGTCATGAAGCCAGAGAGGCAATTGAACAAATGCAGGGAGGACCAGAAAGGGGAAAAAATACTATAGGATCTATTTTTTTAAATTAAGTAAAACTAATTTATTTGAGATCTTAGGAAAGGAGGAGAGAAAGTGCATCTGATGGCAAGAAATGGTTCATTACTCTTTATTAGTTGAAAATGGATAAGATGTTAACAAAACGTTTTATTTGGTGTACTCTTATTAAATGTAAAATATGTAAAGAGATGTTTTATATAAATACTAAATAACTTTTATCACACAAAGGTTTTACTTAACTGAATCTCTCTTGGATTTGCACAGAATTAGACTTGCTTTATACAGAAAAACCTCTTATCAGCCTCTTTTATAGAGAAGGCAAGCATTGAAATTCCAGTCTTAACAGAAGAGTGGTGAAAATACCTCCACTATTTAAGTGGAGAGAAGAATGTTGATAATTGGCTCCTTTGCCCAATATTAGGACTATAGAAAGATAAGCACGCACACACACGTACACCATATATATATACACACATACACACAAAGGAGCCACATATATATATATACTTTGATCATGACAACAGTAAACCATTATTTAGACAGCCTATGGTTATAGTGATTTTCTTAACAACAGTCAACTTTTGCTTTAGCTATTTCGTTCAAAGGATCTTTTAAAAATTGTTGGTGGCTGGGGACGGTGACTCACACCTGTAATCCAAGCACTTTGGGAAGCCGAGGATGGGAGGATCACCTGAGCTCAGGAGTTTGAGACCAACCTCCTGAGCTCAGGAGGCAACATGGTGAAACTCGGTCTCTACTAGAATTACAAAAAATTTGCCGGGTGTGGTAATGCACGCCTGTAATCCCCGCCACTCAGGAGGCTGAGGCACGAGAATTACTTGAACCTGGGAGGCAGAGGTTGCAGTGAGCTGAGATCGCACCACTGCACTCCAGCCTGGGGGACACAGTGAGACTCTGTCCCAAAAAAAAAAATTAAAATATTTAAAACTATTTGTAAAGATATAGCCATGATTTCCTTACAAAAGTTCCTATATCAATCTTTTGAGAGTTAGAATACGCCACCTCCCATGCCTCCACCCCTTCTTCCCATGGGAATCTCCTCTCCTTTAAGGATGTTGGTGATACACTTCTCTGTGGTTAGACAGCCACATCAGGAGCATCCTAACTAGCAAATCTTGCAATGATTCCATTTTCCACATATTCAAAAACATCTGTAGAGTTTCAGAATCTTCTGAGAAACTTTGCAATTCTCAAACTATAACTGATCTTTCAACTCCTGCAGAAGCTTGTGAAGTTTTCGTACCAACTACTCTTCCTAATTTGGTTGTCATTAGCTACAGTTAGTAAATCTAAGGATACAATATATTAAGTCATAGCCCCAGTCTCCCATCCGTATTTTGTTTTCCCATACGGTGTTAAGTTTCTTAGCTGTGAATTCTTTACTGTAGTGTTTTCTTTTCTTTTCTTTTTTTCAAGACGGAGTCTCACTCTGTTGCCTGGGCTGGAGTGCAGTGGCATGGTCGTGGCTCACTGCAACCTCCGCCTCCCGAGTTCAAGTGATTCTCCTGCCTCAGCCTCCTGAATAGCTGGGATTACAGGCGCCCTCCACCACGCCCAGCTAATTTTTTGTATTTTTTCAGTAGAGACGGGGTTTTACCATGCTGGCCAGGCTGTCTCAAACTCCTAACCTTGTGATCCACCCACCTCGGCCTCCCAAAGTGCTGGAATTACAGGCATGAGCCACTCTTGCCCAGCCCACTATAGTGTTTTCTATAGCCTAAGTCTAGGAGGAACAAGACAACCTAGTAGAGATGCTGGAGTCGCAATCTACTAGGACTGCAATTATCTAACAGTGAACCCCATAATCATAGGACCGGCCCAAGTTATGATCTAGGGATGGCGGTGGTGGGGGGAAATACTCCCACTGAATGCATTGTAAAGGAAGAGTGGAAGACAAAAATGCATTGTATTTTTGAATTCATTCTGACACATTAAGTTCAATGTACTAATTTTTATTGTTTTTTAATGAGATACATTAGGCAGGCATGAAATAAAATTTTCATGATGACCAAACCCTATCCACTTGAAACTTACAGAAATCAACATTTTCACTGGTGACACAATATTTTTGAGAGAGAAATTTATTTCAAAATTACTATGTCTCCCTTTGGGTTCATTTTTGGGAACATTGGAATGTGTGATTTCTAATGTGGTACATTTGCCTTGGTGTATTCTTCACAAACCTAGGTCGTTTCTTGGTTTTTATAGATTTCTCTCCTACTAGAGTGAAAGTTTCTTATAATCTTGTAGCCAGGGACCACATCTTATTCATCTATAGAGATGATGCCCCATATTACATGGTAAAAAGGGTCATGCAGTCAATTCTTATTAACCCTTTGTGAAATGAATTTTCTTTACTTTTAATAAGCTTTTGCTGAGTGCTTGTCATTCAAAAATCCAAGTGTTGTTTGCATTCCATTTCACAGATGAACAAACTGAGGCTCAAAGAGGCCTAGTAAACTAATGCAAGGCCCTGCAGTTAAAAGTTGAGCCGGAATTCATACTGAGGCAGGGTAACTCCAGAGCCCATGCTCTTTTTTTTTTTTTTTTTTTGGAGACAGAGTCTCTGTGTTGCCCAAGCTGGAGTGCAGTTGCGGGATCTCAACTCACTGCATCCTTTGCCTCCTGGGTTCAAGCAATTCTCCTCCTTTAGCCTCCTGAGTAGCTGGGATTACAGGCATGTGCCACAACGTCTGGCTAATTTTTGTATTGTTAGTAGAGATGGAGTTTCACCATGTTGACCAGGCTGGTCTTGAACTCCTGACCTCAGGTGTTCCGCCCTCCTTGGCCTCCCAAAGTGCTGGGATTACAAGCGTGAGCCACCGTGCCTGGCTGAGCCCATGCTCTTAATGACCTCACTTGGATGCCTCTTCCTTATTGATTTATTCCATTAAAAATATGTTGAGTCACTGCTGTGTGCTGAACTCATTCCAGGTGTTGGAGAGAGACAGTGACGCAAAGGACCAGACCTGGTTCTCACAGAGCCTACACTCTGGTCCGAAAGTATGTGGGAAGAGGGAGAGAGGAAGAAAGCGGAGTGGAACGGCCGATCCACTCTATGGGAACTCTGTATTGAACCATTTGAGGAAGTGCGAGGCTGTTTCCCAAAAGCAGCTGCACCATTTTGTATTTCACCAACCAAGTGTGTGGGGTGCAATTTCTCTACATCCTTGACAACACTTCTCTGATATTTTGGTTGTAGCCATGATGAGATGCATTTTAAATTTCTGATACGATTATTTCTAAAACAAAACCATCAAATCATGTCAAATCGAGCTGACTTAAAACAAAAGAGAAAGTCTTAACTTGAAGCTCTGATGAACCTCGACGCAGGCTGCAGAGCTCCTCTTTGTGTTTCTGTGAGGACAATGGTTGTGCCCTACCAGGCACTTCATGTCCAGGGCACCCACCAGCTCTTTGCAAACAAGTTTCCCAGATGGTCTTTAAATGATCAACCAGGCTCCTTTTCATGGCAAGACCCTTCCTCCCATGGCTTCCCCCCTGCTGCGTCAGTGAAAACAAGGTAAAACACTAGCTTTGTTATCAGCCCACAGACAGCCTCTGAGAGGTGTATGCTCATTTTCTTTCTTTTCTACAAATTTACATTTTACAAGGGTCATATCTCATTAAGACAGAGGTAGATCACCAGTGCATTGAACTTTGACCAGAAAAAAGTCATATCTTTTTAAGTGACCTGCATAAGATTTATGGTTATTTTTAGATTAAATAAATGTAACATACATTATTTTATATCGGGGAATTTTTTCTATCTCAAATACAATTTTTACGTTTTACAAGATGATTTCCAACTCTTGGGAATATTTGTTATTAAAAACGGGTCCTAAAACAAATAAGCAGTATGTAAAAAGCAAGGGGTACGTCCACTTAGCAACTAAGTTACCATATAGTACATAAAGTAACTGTAATCCCTAAAACTCCCAGTATACACAGCTAACCTCAGCCAATACATACTCCTGAAGAGAGATTGCTACAAGCCAAACTAATCTCTAATAGGAACAAAGAACTGACTATACCTTTGGACTCCCCATTTTACTTTGTTATGATTAAAGTATTGCCTTTAATGCAATAAAAAAAAAAAAAAGCCAAGCATATTTGCATTCAAGGTCAAAAAAGGAGTAAGGCGGGATTAAAACCATGGCTTCATGCTATTTTAACTATGAAAGAACATCAATCAATAAAACATAACTGAAAAATTCTTACTTGAAGAATTCTTTAGCTAGCAGTAACATCAAATTCTTGTTTTATGTTTTTTCACTTAATGTTCTGATTCACAACTATTTTTTCTTGTTGGCAACTCCCACTGACTCCAACTTAAATAAATAAAATTTGTTTTGAGATGAGTTTCCATGGTAAGACACTACTTTAAAGTCGATAATGCACTCAGTATGATAGAGTTCCTCCACATTTTCTTTTCGCCAGATATGTAGAATATCTCACATTCCCCTTACAACAACCTTGTGGCTTTCTACATAACACTGTATTAAAATAATACTTCAAATAACTTGTGCCTTTCATTGGAAGATCTCACAAAACTCTACTAAAAATACAAAAGTTAGCCGGGTGTGGTGGCACATACCTAGTAATCCCAGCTACTCGGGAGGCTTAGGCACAAGAATCACTTGAACCCGGGAGGCAAGGTTGCAGTGAGCCGAGACTGCGCCACTACACTCCAGCCTGGGTGAAGGAGTGAGACTCTGTCTCACCAAAAAAAAAATAAAAATAAACACCTCCCTGCCCTACCCACTCCAAGCACCATGAAAGTATAAACTTCCCTTTGCTGAAAAGGTTGAGGTAAAAAGATTAATAATTTTTCACACAGGAAAAGACTTTTGAGATGATATGTAGACCACTGGTTCTCAACATGGGGTGCTCAGACAAAACGCAAACTGACAAGGAAGGCAAATTCTCAGGTCCCACCTGAATCTGGTGAACCAGAAACTTAGGGGACATCGGGCACAGCCAAGTTGTTTCTAACAAGCCTCCAGGTGATTCTGATGCATGCCAGAAAGTTTGAGAACCGCCGATTTAGGCCAAATCACTCATTTACAATGGAAGCATCTAAACCCCTGACAGGTTAGTGATTTGCCTAAAATTGTTAACGTCAAAATTGGGATTAGATTCCAAGTCTCTTAACTTCAATTAGTTCCAGTGTGCAGACTCTACCACTGTGAAATACATCAAAGAAAATCTCAACTCCTTCCCCGCTTTGACCCTACCTGAGCAGCCATACCTGGTTCAGAGTTTCCAAGTTCCAAACAAAACGAGAATCAGCAAAGAGAACTGGGTGATACTTGTTTGCAAAATCCTGCCCCAGTTCTTTTTATTTACAGGATTTGTTGTATAGTAAACAGAGTATTGAATTGAACCCTGGAGGATTCCATTCTGGTTCTGTCTCTAACCACAACACCACCTCCCTCTTCTTACATCGTCTATGAACATAGAACAGATGTATTAGATTGTACAGTATGCAAATTTTAAAAATATCTAGAGCTCAGAAATTTCAATTTTCCCCAAGCCTGACTGCTAAACAAGTTTTCTCATTGTCACCATGTCAGAGACTATAAGTCCATTTTCCAGTGACTGGAACATCTGGATTCCTAATGCTTTTCTTTCCCACTTTTTCTCCATCCCCAGCCTATGCTCTATACAATGGCTGATGTGCTACCGTTTTTCAAATGTCAAACCATAATATGGCTGTGATTATGAAGGCAGAATTTAAAGAAGGAATCATAAAATTAATCAAGAGATAAAGATTGCCAAAAAATAAACATTTTAACTTCCTCAAGAATGGAAATTTAACATGCTTGGAGGTTCGATCTGAATTAATATACTCAGAGTTTACTCTGTGGATTTGACCACAGTCCAAGAAACAGCAAGAAATTATTTTTAATCACTTAAAGCAAATAGTGTCCTAATATAGGTTAAAACATTGGCAATTGGCAAAGTCTGCTGCTTTCCAGCTTGCTTGTGTGGCATCATTTATTGATAGACATAGAACTCAATACAGAGGTGTCAGTGACATCTACATAACTTACATCTTCACTTTAACTGAAGAGGAATAATACAGAAAACAGTATCACCTGGACTGCCAAAGAGAGTCACAGCAACACAGTTAGAGAAGACTATACATTCCAAGGATTGCAATCACGTTGCTCTCTGATCATATTTTCAAACCGAGAATCTGGATAGAACATGAACAGTTGGATTGTGGATACATTTCTTGTATCATAAATCAGGGAGACAGTGTCACTAATAAACTCTCACACAATATCTTTCCATCTCTTCTTCTGAGTCTTCTGATAACTGCTATTAGTAGGAAAAGGACACTTTCCAAGATAGGCCAAAAAGAGCTGTGTTGTTGAAGATGTATTTTTCTACTTGTCAGCAGAGACATTACTTCCTAACTGAAACACAAGTCTAAAGTCATAAATTCATTCTGAATATCTCATTTCTGTGGAACAAACCCTTTTTTTGTTTTGTTTTGTTTTGTTTCGTTTTTTTGAGATGGTGTCTCACTCTGTTGCCAGATTGGAGTGCAGTGGCGCCATCTTGGCTCACTGCAACTTCTGACTCCCTGGTTCAAGTGATTCTCCTGCCTCAGCCTCCCAAGTAGCTGGGATTACAGGCACGCACCACCACACCCAGCTAATTTTTGTATTTTTAGTAGAGATGGGGTTTCACCATGTTGGCCAGGATGGTCTCGATCTCCTGACCTCATGATCTGCCCCCCTCAGCCTTCCAAACTGTTGGGATTACAGGTGTGAGCCACTGCCCCTGGCCCAAACCTTTTTTAAGGATAAAAAACTTTAACAGATACAGAAATAAGTTAATGAAGTCTCGAGTTTCTAAATTAAATTTGAAAATATGTGAAATTAACAAAGGGAAGGAAACTAACAGTACTTCAGGAAATTCCACAAGTTGCTTCATTAAAATAAGCTATAGTGACTTATAGAAAAGAAAAACTGAAATCAGTATCACAATGGGTTAAATTAGCTTCTTTTGTTAATATCTACATGAAAACGCTATACATTTTCTTTTCTTTTACTTATTATTATCATTTTTTAATAGAGATGGGGTCTCACTATGTTAACCAGACTGGTCTTGAACTCCCGAGCTCAAGCAGTCCTCCCATCTCAGCCTCCCAAAGTGTTGGGATTACAGGCATGAGCCATTAGGACTCAAGCAATCCTCCTGCCTTGGCCTCCCAAATGGGCGGGATTATAGACATGAACCACTGTGCCCAGCTGCCATATAAATTGTATATCAAAATACTGCATGCCAGCGTATTCCTCACTCCCTCTTATTGGATGTGACCTAGCCCCATGGCTCTCTGTAAAGGAAACCTACATATGGATTGGAAGTAAATTGGCTCCCAGCCATTTTGTTGTCTTGTAGAAAGAAACTAAGAAGTACAAAATATGTTTAATTCACTGAATTACATCATCCAAAAGTCATGGACTTTGAGAAAATAAAAGCACAGTATTTCAATGGTGCTATTATGCATACTAGTTGTGCAAAGGAAACTACCTAGAAGTGAAATTTGTAAGTAGTTCTTTAGGATTTTTAAGCAGTTCTTTAGGACAGGAATATTTTATGCATACTAAATGCTGTCAATATATGTTTTCTTAATAGGTAGAAAAAGAATGAACTGGGTAACTAAATCTATCAAAATAAATCCTAACTGGGACCCAGTGCCTATAAATTCATTCGTTCATTCATTTATTTTGAGACAGGATCTTGCTCTGTCACACACACTAGAGTATAGTGACCCAATCATGGCTCACTGCAACTTTGACTTCCTGGGTTCAATCGATTCTCCCTCCTAAGACTCCCAAGTAACTTGGAATACAGGCACATGCTACCATATCCAGATAATTATTTTATTTTTCTACAGAGATGGGGTCTCACTATGTCACCCAGGCTAGTCCTGAATTCCTGGACTCAAGCGATCCTCCTGCCTTGGCCTCCCAAATGGGCGGGATTGTAGACTTGAACCACTGTGTCCAGCTGCCATATAAATTGTATATCAAAATACTGCATGCCAGCCTATTCCTCACTCCCTCTTATTGGATGTGACCTAGCCCCATGGCTCTCTGTAAAGGAAACCTACATATGGATTGGAAGTAAATTGGCATCAGAACCCTTCTGTCCCTTTCACACAGCACAGTCAATTCAGAGTCCCCAGCCTGGACCAGGCTCACGTCGGTCTTTGCAGTGGACGGGGAAAGACAGTGTCACTAAAGAAGCCTCCTACCCGGGGTGTCCCGGGAATAGCTCCCTTGAGTGCTGTTTTCCTGTCAAGTCTTATCATTGTAATATGACTTTTGTTGTTTTTGGACTCTGTACAGAGAGACTTTCAGTTTTCAATGAAACAGTTGGCTTAAGAAAATACTTCAAGGGGAAAAAAAACATAACTGAATCGCAGCAAGGATCTCAGAAGTCATAGCCCTTGATCTTCCTCAACCTCCTCGGCAGCAGCTTTCTAAATATTATCACTCTCCTGCCTCCAAAGCCACTCCTGCCCCAGGCCCCTGCCCTCAGATCATTTCCTCTCCTAGTTCACCAAGAGAACGTCATCCAGAGAAAGGGGCTCCCTCAAGCTTCCTCTGTCCCCATTGCAAAGCTCTTTTTCTCTCCCTACCTGCTATCGTGCCAGGCATCATGCCAGGCCCTGGGCACTTATGAGCTGTGTGAATCCCAACACCAAGCCTCTGTTTTACAGAAAAGGCTCAGAGAGATCCTGGAATTTGTCAAAGTCATAGACTGTTTCTCTGTTTACAAGTTCCATTCCTTCTTGTCTGGGCCTAAAAAGAAGCATCCCAATCAGATCAAATCTTAACCTCCCTACACACACACACACACCCCAATGCTGAATCCCATTTTCTCACCTTTTCTGGGGACTTCTTTATCGGTCATTCAGTCCTCTAGCAACTTCACTTTTTCTTTTTATTTTTTTTTTCAGGAAGGGGACAGGATCTTGCTCTACTGCCCAGGCCAGAGTTCAGTGGCACGATCACAGCTCAGTGCAACCTTGAACTCGTGGGCTCAAGCAATCCTCCTGCCTCAGCCTCCTGTAGCTGGGACTATAGGAGCACACCACTGCGCCAAGCTAATATTTTAAAAATGTTTTGCAGAGACAAGGTCTTGCTTTGTTGCCCAGGCTTTGATCAAGTCTTAACCTCCCTACACACACACATACACACACACACACACACACACCCCAATGCTGAATCCCATTTTCCCTCCTTTTCTGGGGACTTCTTTATCAATCATTCAGTCCTCTTGCAACTTCACTTTTATTCTGAACCAGGCTCCCCTTTAATGCCACATCCAAACCCATCAAGTCCTGATGGAATTCCACTCACAAACCGTCCTCAGCTCTACCACTGCCCAGCATCTTCACTGCCAAAACCCTGGGGCTGGTCCAAGCACCAGCAGCTCCTGCCCCGCCCACCACAGTCCTCTTGACTCTTCTCACTGAGTCTCCTCTCATCTCCAACAGATGGTTCTTCAACAATAAGCACTGTGGACCTCAGAGGAAAAAGGGAGTCTGTTCGGAGGCTCTGACATAAGATTATAAGTGCCATGGCAATGACTAGTGTCAAATTGCACGCTGGTGTTTTAAGAAAGCCAGATACCTGGATTGGACTCTGGGGTGTTCTCTGAGGGACGCCTTTGTCACACAAACCCTGTGCTTCCTGGAATCAATACTTGTATTTTTCTAGTACCAAGTTACATGCACCAAATTATAAAACACTTTTCCATAATATTTTCTCACTGAGACTCCCGGGACTTTTAATATTTCTGGAATATATTTTTCCATTTTCCATAAGACTCAAAAGTAATATAAGCTCTAAAATATCTACTAAAAAGTCTTTGCAAAAAATAGAAGATGAAGAGGACTCTGATGCAGAAAGTGATCAGAACGAGATGAGCGAGCAGGAAGAGGAGCTTGAGGATGGTCCTACTATAGTCACAGACTGTAAGACCTGGAAACAGTAGTGCGATCTTTTCAGGATGACGTTGTCCTGAAGACAAGCCGGGATATTGAAAGAAACAAAGTGGAAGATGCATTCTGCAAAGGTGAACTCAGGCTGAATGGGGAAGAATTATGGAAGAAAAGCAGAATGGTGAAAGTGGGAGATACATTGGATCTTCTCATTGGAGAGGATAAGGAAGCAGGAACAGAGACAGTGATGCAGATTCTCCCGAAAAAAAAGTGTTTGAAGAGAAGACTGAAAGTGAAAACTACACAGTGGTGCTACAGTGGTGGAAAAACTTAAAAATGCCTAAGAAGAGAATGTCTAAATAAACGGATTGCTTCACCGGGCATAGTGGCTCACGTCTGTAATCCCAGCACTTTGGGAGGCTAAGGCGAGCGGATCATCTGAGGTCAGGAGTTCAGGACCAGCCTGGCCAGCATGGTGAAACCCCGTCTCTACTAATACAAAAATTAGCTGGGTATGGGGACAGCACGCCTGTAATCCCAGCTGCTCAGGAGGCTGAGGCAAGAGAATCGCTTGAACCCGGGAGGCGGAGGTTGCAGTGAGCCGAGATTGTGCCATTGCACTCCAGCCTGAGCAAGACTCCGTCTCAAAATAAATAAATAAATAAATAAAATAAAATAATTGCTTTTTAGCAATAAAGCTACTTTCTAGTGGTAGAGGAAGGGGTCAATTGAAAAGAGGACATTTTTATTAAAATAAAGTTCTCTTACCATTAAAAAAAGAAGTCTATCAGTTCACTGCCTAAAGCCTTCGGTTGCTTTGCACTGTGATTAAACAAAAGCCAAGCCCTTTGCCTTGACCTGCAAAGCCCTGTGGAGCTGACCACTGTCCACCTATAAACCTCACTTCCTGCAACCTTCCTCCCCGCCTTGCCTTCCCTCCAGCATCCTAGGCTCACTCCCACCTCACTTGCTTCTCGCTCTGCTGGAGGGCTGTTCATCCGCATGACGGTGCAGGTGCCCCTCGCCTCATGACTTAGGCCTCAGTGCAAGTGTACACCATGGAGAGGCCTGGCCTCCAATAAAGTACCCCTCTCCCCTACCACCTGGTGCTCATGTTGTTTATAGCATTTGCCAACACATGACCACTTTATGTGTTCTGAGTTTGCTTTCTGTCCGTCTCCCTTTGCTAGAGTGGAAACCTCCTGAGGGTGGAGTTTTGTTCACTGCTCAGTCACCCTCCCCTCCCCTAGTAATTGTGTCTGCTCCCAAATAGCTATTAATAAACGCTTGCTGAAAGAATGCGTTGAGCCCATCAGTGTGATCCTCTCAGCTTACACATGCATGCACGTTTCCCGCACTCTCAAATGTCTTCTTTCCTATGTCAGTTCCTGTGGAAACCCTTTGGTTTCCTGCATTTCACCACAGACTTTCTTCAAAAAGATTCTCCCTTCCAGCCACTCCTCTGCTACCACAACTTTACCCTGATCTCATCACTTTATTAAACTACAGGGTGCTTTCCTGGTGTCAGGATCCAGTGGCTTCCCCCAGCTCCCATCCTACCCAACCATCCTGCTAGCTTTGTCTTTTTCATCTTTGTATCCCCCAAGTCTAATACTATACCAGGTACATGACCAGCTTAATATTTGTTGAATGAATTAATAGTTAATTAGCTGATTTGACCCAGATTATCACCAACTCTTGAAATTCCTCTTTTGGCGGCTGGGCGCGGTGGCTCACGCCTGTAATCCTAGCACTTTGGGAGGCTGAGGTGGGAGGATCACTTAAGGTCAGGAGTTCAAAACCAGCCTGGCCAACATGGTGAAACCCCATCTCTACTAAAAATACAAAAATTAGCTGGGCGTGGTGGCATGTGCCTGTAATCCCAGCCACTTGGGAGGCTGAGGCAGGAGAATTGCTTGAACTGGGGAGGCAGAGGTTGTAGTGAGCCGAGATCGTGTCCCTGCACTCCAGCCTGGGTGACAGAACGAGACTCCATCTCAAAAAAAAAAAAAGAGAGAGAAAGAAAGAAACTTCTTTTGCCTTCCACAACTCTGCCGCTTTTTCCCAGTTGGCCATTTTACTAACAACATTCTTTTCCTCGGTCTTTGTCATTAGCCCTTTCCTCTACCAAAAATATATATTCTTACTGTTCATTGGAAGGGATCTCATCCATCCCAACAGCTTCATTTATCACTCTTATGCTGAAAACTCTCTAATCTATATCTCCTGTCCCAATCTCTTTAGCTCCAAGTAGATACCCCCAACTTGCAAGACATAGCTTGATATTGGTAATGCATAATCACATCAAATTAAACTTGTCCAAAATGTAGCTCATCATCAGGTTCCCAGTATCAACTCCACCCCAGACTTGTGTGTTACAGCAGCATCATTCAATCAATTGCCCAAATGTGGAATCTCAGAACATTGCCTTCCATTCTGTGCTGACTTTGCAAGACATGAGAAGCAGAAGAGGAGAAATGGGAAAAGAGAACTGTCAGTTTTGCATGCTACCTTAAACCATTGCTTTGCTTTGAGCTTTACAAACATAACAGGTTTGCAAAGTGTGTCACACACTCCAATTGAGATGTGCAGAAAATGGTAACTTCTTTATTTTAGTCCTTTTCCTCAGTCTTCAACTGTCAAAGGAAAAGGAAGTTAATGCTCAAGTCTGTTAAATGCATAATACAATCCAATGATTTAAATAGACTGTTTAGGGAACGCCACATCTCTCTTGGAAAAAAACGCTTAATCTCGGAGAAGCCTCCCCTCTTCTGATTCTGTTTTTCTTTTTCTTTTTTTATTTTTTGAGGCGGAGTCTCGCTCTGTCTCCCAAGTTGGAGTGCAGTGGTGCAATCACTGCACTCAACTCACTGCAAGCTCCGCCTCCTGGGGGTCAAGCAATTCTCCCTATCTCAGCCTCCTGAGTAGCAGGGATTACAGGCGCCTGCCACCGTGCCGTTAATTTTTAGTATTTTTAGTAGAGATAGGGTTTCGCCATGTTGGCCAGGTTGGTCCTAAACCCCTGACCTCAGGTGATCCACGTGCCTCGGCGTCCCAAAGTATTGGGATTATAGGCGTGAGCCACCGTGCCTGACCCTGATTCTTTCTTGAGAGGCTGTCCAGGTGCATAGGAGGAAGGGTGTGTTATAGAGGTACCTGTGACGTTTCAGGGAGACACTGGGGTTCTCAGACCCCATCATGATTCTGGAGTTTCTTGTCATGTGAGCTGTTGGTGCAACCTGTGAGCTGGGCCTCCCAGCTTGCTCAGGACTCCAGCTCACTTTGGCTCTGCTGGCTGTTTTCCCCTGAGCTTGGTGTCCAGCCTGCGAGTAGCCCCTGCCCCAGGCTCACCTCCCCCTGCCTCAGGAGGCCCCGAAACTGACTTGGCTTGTGTTACACATAGGAATTGAAGTTGAGCCTTAAAAAATATTCACACTGCCATAATATTTCTGAGGCTGTGCCCTAGAAAGCCTATGGCAATAGCTCCCCTCCTTCCTCTTGATGTAACCCACTAATTTAATTAACATCCCTGTCCCCCATCCCCACTCCACCACCAGAGACTTAAGGACTGGCAGCTTCCCTCTCCTCCCTCTTCTTCCATTTTGCACGAACACTCTTTCTCCCTTCTCCTCCCAAGAATCCTCAGGACCAGAAAACCAGTAGGTTTTCTTTTTTAAATTTTCTTTTTTTTTTTTTTAGAGACAGGGTCTTACTCTGTCTCCCAAGCTGGACTACAGAGGTGCAATCATAGCTCACTGCAGCCTCGAACTCCTGGCGTCAAGTGATCCTTCTACCTCAGCCACCCAAGTACAGTGGGCTTTTATTTTTTTGAGCTGGAGTCTCACTCTGTCGCCCAGACGGGAATGCAATGGCCCAATCTCGGCTCACTGCAGCCTCCACCTCCCGGATTCAAGAGATTCTTCTGCCTTAGCCTCTCGAGTAGCTGGGACTATAGGCACCCACCACCATGCCCAGCTAATTTTTGTATTTTTGGTAGAGACGGGGTTTCACCATATTGGCCAGGCTGGTCTCGAGCTCCTGACCTCGTGAACTGCCTGCCTCAGCCTCCCAAAGTGCTAGGATTATAGGCGTGAGGCACCGTGCCCAGCCTAGTGGGCTCTTCTTTTACTTTCCCCACATTCTGTTCCCTTTTCTGACTCCATTTATAACTGGGGGCAGGAGTGTTTCCTCTACACTGTGGGAAAATGCTAGAAGCTCACTACTCCAAGCTAAGTTATTGGTAGGCAAAAAAAAAAAAAAAAAAGGAATTAAAGGAATTCGGAAAATATTTTCTCAAGATAGCCTGTTGAGCCTGATATAAATTAAAGCTGATGAAGTGAACTGAATCTATCAGTCTAAGAAATTTTAATTGATCTTAAAGGCAACACAAAGAGCCACTGACTTTTCCTTTCAAAGATCATTTTGGCTGCAGTATAAGAGTGGATTAGACACTAGTGCCTCCCAGATTTTGCACCCATAACATGCATGGAAAATGGTAATATTATATGGCACAATGGGGGAACAGGAAGAGGTGGCCCCAGACCCCGCCCAGCTGCCATGGGCGGGGGCGTGAAGGAATGAACACACCTGGAATCCATTCATGGTTACCCATGGATAAAGCAGGAAGTACAATTCTGGAAGGCAGAAAGCTAGTTAAAAGGCAATTTTAGTAATTCATGCAAGGGATAATAATTGTCTAAACATTAGTTCTTCATAGCAGTAGATATGGGGAGAAATGAATGGATTTGAAGGATACCAATTAGATAGACCAAGCACGTTGTGTTTGATTAAATGGCTGGATAAAATGTGGCACTAATTCACAGACATAGAAGGAATTTCCAAGGCAGAAAGGAAGAGAGTGCTGTTCTTGCAAAGTCTGAAGTAAGGAAGATATTACGCAGGGGCAAAGGAGTTGCTAATAACATTATCTGGAATTTTTTTCTAAGTTAGAAAATACCCTAGAGAGCCTGTTAGCCAGCCTACCCATATTACAGGTAATAATAATCCTTACTGTTTACAGAGTACTTCCTGTTTGTGAAGTGTTATGGACTAAATATGCCCCTTCAAAATTGGTCTATTGGGCTGGGCCCCACGGGTGCAGCGGTTCACACCTGTAATCCCAGCACTTGGGAGGCCAAGGCAGGTGGATCGTCTGAGGTCAGGAGTTCGAGACCAGCCTGGCCAACATGGCGAAACCCTGTCTCTACTAACAATACAATAATTAGCTAGGCATGGTGGCAGGTGCCTATAATCCCAGCTACTCTCGAGGCTGAGGCAGGAGAATCGCTTGAACCCGGGAGGTGAAGGCTACAGTGAGCTGAGATTGCACCACTGCACTCCAGCCTAGGCAACAGAGTGAAACTCTGTCTCAAAATAAATAAATAAATAAAATCGGTGTATTGAAGCCCTTACCCACCGTGTGATGGTATTTGGAGGTGGTGCCTTCAGGAGGTAATTAAGTTTAGATTTCGTTATCAAAGTGGAACTCCTTGATGGGATTAGTGCCCTTCTAAGAAGAGGAAGACAGAGATCACCTTTCCATGAGCACACACAGAGAAGAGTCCGTATAAGGACATTGCAAGAAGGGTAGCTGTCTACCAGCCAGGAAGCCAGCCCTCACTAGAAACCGAATTTGCTAGCAGCTTGATCTTAGACTTTTGAGCCTCCAGAATTGTGAGAAATAAAATGTTTGTTATTCAAGCCACCCAGTCTATGATATTTTGTTATAGCAGCACAAGTGGACTAAAACGTTAGGCAATGATCCAGTTGCACTACAAATATCATCTCATTAATTCAGAGCTAACTCTGTGAGGTGGCTGGCATTATTTAAGAGTGAGGAAATGGAAGCTCTAAGAGGTAAGTAACTTGCCTGGGCAATTCGGAAATTCCATCACAGGGCCAAGATTCAGATCCTCATCTCTCCATTCCCAGAAGCAGTTGTTTTCCCATTATCTTAACGCCTCTGGAAAGAGAGTACTATACAATTTATTCTTTAAAGGTGCAAATCCGTATGTTTTGAAACTTCCCGAATGGTTCTATTTCAAGCCCAATGCCACAGAGCCCAGTTAATAGTGAGTCAGGATTAGCCCTGGGGTTCTCCCCTTTGAGTTTCTTCCATGCACCCCTGACCTTACTTTACTGAGCGAAGTGTATGTGGGAAACAGCAGTACCGCATTTTTTGTGGCCCATGGAGGCTCAATGTTTTAACTTCACAGCCACAGGTCCACCTGCAGAGCCCTCCTCACTCCCCTGCTATCTCTGCAGAGGCTTTGGGGAGCTAGGCTTCCATTTCTCCCACAAGCCCCACATTCAGTGGTCTCTACAGTGTCATCCAGAGATAAAGAATGGGGGAAATGTGGACAATCTCGATCTTCTCTGCACTGGTTCAGATAACGACTATACTCTATGAGGCACAGTTTTCAGATTTTCAAGATGATTTGCATTTAATTCAATTTAACCCTGACTTTTTGTCCTTCTTATGGTGAAAGAGACAGGATAACTTTTCCCATTATTAAAGATGCAACCTATATGAGACATGTGGCCAAATGCCCAGGCAAAGTCAAGATGATGTCATTTCTGTGTTCAACTTAACCATGCCCTAGCCTAAGGGGAGTGACTCCTTTTACTCATTATAAAACATCACAGCTTGGTGCCCGGGTTAAGATATGCTATGTGATATGATTTCATGTTTGAGCCATGGCATCTCTAATGCGTTAGGCTTTTGCTAGCTTAAGCTTCTTAATGGTGTGTGTTGTTGGTATAAACAAATGCCAACCTCACCACAGCAGTGTCAAATTCCTCAGATGCCTCAGCACAATTAAGAAAACAAAGTTGCTGTAATCACACAGTATGGATTAATGTGTAATCCTGAAAAGCAATAACACCCATAGTGAGCATGAACTCTGCTTTATTACTGAGCGAGAGAGAAGGTTGGTGGGTGGGGTGGGGGGGTGGAATTCCAAAGCACAGGCATTCATTCACCTTTCCGCACAGGCCTAGTTGACACAGGACTGTTTTGGTAACTGAGGGTAATCTAACATTCCTGAATTCTTCAGGCAAGCTGGGGCACCCTGGGAACCCTATTCCACCCCTAGGCCTGACAGTACTCAAAAAGCGTTCTCCTAGAACCTCAGAGGGGAGATGGGTGTCCTTATAAAATTTCTTCTAGGATTTAAACTGGCAGTTCCTATGATTATCATTATTTTCTAGGAAAGAGACAAGATTTTATTACTTGTCTTTCTTTCATATGAGCAGACACTGCTCCATAAGTAGTTTTTTTGTTTGTTTTGTTTTGCTTTGTTTTTATTGAGAGACGGGGTTTCACCATGTTGCCCAAGCTGGCCTCAAACTCCTGAGCTCAAGCAATCCACCCATCTATCCACCTTGCTATTCCAAACATGCTGGGACTACAGGCGTGCACCACCATGCCCAGCCTACATAAATATTCTGACCACATATATAGTTAGCAAATCAGAGTTTTAAAAGTTATAATTAATCTTCAGATTTAAATGTCTTCTACTTTTTACTACTATGTAAGGATTCTATGAAGGACATTAAATAAACATTCTCCACGTTTAAAGGTGGGTTTACAAAGGAATATAAACTATTCTATTATAAAGATACATACACACATATGTTTATAGCAGCACTATTCACAATAGCAAAGACTTGGAATCAACCCAAATGCCCATCAATGATAGACTGGAAAAGAAAATGTGGTCCATATATACCATGGAATACTATGCAGCCATAAGAAGGAAGGAGATCATGTACTTTGCAGGGATATGGATGAACAACACACACCCAGGTCTGTGGGGGAGTGGGGGGAGGGAGAGAATCAGAATAAATAGCTAACACATGTGGAGCTTAATACCTAGTGATGGGTTGATAGGTGCAGCAAACCACCACGCCACACGTTTACCTATGTGACAAGCCTGCATGTTCTGCATATGTATCTGAAACTTAAAATAAAATTTATAATAATAAAATTAAAAATTAAAAAAATAAAGGTGGGTTTAATGTGAGGGAGAAAAACAATGATCAATGTATAAGACCAATGATCAGCTGTCCAAAATAACTGCCTGAAAATTTACATCTTTATGCCCCTTTATAACTTTCGGGACCCCGAAAGAAAATGTCCATAGGCCAGCATGCTGGATTTGTGGCTGAGATGGGTTTACTATGTCTCTACTCATTGCAGTTTTCTTTGATGATAAATATCATTAATGAAAACAGGCATTTTAGAAACTTAAAGGTGAATGAGAAAAGCAAGTTGCAGAGGTCTTCATACAATAAGAAACCTTTTTTGTTAAAGTTTCTAACAGGCGAGTTAGGCTCAGTGGTTCACATATGTAATATCAGCACTCTGGGAAGCCAGGGCAGAAAAATCACTTGAGGCCAGGAGTTCAAGACCAACCTGGGCAACATAGTGAGACCCCATCTCTACAAAAAAAAATTTAAAAATTAGCCGGACACGATGGCATGTGCCTATAGTCCCGGCTACTCATGAGGCTGAGGCAGGAGGATCCCTTGAGCCCAGGAGTTTGAGGCTGCAATAAGCTGTGATGGCACCACTGCACTCCAGCCTGGGTGACAGTGAGACCGTCTCTGAGAAAGAAAAAGAAAGAAGGAAAGAAAAGAAAAAAGAAAAGCAAAGAAAAGAAAAGAAAGGAAAGGAAAGGAAAAGAAAAGAAAAGAAAAGAGGATCTGCCATTTGCAATAATCTGGTTGAACCTAGAGTAGAAAGGTGGTTACCAGGTGTTAGGAAGGAGTGAGAAGTAGGGATATGTAGGTCAAAGGGTGCAGTCAAAGGGCCGGGCACAGTGGCTCATGCCTGTAATCTCAGCACTTTGGGAGGCCAAGGTTGGTGGATCTCAGGTGATCTGAGGTCAGGAGTTCAAGACCAGGCTGGCCAACATGGTGAAACTCCATCTCTACTAAAAATACAAAAATAATCCAGGTGTGGTGGTGCATACCTATAATCCCAGCTACTCAGGAGGCTGAGGCAGGAGAATCACCTGAACCTGGAGGCGGAGGTTGCAGTGAGCCAAGATCGTCCCACTGCACTCCAGTCTGGGTGACAGAGCAAGACTTTGTCTCAAAAAAACAAGAGTACAAAGAGTGAATAAATCTGAAAAGCTAATGTACAACATGAGTACTATAGCTAATATACAAAAGCTTGCTAAGAGAATAGATTTTAGGTACTCTTACCACAACAGAGAGAGAGAGACAGAAAGGAAGAGGGAAGAAAGGAAGGAGGAAGGAAAGGGAGGAAAGAAAGGCAGGTTTCTCTCTCTCTCTTTCTTGTGCTCTGTGCCCAACATCTCAGTCACATGAAATTGCCTGTTTTCTGCCTTCACCAGGATGCTTTTGACAAAAGCCCTTTAAAGGCAGAGACTGATCCTCCTTCATTCACCAGCACAGTGTCTGCAATGCACTAAATGGGCAAGAAAATGAACTTCTTTCCTCTAAGCAGCGATTTGCAGATGAGGAGTAGAGCCTGCACGTGTGTGTGCGTGTGTGGGTTTGGGTTTGGCTAGAACAGTGACAAGCGCCTGCAGGTTGTGGATTACAGACCACCCATCTCACTCCTGTTGAAAACAGTCTCAAAATGTTTTGGCCAAAAGACACACGTATTGGTATCAGTTCCCATCATACTAGACATACTAGAGAAGAAAGTGCTGAAGGGTGAGCATAAATGACGAAAACAAGAGATTCCAACATAGTGTTTCTCTCTCTCTCTCTCTCCACCTCTTATTTCTGCTCTGGATGAGACAGATGGGCTCTCCCCAAATGTGGAGAGAAACAGCCAACAGAAACACTGAGCTCATGTCTTCCTAACTTCACAGAAAAAAGTCATCTTGTCTTGATCCTAATTTTGTCCTTTAGAAGGGTTCTCTTCTGGCTTGGGTCACTTATCCCCTCACCCCCCGTCCCCCACTGCATTTCTTGTGCAGAGCACTTAGTAGGCCGCTCAGTAGGAAAATTCATGTCCTTTAATTCAGCAAAAGTAATATCGTTTGTCTTGAGATTTTGTGGTTTTTTTTGTTTGTTCGTTTTGGTTTTGTTTTTGTTTTTGAGAGGGAGTCTCTCTCTGTTGCCCATGCTGGAGTGCGATGGCATGATCTCGGCTCACTGCAACCTCCACCTGCCGGGTTCCACACATCCTCCTCCCTCAGCCCCCAAGTAGCTGGGACTACAGGCATGTGCCACCGCACCTAGCTAATTTTTGTATTTTTAGTAGAGACTGCGTTTCTCCATGTTGGCCAGCCTGGTCTCAAACTCCTGACCTCAGCCTCCCAAAGTGCTTACAGGTGTGAGCCACCCTGCCCGGCCTGTCTTGGTTTTTTGAACTTTAAATAATCTCCCTGTCCTCTTGTTGTCTCTGTTATCTCACTCTCATATAATTATTGATGGATCTTCTAATTTGCTTATCCTGTTTGCTGCTACTCCTGTCTCAGTGTTCTGCTTCGGGGAAGATGTTTTTCAATGTCACCCTTCATATTTAGTTTTACGGTTGTGCTATCTTTGTTTTAATATCCAGGAGGCTCTTTCTTGTTCTCTGAATGTTAACTGTTTTATCACTCTCATTCTTACATGCATCTTGACTCTCACCTTTTCTGAGGATATTAACTAATAGTAAATAGTTTGTTTTCGACAATTTCTTCTGTTTCCTTCAAGTTACTCTTGTTTGGACTCTGTGTTTCATCTTAGAGGCTTGGCCTCTGATGCTTAGTGATCCCTGGCTATTCATATTTAGACATAAAACACTAAATGTTTCTTGTAAGTTCTCAGTGCCAGTGGGCTTCAAAATAGGGTCATCGTGAGCGTTAATTTTATGTGTCAACATGACTGGACTACAGGATACACAGACATTTGATCAAACATTGTTCTTAGTGTTTTTGGATGAGTTTAACGTTTAAATCAATAAACCGAGTAAAGCAAATTGCCCCCTCTGGAATGTGATGGGCCTTATCCAATCTCAGGCCTGAACAGAAAAAAAGACCGACCCTCCTGCAAGTAAGAGAGAACATCCCCTGCCTGAGAAGGAGTTCAGAACAGGGACGTTGTTTTAATTTTTTCCTGCCTTGAGACTCAAACTGAAATATTGGCTCTTGTTGGGTCCCCACCTGCCAGTTTTGGACTGGAACAACACCGTTGGCTCTCCTGGTTCTCAAGCCTTCAGATTCAGACTGGAGTTACATTATTGGCTCTGCTGGATCTCCAGCTTGCTAAATGAGGATCTCAGGACTTGTCAGCCTCCATAATTTCATGATCCAATTCCTTATAGCAAATATCTTTTATAGATACATTTTGTTTTTTATTTTATGTTTTTGGTTCTGTTTCGAGGCTGTGGAGAACACAGCCTAATACAGATTTTGGTGCCAAGCGTGCTTCTAAAGGAACAATGTTTTAAGGTGGAGTTTTCTAAATGATTTCTGGGATATTTGCAATTTTCTCTAACTAGATTTAAAGATGCTCATGACTCTATTTCCAGAAGTAAAGAGTGCACTGATAGTCCATGGCATGCTCTGGCAATAGAGATATGCAAACTATCACGATTGGCTACTTCTAATCAACTACTTACAAGAAGCAAAGCTATATGTGACTGCATATACGATACTTTAGAACATTTTTGTCAAAATAATGAGTATTGTGAGATTGGCCGATGGCTCTTAATGTGGCTGGACAAACTGGTGAGGGTGGGATAGAATGAGTCCAGGGATTTGGATTTGCAGCTCATACACCACATAAATGACCTAAGAGCTTCTCTGTATGCTGTGAAAGAGACCCTTATCTCCCACAGCAGAACTGAGATTGCTGAAAATCAAACCCAGAATCTCAACCTGCAACTCACTGGATTACAACACAAATTAACTCCCAGCATCACAAGGTGTCTACTGTTAAAGTGAGGACACTGATGGAGAAGGCATGAATCCTGCAAGTTGGAATGGGGACATGAGGGAAGACATTGAATGGGGACATTGAGCCCCTACATTCTGATGAGTCTTCTTTGGAGTCTTCTTTGAGTGGAAACAGCCTCTCTACCCCCAGTGGAAGCAGCGGCTTCCATACCCCATCTGAGAGAATTAATCCTGCATGGCCTGAGGAAACTAATGACCTCCCTGAGGCAGTTGTCATGCAAGACAATGCTGATTCTTTTCAGGACCCGTCCCATCATTCTTCTTTGCTTCTAGACCTATAACTAGACTAAAGTCCCAACAGGCCCCTACAGATGAGGCACAAAATGTGATCCAAGAGTTGGTATTCTATACTGCAAAAGAACTACTTTAGTTTTCTAATTTATACAAATAGAAATCTGGGAACATATGTTGGAGTGATATTAAGGATGTGGGATAATGGTGGAAGGAGTGTGAAGTTGATCAGGTCAAATTTATTGATATGGACTCACAAAGCAGAGAGTCTGAATTTAATGTTGTGTCTTGGGAAATTAGGGCTCTAATAGTTCGTTTGGTTGAGTGGCTGAAATGTGGACCAGAAGGTGACCCATAGTGAGCAAGTGGGAAATGCCAGATCTGCCTTGGTTTTACGAAGAGGAAGGGATTCAAAGGTGTAAGGAGATTCGAATGTTATAGTAAATTTGTCATTTAAGACCTGCTCACCCACCAAAACATATACCTTTCACCACTGTTGTGAGAAATAAATTTGTGAGGGGAGCCCAGCATCCTTGAAGAGCTCTGTGATTGCTCTTCTCTGTGGTCCAGACCTGACGGTGGGAGCCACCGCGCTAACTGGAAAATCTAAGTGGAATGGGCGTAGTTAGATTCCAGGGTGGCAGGAGCCAAGGAGCAGCACTCAACCACCAGAGGCAAGATGGGAATGGTTACCTTACCGTACAGGGTCCAGGCAGCAATCAGAATGGTTTGACTTGCACAGACCTATGGCATTGGCTCAATGAAGATGATGCTTCTGGAATTGAGTAGATAATAGGCCTACTAGATTCTTACTTGACCTTATAAACAGAAAAGTTCTAAGTCAAGTGAACAAAAGCCTAACCTGAATCATAACAAGAGCATGGCCCCTCAAACAATTTCCAGCCTTGAGCCAGTTTACAGACCCAGAATCCTTATATGAAAGGGAGGCCAGGTCTCCTAGAGGAAGAATCCAAGTATACTGCAAAAAAAAAAAAAAAAAAAAAAA
>NW_016803645.1:1946702-1965493 GCF_001698545.2 Rhinopithecus bieti | reverse complement strand
AAAAAAAAAAAAAAAAAAAAAAAAAAAAAAGGTTTTGTTTGTTTTTGAGACAGGGTCTCACTCTGTCACCCAGGCTGGAGTGCAATGACATGATTACAGCTCACTGCAGCCTCGACTTCCTGGGCTCAAGCGATCCTCCTGCCTCAGCCTCGCAGAGTGCTGGGATTATAGGCATGGGCCACTGCTCCTGGCCTACAAAAAATTATAACATTAATCTTTTCTCCAGTCTTACCCAAAGGGACATACAGCTCTTTGCCAGGGCAATTGTGCACTGAGAAGAAGGAAATAATCAAACATTTTAGGGACTACTGAATACTAATTCCACAATACCCAAAATGTCACTGTGGCCCACTAGTCAAAATAGATCAGGTGAAGGTCAGATAATCAATGTAGTTTTAGCTCAAGTCCATTTCACAGGGAGCCCATTAGGTCTCCGAATCTATCCTGTAATTATTTCCCCAGTTCCAGAATGCATAATTGAAAAAGATATACACATCAGCTGGCAGAATTCCCACATTGGTTCTATCTACCTCTGGAAAGAGTGCTATGATGGTGAGAAAGGCCAAGTTGAGGCCATTAGAACTGCCTCTACCTAGGAAAATAGTAACCAAAAGAAATACTGCATTCCGGGAGGGATTTCTGAGATTAGTACCACTATCAAGGACTTGAAAGGATGCAGAAGTGGTATTCCCGCCACATCCCCATTCAACTCACCTATTTGGGCTGGGCAAAAGAAAGATGAATCTCAGAGAGTGACAGTGAATTATCATATACTTAACCAAGCAGTGATTCCTATTGCAGCTGCTTTACCCGATGTAGTTTCATTGCTTGAACAAATTAACACGTATCTTGGAACCTGGTATGCAGCTATTGATCTAACAAATGCTTTTTTTCTCCATACCTGTCAATAAGGACCACCTGAAGCAGTTTGCTTTCAGTTTGCTGACAAGACCAGAAATGCACCTTCACTGTTCTATCTCAGGAGTATATCAAGACTCTCCAGCCCTGTCATAATTTTGTTTGCAGGGATCATGATCTTCTTTCCCTTCTGCAAGATACCATACTTGCTTTAGACAGCTCAGGCTGCCATAACAAAATACCATAGACTGGGTGACTCAAGTAGGGGAAATTTATTTCTCACTCTTCTGGAGTCAGGGTAATACAAGATCAAGATGCCGGCTGATTTGACTCCCAGTAGGGTCTCACTATGGCCTCACATGGCCTTTCCTTGGTGCATTCATGAAGACAGAGAGAGGAGAGCTCATCTTCCTCTTCTTATTAGGGTGCTAATCCCATCATGAGAGCCTAACCCTCATGACCTCTCCTAACCCTAATTAACTTCCAAAGGCCCCATCTCCAAATATCATCACATTGGGGTGCTGATTAGGGTGCAATATGTGAATTTGTGGGGTGTGCAAACAGTCAACAACACTTTCAGGCATTGAAGACATTATGCTGATTGGACTACCAGCCAAAAAGTTGCAACTACCCTAGACTTATTATTAAGACAGCTGTGTGTCAGAGATTGGGAAATAAATATGACAAAAATTCAGGAGGCTTCTATGTCAGTGAAATTTCTAGGGGTCCAGAGGCGTGGGGGCATGTCTAGATATCCTTTCTAAATGAAGGTTAACTTATTGTACCTGGTAAGTTGTTGTAGGCCCAGCCTACAACCCAAAAAGAGGCACAGTGCCCAATGGGTTTCTTTAAATTTTGAAGGCAATGTATTCCTGATTTGGTTTATTGCTCCAGCCCATTTACCGAGTGGCCCAAAAAGCTGCTGGTTTTGAGTGGGATCCAGAACAAGGGGAGGTTCTGCAACAGGCTGCTGTACCAGCTGTTCTGCCACTGGATCAGGCCATGTGACCCAGCAGATGTGATGGTGCCTGGAGTGTCTGCAGCAGATATGGGTGCTGTTTGGAGCCTTTGGCAGGCCTCTGCCAGTGAATTGCAGTGCAGGCCCTTGGGATTTGAAGCAATGCCCTGCCATTCTCTGCCGATAATTACCCTCCTTTTGAAAAACAACTCTTAACCTGCCCATGAGCCCTAGTAGAGACTGAATTATTAACCATGGGCCACCAAGTTACCATGTGACCTGAGCTACCATCATGAACTGGGTGTTATCTAATACATCAGGCCATAAAGTTGGGTGTGCTGCTGATGTGGTTTCATTGCTTGAATAAATTAACACATATCTTGGAACCTGCTATACAGCTATTGATCCAACGAATGCTTTTTTCTCCATACCTGTCAATAAGGACCACCTGAAGTCACGTACATACCACCATCAAATGGGAGTGGTATATATGTAACTAAGTCCTTGCAAGTCCTGAAGGCACAAGTAAGTTACATGAAAAAGGGGCCCAAATGCCTGTGGTCCCCCTTCCTACTTTAAGATACTGTCTTTCTCTCTCAGCCTGCACCTATGACCTCATAGAGTATCCAATGACTAGTTGACAGAGGAAGAGAAAACTTTGACCTACTGTTTACAGGTGGTTCTCCTGATAGCCAGGCATTGCCTGAAAACGGATAGCTGCAACACTATAGCCCTTCCATGAGACATCCCTGGAAGGACAGTGGTGAAGGAAAGCCCTCCCAGGAAGCATAACTTTGGGCAGTGTACTTGGCTGTGCACTTTGCTTGGAAGGAGAAAGAGCCAGACTTGTGATTATATATCTATTCATGGGTTGTGGCCAACGGTTTGGCTGAATGGCCAGGAAATTGGTAGGAATATGATTGGAAAATTCGTGTCAAGGAAATTTGGGGAAGAGACATGTGGACAGATCTCTCTGAATGAGCAAAGAATGTAAAGATATTTATGTCCCATATGAATGTTCACCAAAGGGTGACCTCAGCAGAGGGTAATAATAAGGTAGATAGGATGACCCATTCTGTGGATACCAGTCAGTCGCTTTCCCTAGCCCAGTGGGCTCTTGAACAAAGTGTCCATGATGGTAAGGATGGGGGGTAACACATGGGATCCGCAACATGAACTTCCACTTACCAAAGGCAGCATGGCTGCAGGCGACTGCTGAGTGCTCCATTTTCTAGCAGCAGAGACTAATACTGAGCCCCCAATACAACATCAATCCCCAGGTAATCAGCCAGCAGGTTGGTGGCAGATTGGTTCCATCATGGAAGGGGCAGAGTTTTATTCTTTTTCAAAAAAATAGAGGTAGGGTCTTCCTCTGTTGCCCAGGCTGATCTTCAACTCCTAGACTCAAGGGATCCTTCCACCTCAGCCTCCAAAAGTGCTGGGATTACAGGCATAAGCCACCTTACCTGGCTGAGGGTTTTATTCTTACTAGACAGAAGCTTACTCTGGATACAGATTTGCCTTCCTGCATGGAATGCTTCTGCCATGACTTCACTCCATGAACTTACGGAATGACTTATCCACCATCATGGTATTCCACACAGCATTACTTCTCATCAAGGAACTCACTTCTCAGCAAATGAAGTATGCAGTGGACCCAAGCTCATGGAATTCAGCATTCTGAGGCAGCTCCCTTGCCAGAACAGTAGAATGGCCTTTTGAAGACTCAGGTCCTGTGCCAGTTGGTGGCAATACTCTGCAGGCCAGGGGCAAGGTTCTCCAGAAGGCTATATATGTTCTGAATCAGCATCCAATATATGTTGCTATTTCTTCCATAGCCAGGTTTCATGGGTCCACGAATCAAGGGATGGAGATGGGAGTGGCACCACTCACTATTACCCCTAGTAACCTACTAGCAAAGTTTTTGTTTCCAATTCCAGAGACCATATGATCTAAAGGTCTAGAGGTCTTGATTCCAAAGGAGGGAATGCTTCCAGCAGAAGACACAACAATTCCACTGAACTGGAAATTAATGCCCACCCAGCCACTTTGGGCTCCTCATGCCTCTGAATCAACAAGCAAACAGGGAGTTACTGTTTTGGTTACAGTGAATAATCCTGACAACCACAAGGAAATTGGACTGCTACTCCACGATGGATGTAAGGAAGAGTATGTCTGGAATATAGCAGATTCCTTAGGGCATCTCTTAGTGTTTAAGGTGATGCCTCTTCATTACATATCCTGTGATTAAGGTCAACAGGAAGATACAACGACCCAATCCAGGCAGTTTTTCTAATGGTTCAGACCCTTCAGGAAAAAAGATCCTGGCCACCCACGAGGTAACGTACCATGACCAGCTAAGGTGCTTGCTGAAGGTAAAAGGAAATACAGAATGTGAGTACTGAAAGAGGGTTGTTATAAATACCAGCTAGGATCACATGACCAGCTACAAAAACAAGGACTGTAATTGCCATGAGTATTTCCTCCTTATTTTGTTATGAATGTGTGTGTATACAATAAAGCAAATACCTTTGTTTTCTTCCCTCTCTTATTTCCTTGTCATGTAACATAAGACATATTGACTTTCTGTCACAGCGTTTATGTATTGTTGATTTTACATCATCGAGTTTAAGTTATATGAAGGAGAAGAGTAAACATCACTCAAGGACTTTACCTCCTCTCTGGGAAGAGATTGGTGCATACTGAGTTGTACATGTCATAGTTGTATTATGTTAAACAGAATTATGACCTTGTTATTGTCTTCGTTTGGAGGTTAAATATGGCTTAATGAGATGCACATAGGAATCAAGTTAACAAAGGATGGACTCGTGATGGTTAACTTTATTTGTTGACTTGCCTGGGCCACAGGTGCACAGATATTTGATGAAACATTATTCTGAGTATTTCTATAAGATAAACACATGTATTAATCTTCTGGGGCCAGGTGCAGTGGCTCACACCTATAAACTCAGCACTTCGGGAGGTTGAGGTGGGTGCATCACCTGAGGTTTTGAGAGGAGCCTGGCCAACCTGGTAAAACCTCATCTCTACTAAAAATAGAAAAATTAGCCAGGTGTGGTGGCACACACCTGTAATTGCAGCTACTCAGGAGGCTGAGGCAGGAGAATCACTTAAACCCAGGAGGCTGAGGTTGCAGTGAGAGGAGATCACACCCCTGCACTCCAGCCTGGGCGCCAGAGTGAGAATCCATCTCAAAAAAAAAAAAAAAAAAAAAAGACTATCTCATGGATGACTTATGGGCGTGAGGTCTCTTTTGGGGGTGATGAAATATTCTAAAATTGATTGTGGTTATGGATGTGCATACCGAAAACCATTGAATTGTGTGCTTTAAATAAGTGAATTGTATGATATATAAGTTACATATTGTATGATATATAAGTTACATATCTATAAACCTGTTATTTTTTTAAAAAGACTTCATGGAGCTGTAGTCTTTGACAGTATCAAGGACTGAAGCTATATATAAGTTCAAATATGAATCATGAATGGGGAGGTAGATGAATGAATCTGTAAGAAAATAAGTATTCAATATATGTTTTAAAATTCATCCTAATTCCCAAGAAAAGAACAATTAAGCATTTCTATAGGTTTTTGTGATGTAATTCAGGACAAATATTTAGGTTTGGATGTGTGAAGTCATAAAAGATAAACCAATTCAGGTGAGGCAATTTCATGTAATCCATCTTTTTAAAAATACAAAATTTAGAGGGCTTAAGTAAGTTCACTTTAGATGTTTGTCACTTGAACAGCTGTCAAAATAGCATTTTGCGGTGGATATTTTTTGGCAAACTTTATTGAAGGATGTTTTCAGATATTTCTGTGGATGCCAGCTGTTAGGTTTAGGGGAAAAGCATCTTGTAATTCGGGGACACGTCAAAGCCAGAAGCTGCATTCAGTTTATATTTCTGCATCAATTAAATTGCAGCCAGGAAGTAGAAAAGTGTCCAGGAAAATTTCAATCAGGTACCAGAAATCCACAAGGATAGTGTTGTTCAGCAACCACTTTGTAGATACAATGAGGGGAAATGACCCACTAGACGAACAACATCTGGAGCTACCCAAATGCATTACTCCATATCTGGTCAGTTTTAATGTCATGAGAGTGATGACACCATCATTTTAAAATACATTTCCGTTTAAGTGCCAAACAGAGTTGCAAACAGTATAATTCTGTGTGGCATGGAACATTTGTTCTCCTAACATCCTGGAAAGTAATATTTGTTTTTCATATTGTGTTTCTATGGCTGGCTGATATTGTGCTCTTACTTTTTAGGCCAAAACCTCATCCCTCAAGAAACAAAAACAAAATCCCCCAAACCCAGCAATTAACAGACCAGCTTGCCCTGTGTCTAACAGAAAGCAGACTGAGATAGACTCACATGACCTGACTTCCAGTGGGTGGCATATTTGCTGTGTATGTGAGCTTAATCCCATCACAAGATCTCTGACCTTTAGTTTCCTTATTTATTAAGAGGGTACAAGGGTGCCAGTCTATCCTGACTCACAGTGTCAGGGCAAAGAGCAATAAGATAATGAGTGTGGATTTATCAACTACAAATTATTAGAAGTAAATTAGCATTCCAAGTGGCAGGGATACATAGGAGAAAAAGGAAAAAAAAAAAAGAGGAGAAATAATAAGTGGGACCTTCCCAAGGAAAGACATTCTTACCTCTAATTCTAACAATTTCAAGATAAAAGGGATGCTTAAGTAGTGCATACTAGGAAATCTTTTGATGCATGGTTTCTGTGTTAAATATCTGCTGACATTGCCTCGCCCATCCTGTTCCTCTCTCTCTCTCTCTCTCTCTCTCTCTCTCTCTCACACACACACACACACACACACACACACACACAGAGTTCCCAAAATCTATGTTGCTTCATAATCCCCCCCTCAAATACTACTCGGTGAAGATAATTCAATCACAGCCACAATAACTAAGTCCATTTATAGAATATACAGTAGAAAATAATTCTACTTACCCAGTTCTGAACTGCCTTGCACTGTTCTGTGTGGTACCTTTCCAAAGACCTGCTAAAAAACTGAGGTGATTCCTGTTTGCCAAGAGTTGAGGCATCTCAACAGTGTGAGAAAATGTTACTTTGGTCAATAATTGGCACAGTGAACAGGATATCAAGTGAGGAGTTTCCTAGGCCTTGGAGACATGGCTACCCCATTTCAAATTAAGTGCTAGAGAACTTACCTCAAATTTTGCAGAGACACAGAAAAAAAATGGATTTATTAATTACTGTCATTATCAAACAAGAATTATATTTAATTCTCATCTGTCTCTAGGTAATGAAACTTCGATGACTTCAACAACGGTGGAATTGTTTAATTGGCCAAATGGCCCCTGGATAATATCCTTCAGGAAACAGAAGAAAATAATGGCATGGTGAAGGTCTGTGTCTGCTGCTGGAGCCAAGGGTGAGTTAGTCACACTACAGATGGGAGGGCTGGCCCCAGGGTACAGCCAGCCAAGGAAAATGCCAGTGACCCTTGGATGCAAAGGACTCACGCTCTCCTGAGAAAACCCAGTAGCCAAAGATATAACTCAGCTATATGGGATGGGAGAAGATCAGAAGATGACAAAATTGGCCAGGCACAGTGGCTCACGCCTGTAATCCTAGCACTTTGGGAGGCCGAGCCAGGCAGATCACTTGAGGTCAGGAGTTCAAGACCAGCCTGGCCCACATGGTGAAACCCCATCTCTACTAATAATACAAAAATTAGCCGGGTATGGTGGTGCGCACCTATAATCCCAGCTACTCAGGAGGCTGAGGCAGGAGAATCGCTTGAACCCGGGAGGCCAAGGTTGCAGTGAGCTGAGATGGTGCCACTGCATGCCAGCCAGGGCGAAAGAGCGAGATTCCATCTCAAAAAAAGAAAAAAATTAATGGAATAAAATGTTAATATTAGGTACGTGCAAAAGTAATTGCAGTTTTTGCCATTACGTTTAGTGTCAAAATATCCTTATTTTAATAACATATTTA
The DNA here is from genome assembly GCF_001698545.2 of Rhinopithecus bieti. NCBI lineage: Eukaryota > Metazoa > Chordata > Mammalia > Primates > Cercopithecidae > Rhinopithecus > Rhinopithecus bieti. The sequence continues at coordinate 1,957,665 of NW_016803645.1, read as the reverse complement.
TTCAAATATAAGATATCTAAGACTTTTTTTTTTTTTTTTTTTTTTTTGAGACGGAGTCTTGCTGTGTCGCCCGGGCTGTAGTGCAGTGGCCGGATCTCAGCTCACTGCAAGCTCCGCCTCCCGGGTTTACGTCATTCTCCTGCCTCAGCCTCCGGAGTAGCTGGGACTACAGCCACCCGCCACCTGGCCCGGGTGGTTTTTTGTATTTTTTAGTAGAGACGGGGTTTCACCGTGTTAGCCAGGATGGTCTCGATCCCCTGACCTCGTGATCCGCCCGTCTCGGCCTCCCAAAGTGCTGGGATTACAGGCTTGAGTCACCGAGCCCGGCCGGCATTTTCAATATCTCCTTCAAATACGATGTTTTGCCATTACTTTTAATGACAAAAATCGCAATTACTTTTACACCAAACTAATAGCAACTAGAGGTGTCTGAATTCAAATTCTTCCAATCTCACTGACAACTCAAACTCTGTTGCCTTCTCCCTGCTACTTTCTCCCACTATTGCTACCTTTGATTTGAACAAGATTTCAGCAGGACAAAATGTCACAAACAGGGACAAGGGATCTCCCACATGATGTTATTTTGGGGGGCTCCTTAAACATCTTAGGGAGACTTTGTGTAGTAGTTGAGAAAAGAACTTCAGGCTTTCAAATCTGACCTTCCTCATTTCCACTTATTACCTGGTTGATCTTAAGCAAGTCATTTAACCTCCCTAAGCTTTACCTTCCTCAACAACAAACAGGAGTCTACAAACAACAGTATTCATCTTAGAAATTGTATGTGAACTTTAAATGAAATAATGAATAATGTATAAGGCAAGTACCTCAAACATGTTAAGGATTATTTTATTTTCTTTTATTTTCTTTTATTTTGAGATGGAGTTTCACTCTGTTGCCCAGGCTGGAGTGCAGTGGCACAATCTCGGCTCACTGCAACATCCACCTCCCGGGTTCAAGCAATTCTCCTGCCTCAGCATCCTGAGTAGCTGGGCTTACAGGCGTGTGCCACCACGCCTGACTAATTTGGCATTTTTAGTAGAGACAGTGTGTCATCATGCTGGTCAGGCTAGTCTCGAACTCCTGACCTCAAATGATCCACCCGCCTCGGCCTCCCAAAGTGCTGGGATTACAGGTGTGAGCCACTGCACCCTGTCAAAAATTATTATTATATTGCTCTTGCATTTGCTAACAGGCTTTGTACTGGGGATTTTTTTTTTTTTTTTCAGGAAAAAAGTTTAAATAGGGTGTTGTGAAAGAGTCGTGGTTTTCAAAGTTTCAAGAAAAGTGTTTTGTTAAAAGAGGGGAAGAAATCAATGTTACCTTTGTCAAGAGAGCTCTGCATCTTAAACAATCAGCTTCTTGTTCATCATCAAGTTCAATAAAAAGTGCACAAAGTCCTAGAGACCTGATAATAATTAAGAATATTCACAGCCTTCTTCCGAAGGCTCCTTTTAATCATTGATCTTATATCTGGGTCGTCTTACAATGAGCTGCTTTTGTTGTTTTACGTATCTCTTGCATTCTCAATCTGGGATAAATGAGGAAAACTTCTAAATTAAAACATTTGCTCCAACAGTTGTCCTTCTTTCATGTTCTGGTTTTAGTAATGAGGCAGTAATATTCTGGAGAAATCTTTCATAAACTGAGTATTATTTTTAAATCTGCTTATTTACATTTCTCGTGGAACTTTCTGTGATATGCCCTGTTCGGAAGGAAACATCTGTCTTTGGGATTTTCATCACCGTGAGGCAGTTTACTACAGGGCATGGCATGTCTGGGTGCTCAGAGATAACTCTCCAACATGGGCAGGCCCAGGAACACGTGTTCACAGTGACAGCCACAGCCATATCCCTGGGTACATGCTCATGTGCTCATTTGCAGAAAACACACAGAGGTGTGGTTCATGTGAAAATGCGTCCAGAGGTTCCAAAGAATGTGTCTATTAGTGACAAGAGGCACAGTTGTTGCTAGGACAGAGCCTTCAATACTTAAATGACATTGTAGTGCTGTGTGCTCTTACGAAAAGCGAGCTCAGGTCCTTTGAGGAATATGTACTATGGAAAGTTCCAATGAATTGAAATATTAACTTTCCATTAACATGTCTCATTTTCCTGGAATTCCTGTGTGAGAATTCTCTGTTTCGTTTGCATAACCCCAGACTTCACATATCGAACTAGTAAATCTACTTTTAAAGATCTAGGGTATCGCACAGAGGCCATGGATTTTAGACAAAAGAAAAACTATAAAGATGGCTGTCCCTAAAACCAGGCAAACTTTTGGAAAGTTTGCCACCTAACTTTGGGAAACTCATGCTCACTCACCAAATTTTGCCCAAACTCATACTCATTAGCTATTTCTTTTTTCTTTTTCTGGGTGACAGTCTTGCTCTGTCACCCAGGTTGGGGTGCAGTGCAATCTCGGCTCACTACAACCTCCACCTCCTAGGTTCAAGTGATTCTCCTGCCTCAGCCTCCCGAGTAGCTGGGATTACAGTTGTGTGCCACCACGCCCAGCTAATTTTTTGTATTTTTAGTAGAGACGGTGTTTCACTATGTTGGCCATGCTGGTCTTGAACTCCTGAGCTTGTGATCTGCCTGCCTTGGCCTCCCAACGTGCTGGGATTACGGGCATGTGCCACCGTGACTGGCCTCATTAGCTATTTCTACATGTATGCATGTTGTTGGTCGTTCATTGAATTAGTTGGTCAAAACTTTACTCCCTAATAAATGGGGGCGGTACTTGATAAAGAAGCAAAATGACGCTCTCTACTTTTAAAATGCTGGAGCTGGCCCTTACAGGTTCACGAGAGCCAATTGTGTGTATTGCTTCCCAACTCCACATTTGGTGTTGTCATGTTGGTAGCTTAAAATCAGCTACAGTGGAAGTTTACACCATGGGAATAGGCATTTGCTACAAATCAGGGATTAATTTTCCCAGGCAGCTGCATGTGGAGCATTCACAGGCACCCCCTGGTCTAGGACTCCCTTGGAAAGCTGATGTCATTTGGTGCATGTTTGCCACAGTGGGGCTTTCTGGACAGCCTGGACCCACGCTGGACTTTTCTGCTGCAACAAGTTCTGTGTAAAGATTCAAGAACCACTTGGAATGTAGAAACCGCCAAGACTTAAGAGTTAAAGTGCCAAGGGCTGCCTAATGAAGAAAAACTACCAGGGTGAGGTTTGGGTTATTTCTTTCCTTTATGTATGTGGGTTTTTTTTTTTAACCTAAGGCTTGGCTTTTATACTTTTTCCTACTAGATTTTATTTCTTGAATTCAACTCATTTTCCAGATATTTTCAATTCTCATTTGAATCGTGATTCTGTTAGGCAATCTATTAATCAACCTGAGTGAAAGCACTTGGTAAACCATAAACCCTATTACCTATTTGCCAGGTACGGCGGCTCATGCCTGCTATCCCAGCACTTTGGGAAGTCAAGGCAGAAGGATTGTTTGAGGCCAAGAGTTCGAGACTAGCCTGATCAACATAGTGAGACTTTGTCATCTCTACAAAAGTAAAAAAAAAAAATTTTTTTTAAACCATAAACTCACGGACTATGGTGGCTCACGCCTGTAATCCCAGCACTTTGGGAGGCTGAAGTAAGTGGATCACTTGAGGCCGGGAAATTGAGACTATCCTGGCCAACCTGGCGAAACCCCATCTCTACTAAAAATACAAACAAAAAAAAAAGTTAGCTGGGGAAGGTGGCACATGCCTGTAGTCCCAGCTACTCGGGAGGCTGAGGGATGAGAATTGCTGGAACCTGGGAGGCAGAGGTTGCAGTGAGCCAAGATCGTGCCACTGCACTCCAGCCTGGGCGACAAAGCAAGACACTGTCTCAAAAAAAAAAAGAAAGAAAGAAAGAAAGAAAGAAAGAAAGAAACTATAAAAAGAGGAAAGAAAAAAACACAAACTCTTTTGCTAATATTTTTAGACAAATTTGACAAATATGCCATGATTATTCACACCTGTGTTATTGATCATAGTGTTGGAAAGGACAGTCTCTTGGATTGGATTTTTTCCATGCGGACTTGGAGGTAGACGGTTAATTTAAAAGATGACCCAAGGAAGCCGGAGCAACGGCGCAGGTGGAGTGGTGAGGGAAGAAGGGAAAGGTCATGAAGGGCACCTCGTAGAGCTTATTGTCCTCATCCCTGTGGGTCAATGCTGATGGGGACTCTGAGCCCCTCTGTAGATGGTGCACACCTGCCCCTCTGAAGTGGAGATCCTGCACCGTCCCTCCTGGTGAGTGTTGCCCCTGAGGACAATAACTCCTTGCATTTCTAGGCAGCGAGGCAACTTCCCGGGGATCATCTGAGAAAGCTGGTGGAGAAAAGCCAGGGACTCTGCCTGCACTTGAGATGAACCAACATTGACATGCACTGAAATTGTCCACCACAGCCATAGCTGAGGCAGAGGCGGGCTGAGAGGGGGTGGCTCAGGGCATCGTAACATCTGCTATGGACAGAACTGAGGGATGAATTTTAGGAGATGTTCATTAACTCAATAAGGATTTATGTATTAACCAATTAGATGAAACATTTACTAAACGTGTTATATCCAGACACTATTGTAGGTACTAAGGACACAGCAGTAAAGTCTCTGCCTTCAATGAACTCATATTCTAGTAGAAGACAGATTCTTAAAAATCAATAATAATATAATGTTGGTAGGTGATTTGTGGTAGGAAAAAATATTTAAATAAGAAAGGCAAAGGATTAGGAGGTGATGAATGTGGGGTAGGGACAGAGAAAGAGTCTTATTTTAGAAAGAGTAGTCAGTGAGGGCTGCTTGGATGAGGGGCCATTTGAGCACAATCTTGCATGAAGTAAGCGAGAGGGGCAGGTAGGCGGACAGTGGCGGGGTCAGCAGTACTGCTTTCCAGACCCAGGGAAAATCTATACAAAGATCTGGAGTCAGGAACAACCCTGCTGTGTTCAAGGATCAGGGCCAGACACAGTTAAGCACAGAGATCCAGTGGCAAGTGAAAGAGACATGCTCCCTGCCCTTTAGAGCGTAGTCTACTGGGGCAACTGTCATTAACTTCATAAGCAATCACACAGATCAAAGCAAATGTATACAGTGTGGTAAAGGCATAATTGAATTTGTGTTTCTTAATGATTACACGTCTACTATGAGGAGAGGGACTGAAGAGGGTCGATGCTTGGTGTCTGTCTACCATTCAACACTGTTCATTGCTTTCTCCTTTACTTCTCACTATCAATAACTGGACATAGCCCTGGATGCTCAGCCTGCTTCATGACAATCTGCTTCCTGGCATGTTTTCAAGAAACATATTGATTTGTAAAAACTGTAACTACGAAATTTCTATGCGCACCAGAAGACAGAGGTCCTCTTTCCTTGCCTAACGCAGCCATGGTTCATGGTTCCAAGAAGCATCTGAAGCTGGTAGCACCTTCAAAGCGTTGGATGCTGGATAAATTGACTGGGGTGTTTGCTCCTCGTCCGTTCAGCAGTCCCCACAAGTTAAGACAGTGTCTCCCCCTCATCATTTTCCTAAGGAACAGACTTAAGTATGCCCTGACAGGAGATGGAGTAAAGAAGATTTGCATGCAGCAGTTCATTAAGATTGATGGCAAGGTCTGAACTGATGTAACCTACCCTGCTGGATTCATGGATGTCATCAGCATTGACAAGACAAGAGAGAATTTCCATCTGATCTACGACACCAAGGGTTGCTTTGCTGTACATCGTATTACACCTGAGGAGGCCAAGTACAAGTTGTGCAAAGTGAGAACAATCTTTGTGGGCACAAAAGTAATCCCTCATCTTGTGACTCATGAGGCTCACACCATCCGCTACCCTGACCCCTCATCGAGGTGAATGATGCCATTCAGATTGATTTGGAGACTGGCAAGAATATTGATTTCATCAAGTTCGGCACTGGTAACCTGTGTATGGTGACTGGAGGTGCTAACCTGGGAAGAATTGGTGTGATCATCAACAGAGAGAAGCACCCCGGATCTTTTGACGTGGTTCATGTGAAAGATGCCAATGGCAACAGCTTTGCCACTCGACTTTCCCACATTTTTGTTATTGGCAAGAGCAACAGACCATGGATTTCTCTTCCCCGAGGAAAGGGTACCCTCCTCACCATTGCTGAAGAAAGAGACAAAGACCGGCGGCCAAGCAGCAGTGGGTGAAATGGTCCCTGGGTGACATGTTAGATCTTTGTATGTAATTAAAAATAATGTGGCATGATAAAAAAAAAAAGAAAAAAGAAAAAAAAAGCTGAGCATGGTGGCTCACACCTGTAATCCCAGCACTTTGGGAGGCCAAGGCAGGCGAATCACCTGAGGTTGGGAGTTTGAGACCAGCCTCACCAACATGGAGAAACCCCGTCTCTACTAAAAATACAAAATTAACTGAGTGTGGTTGCACATGCCTGTAATCCCAGCTACTTGGGAGGCTGAGGCAGGAGAATTGTTTGAACCCAGAGGGCAGAGGTTGCAGTGAGCCGAGATTGCTCCATTGTACTCCAGCCTGGGCAACAAGAGTGAAACTCCGTCTAAAAAAAAAAAAAAAAAAACTGGAACTATTTGTACCCTATCCTCTATCCCTGCACAGAAAAGTTGAAGGGAACTTAACCTGAAACTCAAATACTAATAGTACTGATTTCCACTGCCATGCCAAAGAGCAAGTAAAGAGTCAAGAGCCAGTATGGTATAGTGGAAACAGCATAGACTTGGACTGAAATCCAGGTAGGCTCCGGTTCCAGCTCTGATAATGATCAACTACATAGCTTTAAACAGATGAGTTTAGCCCTCTAAGCCTCATCTTTAAAAGGGGGATAATAATGCCTACTCTGGAGCATTGTGAAGATGAAATCAGATTGTATATATAAAGCATCTGATTCACAACAGAGGCCGAAAATGGATTATTATATTAATCACATCATAGAGAATCTTAACTAATCTAAAACACTGTGATATATGTGGTTTTTGTCTGAACCACAAAAAAATATTAAAATGGCCCATGCAAAATTGAAACAAGTAAACAAGTAAACTGAAAGGAGCTTGTAAATAATCGGACAAACCTGTTTAGTCCAATTATCCCAAGGCACATATTTCGTATCCATGAGAAACTGCTGGGAGTGGAATGAAAGGGGTATGGCGGAAGGTCAGTCAGCTGCCTGTGGATGATTTCCTGGAAAAGTGTTTCTTTCCTGATCTCTTGTTTAGAGAGAGGTCAGACTGACCATGAGACACAGATGCTGAAGCCTCAAACATAGGAATAAGGTTCTACAAGGTCCAAACCCCAAAAGGATAATGCATTTTGATGATCCAGCAAGAAATTCTTATTAGTGCAGGAACTCTTGCCCACCATCTGCCAAGGGAGGCTATAATGGCATTGTTGACTCCCACACTGCAAGCAGAGCCTTAATCATGTTTTACTAGGCCTTACAGATTACAGGAGCAGGCATGCCCTCTTAGCCCCAGGCCTGGCACCACCCATGCAAGGTAAGTAGTTTACAGGTGTGTCTGGGTCTACTTCAGGTCGGTCAGTTTAAGACAGCTACACAGGACCTTAACCCAGAGAAGGAGGTCAGCCCCAGGCAGAAGCTCCCACACCAAAGAAGAAAAAGCTGGGCACCAGCTTTTTCACTATCTCCTGGGCACCAAACTGAATTATGTTTAGATAGACTGGAATCAATGACAACAAATCCAAAAGAAAAGTAAAAAGTGGAAATAGTATTAAGAGCAAAAGCTTGTTGTTGTCTAAGCAGGAAAAGCAGCAAAACGTACATTGCATTCAGATGTGCAGGTCAGTAGTCTATAGACTTTTCAGGCTTTGGGTCCTTTCAACCAGCCACTTACCCTCCTCCTCATCACTTACCACAACAGCAGTGTAGGTTACTATAGTGCTGTGTGGCTTGCAAAGCATTCTGGAACACGTGGTTTTGTTACAATCCTCATAGCAATCTGATGAACAAGGTTATTATTGTCCTCATTTTAAGGGTGACGCCACTGAGACTCAGAAGAAAAAAATTAATTGATTTACACCAGGATTCACATGAAATAGATTTGGGAGCAGAGATTTGGACCCTGGGCTCCTGACACCAAGTTTTATTTTTGTGGCTACACATTTCATATTGTTGTGGATCTTTAATTGACAAATGTAGTCCCACATTGGCATTGCAGCTGCCTGGTGGGAGTGGGACAAAGTGCATTCTACCTGTGGCTCTGGGCTGAAGCCACATCACCACATAGAGAGTAGGTAGCTCAGAGAATCAGTCAAGTTGCCAAATCTAAGGACATGAGGTCTGAAAGTGGGATCTCAGCCAAAACAATAATGTCTCAAAAGCCAAGGTGATCCTGGGTAACTGTGTTCTCTTACTAGGCAAAAGTAAGAGAGAGGCTTTTTTCCTCAGTTTCAGTGAAGTACAAAGTGTGGGTTGAACAGGATTAGTTGAAAATGTCTTCGAATCTATTAATAGAGTTAAAATAAATCATCTGCAGCTTTGTTTATGCATTTCCTCAAAGTCCTTAAGTATGGAACCCTGACCGAAAGATTTTGATAGAGGCTTTTGCTTTTGTATTATACTCTCTAAAATTCTCATAACTTGTTTTACTAGTTAACGGAAATGTTTGATGTTACAACTCTTAGAATTTGAGGGACGTGTGGGCATTTCCTTTGATTGCCAGTTTTTCTCCACAAACCATAGTAAACGTAGGCTCCATGAGGACAGGGATTCTTCTCTGAGTCACTCGTCAATCCTCAATACCTAACACATAACAGAACTCAATAAATATTTTTATCTGTTGTATGAATAGTGGGGACATTTTACATTGCCTTTTGCCAAAAAGAGGTACTTCTTTTAAATCTTAACTAAAATAGATTGCCTTATTATAAAATACAGTAATTATCTTGGCAAAACATCATGTATCTTCCCCCTTTCTCTGATGAATGAAGACATACCTTATTTATTGCTTTTCCAAGAGCATGTAGGCCTCAAGACTACTCCACAGTTATGCGTACAACAGATAAAATATGTTACGTGTGAAAGGTACGAATTATGTAGGTGGTAGTTTTCAATAAGGGTCAAGGATCCCATATCACAGTCTTACCCAGGGGGTTATGGTTCCACATTCTATGTGACTTTTCTATAAGGAAAAGCCTGTTTATATTATCTGAGCCCAGAACTTAACTCCATTTTACATATGAACACAAAGCATTTTTGCTCCATGTTTATATATATGGAATTTCCAGGAATGCAAATATCATGTAAATTGAGGAAAGATTGAGACTTGTTTTGTTTGGAAATTTACCAAAAGTAATGGACTATTGAAGAAAATCACCATCAACAAATGCTTATGGTATTGGAGACACCAATAAAAGAGCAGCTATCTCAGTTTTTGTAACTATTGCATTTACGAAGATAACATATTAACTTTCAAATTTACTTATTTAGACTTTCACTTCCATTCATGAAAAATTAATGGCTACAGGAATTATCCTTCTTCCATGCACAAATTGAAAATGAGATAAAATATATGAAACAACAGTTTTCAGACATTAAACAACTGGTAATGCTGGACTGTGAACCCTGAAAGAAGAGAATCAATTGAGCTGAATGCTATGATTGCCCCAGCTTCCTGCCTGGAGGCAGTTTTCAAGCCATAGCATGCAGCCAACAGTCTCACTGAGTTAAGGAAACAGAGATCAAAGTTAAGGAAGGCAAGGTGGCTAGATTTGTGGGACAAAGTACTGGAAAGGAGAAAACTACACAGAGAGAAAGACGGAGAAAGAGAGCTCACTCTCAAGATTTGCAAAGGGTTCTCTCAAATCTTTGACTAAATACTAATAAATATGATATCTCGTAGGGAAGAAAAACCAGTAGATAGGATAGATAGCAATTTACACACTGTAGAAGAGAAGATCAGTATTCTTGATGACATAGCAATAGTATCTCAACAAAATAAAGCACAAAGAGAAAAAGACTAGAAAAAATTAACAGAGCATCAGTGATGTATGGAGGAATAGCAGAAGGTAAGTTGTCTAAACCATGTAAAACTGGAATAGCAAATAGAATGGGTAAGAAGGACAGAAAAAACCTTTAAAGAAATCATGGCTGAAATTGTCAAAATTTGATGAAAGCTCTAAACTCTCAGATTCAGATGCTCAAACAACTTCAAGAAAAATAAACATGAAGAAATTCAAACTAAGAAAGATCATAAAATCAGTCATAAAGAAAAAAATCTTAAAATTTCCAGGAGAGGGATGTTGGGACACGTTACACATAGAGGAACAAAGATAAAAATGACAGCAGACTTCTCATCAGAAAGTTTGCAAGCCAGAAGGCAATGAAGCAACATCTTTAAACTACTAAAAAAAAAAAAAAAAAAAAAGTTGAATTCTATACCCAGATAAAATAGTTTATGAAAGTAAAAATAAAAGAGTCTTATTTAGATACACAAAAGCTGAAAGAATTCATCACCAGAAGAATGCATTACAAGCTACATGAAAAAAAGTCTTTCAGACAGAAGAAAAATAATACTAAATGGAAATTTGCATCTACACCAGGGAGTGAAGAGTGTGGAAATGATGAGTGTGTAGGAACATATAAAATACTTTTTCTTCCAAATTTAATCTCTTTAAAAGATACAGATTATTTAAAGCAACAATAATAGCATGTATTGTGGAGACATGTATGACAAAACAGCATAATGTATGACAATAACATGTAAGAAACAACAGCACAAGGACAGAAGGAAGAAAATGAACACGTACTATTGTACGGTGCTATACTATATGTATATAATTTGAAGGTAAACTATAAGTTAGATGTGTATTATAAACCTTAGAGCAAAAACTAAAAAATAAAACAAAGACACTCCAGTTAAAGGATGGAGATTGTCAGATAAAAAAGCAAGGCCTGGCCGGGCGCGGTGGCTCAAGCCTGTAATCCCAGCACTTTGGGAGGCCGAGGCGGGCGGATCACGA
>NW_016803645.1:1856603-1946387 GCF_001698545.2 Rhinopithecus bieti | reverse complement strand
AAAAAAGCAAGGCCTAACTACTGTGCTGTCTGTGAGAAAAACATTTTAAATATAAAGAAACAGAAAGATTAAAAATAAAATGATGGAAAAAGACATACAATGAATACACAAAACAAAACAAAGTTGAAGGAGCTATATTAATATATAAAGTAAATTTCAGAACAAGAAATATTCCTAGAAGTAAAATCAGGCATTTCTTTTTTTTTTTTTTTTTTTTTTTTTTTTTTTTTTTTTTGAGGCACAGTCTTACTCTGTCACCCAGGCTGGAGTGCAGTGGCACTATCTCTGCTCACTGCAAGCTCCGCCTCCCGGGTTCAAGTGATTCTTCCGCCTCAGCCACCCGAGTAGCTGGGATTGCAGGCACATGGCATCACGCCCAGCTAATTTTTTTTTGGTAGAGATGGGGTTTCTCCTTGTTGGTCAGGTTGGTCTCAAACTCCCGACCTCAGGTGATCCGCCTGCCTCAGCCTCCCAAATTGCTGAGATTACAGGCATGAGCCACCATGGCCATCCAAAATTAGGAATTTCTTAATGGTAAAGATGTCAGTTCATCAAGAAGACATAACAGTCTTAGATGTTTATGCACCTACTAAAAGACATAATAATCTTAAATGTTTATGTACCAGGGACATAAAAACTTGATAGAACCAAAAGGAGAAGTAAAATATTTTGCAATTTCAACACTCCTCTATCAGTAATTAATACAAGTAGAAAGTCAATAAGAAAATAGATTTGAACAACACTATAAGAAAAGTTGACCATCATTTATGGAACACTCCACCCAACTATAGAACATTCATGAAGATAAATTATATTCTGGGTCATAAGAGAAATATACTTATTTAACCCTTATTTTTAAATTTCAAATGTAAGGACAGAGTGTAGGAAATATTTAGTAGAATATTGTTCTTACTTATTACAAATCTGAAATTATTCATTGTAACAAGGAGCAGGCATCTAACTATTAATACTTGATAACATTTTCTTATATAGCAACTGAGAATTTCTACACTGAAATACCTTTTATTTTTCTTTCATATTATATATAACATCATATTTAATTGTATAACAATTTCTGTTTAAGTGACCTTATCAATAAATTTTTTTCATGGCAGAGAAAAGATTATTATAAGCTAGTTATAAAAAGGGGCTTTGGATCTGATGGAGTACGAAATCACTTGTCTGGAACACAAAGGAATGTTTTGATGTTCCTGTTATCTTTACCAATACTCTGATGGAAAACAGGTGAAGTAGGATTTTTCACATATCTACATACTACAAATTCCTCCACTTGTCCACATGATATGCTAAGGTAGGCCTCTATAAATTTGAACTTTGTATGCAGAGATCTCACAGTTCCAAAGGAATTATTAGTATTACAAATAAAATTGAGTACAGTAGTGGCATGACCATCCTAGATATAGAAAGTATGTTCTTATTAATACAGCTGACAGTTGCAGTTAATTTTTCTAGGAGCCCCATCATATGGTCCATATCATATTTATGGTTCATACGTTTTCTATATGTAAAACAGGTGAACAGGCAAAATTCTTTTAACCCAAATGAAAACCCCACATTTAGCTATTCTTGTTAGGTTTTATCGTGGTGATTTGTGAATCGTAGTTCTTCCACTGAGATAATTTTGAATATCAATTCTGATGAACTTTGTATAGTTGCCTCCTATCCTCTGGTTTGGGGTCAGGGATAAATTTGATTAGCATGCCTTTAGCAGGATGTGAAATATCTTTGATATTTCAAAAAAAAGTCTTTGATACATTTATGCCTTTTAGTCAATCATTATTGTTTTGTGAAAAAAAAAAAAAACCCTCTAATATATTTAGCACTATAGATTCCAAAACTGGCAGTTTCTAGGAGCAGCACACTAAAAGTCCCTTAGTGACCTTTGTCTCTCAGCTCTACACCCAGCCCTCTGCATCACTGAAACTGGAATTCTGCAAACTACATTCTCCAAACTCTCTTGTCATTGTGGTCAGTGAAGATATTTTATATAACTGTCTTATTGAATCTATTGAGACTTAATTTGTGGCCTAACATATGGTCTATCCTGGAAAATGTCCTAGGTGCACTTGAGAAGAATGTGTATACTATTGTTGGGTATACGATGTTCTATATGTCTGTTAAATCTAGTCGATTTATTGTGTTGTTTAAGTGCTTGGTTTCCGTATTTAGCTTCTGTCTTGTTCTGTCCATTTTTGAGAGTGGGGTATTAATGTCTCCAACTGGTATCATACAACTATTTCTCTCTTTGTTTCTGTGAAGTTTTGCTTCATATACGATGGTCGGTCATTAGGTGTGTAAATATTAATATTTATAATTATTATGTCTTCTTACTGAAGTGAACCTTTTATTAATAAATAATGTCCTTGTTTCTTGCAAACATTTTTGATTTAAAGTTTATTTTGTCTGATATTAGTATAGCTACTCCTGCTCCTTTTGGACACTATTTGCATGGAATATCTTTTCACTCTTCCACTTTCAATCTATTGTGTCTTTAGATGTAAAGTAAGTCTCTTATAGACAGTACACAGTTGAATTTTGTTTTTTAATACATTCTGCTGATCTCTGACATTTGATTGGAGAATTGAACTCATTTACATTTAAAGTAATGATTGATAAGGAGCAACTTACTTCTGTCATTTTGCTATTTGTTTTCTATATGTCTTATACTTTTTTGTGGTCCCTCACTTCCTGCATCGCTGTCTTCTTTTGTGTTTAGTTGATTTTTTATAGTGAATTATTTAAATTTCTTTCTCATTTCATCTTATATGTATTCTATAGCTATTTTCTTTGTGGTTAACATGGGGATTATATTTAACATCCTAAAGTTGTAACACTCTAACTTGAATTTATAGCTTAAATTCAATAACATACTTAACATGCTTAAGTTCAATAACATACAAAAACTTTCCTCCTTTAACAGTTCCATTCCCACCTCTTTTGGTTTTTGGTGTCACAAAATTACATCTTTATATGTTGTGTGTCCAAAACATAAACTAATAATTCTTCAGAATGCATTAACCTCCTATATCATATGAAAAACAAAATGTGAATTTACAAATCAGTTTACAATAATAGTAGCTTTTAGACTAGTAATTGTTTCTTTTAATGTTTTAGTCTCTTAAATCATGTAGAAAACAAAAAGTGCAGTTACAAATCATTATTACAATAATGCTAGCTTTTATAATTGCAGTATATTTACCTGTATTTATAACTTTATTTCTTCATATAGCTTCAAGTGATTATCTGGTGTCTTTCCATTTCAACCTCCAGGACTCCCTTGATCTTGCAAGGCAAGTCTAGTGATGACAAACTTCCTCCTCATTTATCTGGGAATGTCTCAATTTCTTCCTCACTTTTGAAAGACAGCTTTGCCAGATATAGGATTCTTGATTGACAATTTGTTTGGGTTTTTTTCTAGCACCTTGAATATATTGGCCCACTGTCATCTGCCTCTAAAGTTCCCAATGATTATCTGTGGATAATCTTATCATGGATCCTTTGTATATGAGTTGCTTCTCTCTTTGTGTTTGGCTTTTGAAAGTTTGATTATAATGTCCCTCACTGTGGGTCTCTGAGTTTAACTCACTTAGAGTTCTTTGAGCTTCTTGAAAGTTTACATTTATGTCTTTCACCAAATTTGAGATGTTTCTAGCCATTATCTCTACAGACATTCTCTCTGTCCCTTTCTGTCTCTCTTTTCTTCTGAGACTTCCACAATGTGTATATTGGTCCATTAGATGGTATCTCACAGATCCTTTAGGCTCTGTGCAATTTTCGTCACTTTTTTTTCTTTTTCGCTGTTCCTCAGACTTGATTTCTATTATCCCACCTTCAAGTTTGCTGGTTCTTTCTTCTGCCTGCTCAAATCTACATTTGAATTCCTCTACTGAGTTTTTCATTTTGGTTATTGTATTTTCAGCTCCAGAATTTCTTTTTGTTTTCTTTTTATGTTTTCTATTTGTTGGTATTGCCATTTTGTTCATACATCTTATTCTTGACATTTTCTACATCTTTTAGTTTGTTGAACATCTTTAAGATGGTTATTTTAAAGTCTTTGTCAAGTTGCTATGCCATCAGGTCTTTTTCAGAGACAGTTTCTATTTTTTCGTTTTTCCTTTGAATAAGCCATATTTTCCTGCTTCTTTGCATGCTTTGCAATTTTTTGTTGAAAACCAGGCATTTGAATCTAAAAATATGCTAACTCTGGAACTCAGGTTCTCCCCCTTTCCCAGGATTTTCTGTTGTTTGTGTTTATGTTTTATTGTTTGTGTTTCTGATGTTTTAGGTTGTCTCTGTGCCAAAGATTAGTGTCAGTTGTAAACTTTAGGTCTTTGCAGGCCTTTTCTGAACCTGGGTCTTTTCCTGGGTATGTGCAGTCACTTTCTAATGCTCCCCATATATGCAGTTGTTTTCAAATGTTATAGTCTTCAACGTCTGGCACCCAAAAGGGAGAAAAAAGAAAAATGAAGGGAGACAGAAAAGGGCACCAGCCTTTTAAGTCTCCTGGAAATCACTTCTGCTAGAGGGGAAGGGCTTGCAAAAATGGGGGGGAGGTGCAAACACAATGGCCATTAGCCTCTTTGTCCGTATGTCTGTGATCAGAAGAAGCAATCAGTGATCCAAATACAGATCCCTGATGTTTGGAGGACAGGATCCTTTTTGCCCACCCCAGCGCCTACAAGCTGCCTACAAGTCACTCCAGGAACTCCAGGAACTCATGAACAGGTGCCTATCATGTAGCTGGGGTGGAGGATGAGTACTGCTGCTACCTGCTAAGAGCTGAAACTGACCAACGTTAAATGCAATTAACTGCCTAAGCCTTCCCCTGGAATTTGCAATCTTCTATAGATTCCTGAGTTCCAAAATAGTTACATCAGACAGATTCTGCCATTACAATGCTTGCTTAGATGGGGAGAGAAATTCCTGGTGCCTTCTCCTCTGCCATCTTCCTAGAATCCCTAGACATACAAAATTGCTACATACAAAATTAAAATATTAAGAAACAATTAAAAGTATAATGGCCATAGGATAAAAGAAGTAGTATTTTAACTATAGTATTTTCTAGGATGAGGAAGGTTTTCCATTTGACTATAAATCCCTTAAGGGCAGGAACTCCATTCATCCCATAGGTGTTTGTTGAACATTATTTCATGCTAGACTCATTCAGGTGTTTTATATTACTTCAACTCAAAGTTGAATGATTTAATTCTAGGACAAAGCAGGAGTCTGAACTTTTATCCAGACTAGTGGTTTACAAACCTCTTTTTGGCCTTCTAGCTCTTTCATCAAATGAAAGTTCATATAGAATTCCAATAAATCCAGTAGGCATGAGTAGAGCTACTCCATTTGAGCAGGTACCTCAGAAAGTCCAGAGCCCAAGCAACTAGTGCCCCACTGCCCCCACCCGACCCAGTGGTCCTCAGGGAGTATTCACAGACACATCAAGGGCTTATGGAGCATTATTTGAGAACATCTGATCTACTTAACCCATCATTTTATATCATAGATAGGAAACTGAGAAATAGATACAGAGAGCTGCCCAAGGCCACACAGCTGATGAGTGGTGAGTCCACCTACAACAGAGACTGTGATGATCAAGGTTCATGGGGTCACAGAGTTTTACAGGTCCCAAGTCTGAAGGAATTCAAATTCAAACCTGGCCAGAAGGATTCAAGTTATATAAAAGGGGATACAAATTTTTTAATTGAAAACACAAGATAATGAAGTTATATGTCATGTCTGGATACTTGTATTCATGTGTATATTTTGTCATATTCATATTTGGGAGAAGAGCTAATAATTTTTGTGTAAAGATGATTTTAGGAACTAAGTCAGAAAAACCAATATAGTTTTCATCCTGATGCATGACTTACATACGATTAAAACACCATTTCTGGTTGGTTTTAGGAAAACGTACCAGATTTGTAGACTAGAAAATTGGTTGAATATGTTTACTGTTTGGAAGTGGATGGAGTGGTATCAAAATGCAAGAGCATTTAAAAATTTTTTATTATATAATATTATTAGAGATTTACTTTTAAATTATTTCCATGTGCTGAAACTTGTTCCACTGTAGTAAAGCTTTAGTAAAATTACATAAGCACATGAACTAGAAATGCAATTATGTGTAATTAACGTTACCAATGTAATTGAAGCACATGGCCTTACTATATAATTTATAAATCTGTACACAATTAATTTTGTGTGATCTTTTGATCTCTTTTACAATGCATTACTTCTCTAAGTTCTGTGAATTCCAAAACCTATTACTAAGAGCATTTTTAGATTAGCACACATCTATGACACCCTTAATAAAATATCCATCCCCTTGTCATTCTGGCTCTTGATTTGACAGATTAGGCAATAGCTCTATTTGAGAGAGCCAAATTGGTTCTGCACTTAAAAGACAGAAATTATGCTCTTCTTCATAATTATCTACACTCTCATTGTAATCCTCATCTACTACCACTGTTACCATGCAAAGCATTGATTAAATATTTCTTTGTACATTTCACAAAGAAAGGTTTTACAAGTGCATATTTACTGCCTTCCAGAAAATAATAATTTAAAAGGAATATATGTTAATTATCTGTTTGAAACTGTAGATGTGAGCTAAATCTTTAGTACCTCTAATTTATACTCAGGTACTTGAAATTTTAAATAGCAGTTCCAAAAAAATCAAAAGCTTTTTGACCAAATGTATTATTATGTGGAAGGGAACTCCTACAGAAACAAATAATTGCTAGAACTTTTATTTCATTATCTTAGGAAACTCCTCTTCAATGATTGTTGATCTCAATATGGTTATTGTCTCATGAGGCCTTCATGAATTGTCTGGGGAGAGTCTCTGGCATTTGTTTGGAGCTTTTAAGGAGTTAGCACTTCCAACCTGTCTCTTTTCTCCATTTATCCTTCTACTAAGAGCCTCTAGTTAGCAACTGCTCTCTCTTCAGTGGCTGTAGGGTTTTATGCAGCTAATTTTTGTCCCTTGACTACAGTCATTAGACCCTTGATTACCAAGAGCAGAGATTTGCTCAGGCCACCTTAATAAAAATGGGGATATATTATAAATATAGGTGGGTACCAGAGCTTAAATGCTATGAGACTATTAAGTAATTCTTGAGACAACTCTCCTCTCCACCTCTCTTACAGCCCGTGTGGTCTCTCTTTCAAAGTACCACTGCTTTGCTCTCTATGTCTGCCCCATCTTTCTGTGAAGCTACTCTGTATTCCCCAGGAATTTTGGGACTTACACCCCAAGAAACAGTTTTGGGCCCGGGTGCAGTGGCTCATGCCTGTAATCCCAGCACTTTGGGAAGCCAAGGAGGGTGGATCAAGAGGTCAGGAGTTCAAGACCAGCCTGGTCAAGATGGTGAAACCCCGTCTCTACTAAAAATACAAAAATTAAATGGGTGCAGTGGCAGGCGCCTGTAATCCCAGCTCCTTGGAGGCTGAGGCAGGAGAATCACTTGAACCTGGGAGGCAAAGGTTGCAGTGAGCCGAGGTCATGCCACTGCACTCCAGCCTGGACAATAGAGTGAGACTCTGTCTCAAAAAAAAAGAAGAAGAAGAAGAAGAAGGAGGAGGAGGAGAAGGAGGAGGAGGAGGAGGAGGAGGAGAAGGCGAAGGAGATGAGGGAGGAGGAGGAGGAGGAAGAGGAGGAGGAGGAGGAGGAGAAGGAGAAATAGTTTTGAAGGAAATTAATGAGATTGGCTTAGCTAATTACTAACCTCCTATAGGGCAAAACCTTCACATCTGACCTTGGGTTTCATGCTCTAAGTTGGCCCCATCAGAAGCCATGCCTGCACAGCTAAGTCAGATACTGCCTCACTAAGCAGGGGGCTATGGCCAGTGTGTTTTCTACTGTTTTAAAAAAAAATGACAGGACGCACTGTAATTAACATGTCCAATATATATATAATCAGAAGTCACACGTGCCTCAGCCTTGGATAGCTACGAAAGGATTTTATCCAATGATACCTCCTTATTGTACATTGAATTAGTAATTCCCAAGTTTTGGGCTTCTACAGAAGAAAACTTCGACAAAACTCAACCCTATTGTACTTTGAATGATATATTCACAACCATCTTCCTTTGTTCAAGTATTCATTTGTGTTTTGAATAATTAAGCAGGAAATCTAGCCTGAATATTCTAGCCATGTCAAATTCCACTGGTTTATCTGTACAGCTAAAAATAATTACACTCATGTACTGTTAATGAACAGATCAGACTGCTTCGCATTCTTGCCTGCATTCAGAAAATCAAAAGGTAGGTTACCCTGCTTTTGCTAAATTTCTAGTGATATTAATTTGGGGACAGATTCTATAAACCTTAAGTTCTAATGCCCAGCTTTTGGAATTATGATTTTTTTAAGTTTACCATTTGAACATGTAATAATCACCAATATTTCAGAAGATTGAAAAATGAAATGTATTTGAACTTTGCTAACCACTTTCTCCCTCAGTATTTACAGACCTCCACTAATTGAGATGACGCACTTCTTCAAAAATAAAGATGCTGTTCAAATACTTTCAGTGTTTGCTTAATTAAAAAGGACATTGGAAAAAATGTCCTTGTATGCCCACTAATAGCAGTTTGGAAGCGACACTTCCTATTCATTTTCATCACCATTTTCCTTCAAAATAATCATTCAAATACATGGATTTGTCAGTTCCAATAAAACTAAAGCTGACATGTAATAAACTGAGAGTTAAATACACATCCATTATTGTGGGGCCAACAAAGCCTATGTTACTCAGATCTGATAACACAGTTGCACATAAATTCCATGCATCTGCTTCTATCTAATATGTGCACATATTTACTCTGAGGAAATGGGAAAGCAAAGCTGGGCTCAAGAGTAGTAATGTAAACAGCATCGCACCTACACTCAGCAGGAATCGTTTGCACACCTGTCTTTCTTGGAAATGTGTCAACCAGTTGTTTTCTCAGGTTCATGTACAATTTCATCGGGCCCTGGAAACACCTCCTCCACATTCATGGTGCCAACCATGAGAGTCCAGTTTGTTTCTGAGTGAGGAGGTGGGAAAGGGCTGGTGTGGAAACCAAGTCTGTGACTGTTTCAAATGCACCGATGGTCTCCCAAAGGTTGATTTTTACCACCTTTGAAATAGTACTCTCTGAAGGCCCTTCCCTCATCCTTACAGACTGGCATTTTGATTTTTAAAAATGAAGAGGAAAAAAAAAAGGAAATAGAGAAATGGGACCACATACAGAAAAACTAGGATAAAGCTTCATTTATTCAGCACCCACTGTATGTCAGGCCTGTGTTAGTCTTTAAAGATAGAGCAGTAAACAACTTTCTACTTCGACTTCTAAGCAATAAATTGGCTTAAGTTTACTGCAGACTTGGAGCAAAGTCTCTAAAGAGTGTGGTAATAAAATGGAGAATCTGGAACGCTTTTGTTTAGTGGGTGACTCTTCAAATAACATAATTTAAAAAATTTTTAAATATCATACAGTTATTATTTTGTAATCTAATGTAAACATAAAGTTTAGGCTGGGCATGGTTGCTCACACCTGTAATCTCAGCACTTTGGGAGGTCGAGGCAGGAAGATCACTTGAGCTCAGGAGTTCGAGACCAGCCTGGCCAAGATGGTGAAACCACGTCTCTACAAATAATACAAAAATTAGCCAAGCGTGGTGGCTCACACCTGTAGTTCCAACTACTTGGGAGGCTGAGGTGGAAGGATCACTTGAGCCAGAGAGACAGAAGTTGCAGTGAGCCGTGATAGGGATAAATTTTTTTAATTTTTAAAAAAATAAACATAAAGTTTGGATGAAATTCATACATTAAGAAATTTAATTTGCTAGGCCAGGCACTGTGACTTATACCAGTAATCCCAGCACTTTGGGAGGTTGAGGCAGGGAGATCGCTTGAGCTTACCAGTTCAAGATCAGCCTGGGCAACATGGCAAAAACCCATCTATACTAAAAATACAAAAAACTAGCCAGGCTTGGTGGCACGTGCCTGTAGTCCTAGCTACTCGGGAGGCTGAGGTGGGAGGATGGCTTGAGACTGGGAGGTGGAGCTTGCAGTGATCCAAGATTATAGCACTGCACTCCATCCAGGGTGATAGAGCCAGATGTGGTCTAAAAAAAAATTAATTTGCTTTTAGTCCAATGGTGACAAATATTGATTCATCCACTCACGAATGTATATGTAGTTATAAAATAATACAGCACAAAGTTCTACCTACATAGATATTAAGGAGGCAAAGAGAAGGAATCCTAACCCAGCCTGGGGAGGAGTAAGAGAGGGAGTTTGGGAGGGCTTCCTGGAAGCAGTGACCACTGAGAGTTAAAACCAGAAAAGGAGTAAGGTCAAAGGAAGAACATTCTCTACAGAGAACAGAGCAATAAAAAGGAACTGGAGAACTAAAATAACTCTTCTTAATGTCTTTACTGTCTTCTATGTGGGTCGTTGGGGGAAGAGCACTAGAAGAGGTTGAATATATCTAGAACATACACTATGACTGAAGTGAGGTTGAGAGACGAGGCTAGAGAGATAAACAGGAATAAAATCAGAGAGAGCCTTGAGCACCACCGCATTAGGAAAAGGCTGCCGTATTAGGAAAGGCTGTTCAATATGGTATAATAAAACCTAATTATTGTAGGTTCATGAGCACTTATCCAAGAAAGGTCCTGTCGCTTTCATACCCTGGCAGGCTATTAAAGATATTTCCATACTGAAAACCTTTCCCTAATTCGCGTCTCTGTGACACTGTCATCTACTATTTCATTTTCCCATTCTAGCTCTTAGGCCTAGTGGCAATTCTGTAAGAGTGCCAAAAAGGAAGTACAAGCTATAAAAAAATAATTATACCATTTTTAAAACAAAACAAAACAAGTCACCAAAAAAAGTCTGCTTAAATTTTGCTTTCTGGGCTGCAAAGATCATGACCATTAGGAAGCTGAATTGAAGAAAAGCCCTACTTGTTTTGCCCAATGTTTTCCTCAAACAGAAGAGTCTGAATGTGTTGCTGTGTCCAGAGATTTGCTGGTATGTGGTTCAGATGCTTCTCCAGTCGAAGCTTTATGTGAAAATTTAAGAGGTGTAGGGCTCACCAAAGCCCCATAGGGAGCTATCAATCTGTGTCACGGGGAGGACTCTAAATCCTTGTGAGTAATCCCTGCCTGCCTTCTCTCCCCCAGCACTCTCCCCAGTACCATGTAAGGTAAGTTCAGCCAGCAAACTCAGATCTGGCTCTCTTTACCCTTGAGAACGTTGCTTATGCCTCTAACACACACACAGACGGTGAACTGGGCACATTGCTTTCTACTTTTATGAAGGTCACAGACTCTTATTGCTAGGGTGACCAGATCTCCTAGGGGACCCGACACAGTCCCAGGTGGTGTCTGTGCTGTCAATATAAATCCCAATTTCTAACCACCATCAGCAGGAGTTCTACCTCTGCTTGCAAGCCTCTCTCCCATTTATTCCACAGAGCAGCTTATACAATGGAACTCCCGTGAATTGCAGTAAAACATAAGAATTTGAGAAACACTCTAGAGATTATGGTTGCGAGTTTGGCCTAAATTTTATGCGTTCCAGGAACCTTCAGATGAATTATATAATTACATTTAATAAATCTTTGTTGCACTCCTCCAAAAAATAAATAGGTAATTTTTTAAAGCATAAGGAAGGCCCATCTCCCATCCCAAGCAAAGGTAATCAAGGAACTCAGAAAACCCAGGGCTAAGTGTTGAGTGAAAGCAGATCTGGGAAGAAGCCATGTGAAGCACCATTCATGAGAAAATGGTGTTTGGGGCCTGGCGCGGGGTCTCACACCTGTAATCCCAACACTTTGGGAGGCCGAGGTGGGGGTGGGGGGATCACCTGAGGTCAGGAGTTCAAGACCAGCCTGGACAACATAGTGAAACCCTGTCTGTACTAAAAATACAAAAATTAGCTGGGTGCGATGGCATGTTCCTGTAATCCCAGCTACTCAGGAGGCTGAGGCAAGATAATCGCTGGAACCCAGGAGGCAGAGGCTGAGTGATAGGTCAGATTTGCATTTGAAACCAGTTCCAGCGGTTCTCAGTGGCTCCTATAATCCCAGTACTTTGGGAGGCTGAGGCAGGCGGATGGATCACCTGATGTCAGGAGTTCAAAACCAGCCAGGCCAACAGGGTGAAACCCCATCTCTACTAAAAATGCAAAAAATGAGCTGGGCTTGGTGGCACGTGCCTGTAGCCCCAGCTACTTGGGAGACTGAAGCAGGAGAATCGCTTGAACCCGGGAGGTGGAGGTTGCAGTGAGTCCAGATCGCGCCACTGCACTCCAGCCTGGCAACAGAACAAGACTCCGTCTCAAAAAAAAAAAAAAAAAAAAAAAAAAAACCTGGCGTGATGCTGCAAGTCTGCAGTCCCAGCTACTCGGGAGGTTGAGGCAGGAGAACTGCTTGAACCTGGGAGGCGGAGGTTGCAGTGAGTAGCGATCGTGCCACTGCACTCCAGCCTGAATGACAGAGCAAGACTCTGTCTCAAAAAAAAAAAAAAAAGCGTTTGGCCACATTATCAGTCATCTGATCTGGCTCCTACCTATAAGCTGAATGGATAGCATGTTACTAATAATGATTTCCCCATCCTCTCTGGCCTTTGAACAGCATATTCAGCAGTTTCTGGTCCTTTGGCCCTTTCTCCTTCCCTGAGTCTTTTACAGAAGACTCTGAACTGATGTTTCACTGGTTTTATTTTGTATGTATGTACGTATGTATTGGAGATGGGGGTCTCACTCTGCTGCCTAGGCTGGAATGCAGTGGCATGATCATAGCTCACTGTAGCCTTCAACTCCTGGGTTGAAGCGATCCTCCTCAGCCTCTGGAGTAACTGGAACTGCAGGCATGCACCACCACACCTGGATAATTCTTTTTTTTTTTTTTGCAAGATGGGATCTCGCTGTGTTGCCCAGACTGGTCTCCAACACCTGGCCTCAAGCAGTCCTCCCACCTTAGCCTCCCAAAGTGCTAGGATTACAGGCATGAGCCACCACACCCCAAGCCTGGTTTTATTTTTTAAGAACAACCTTACTGAGTATAATGGACATAGAACAAATAGCACATATTTTTTAAATTAGAGTTTAATTGGTTTTGAGGCATGTTTTTTTTTTTTTTTTTTTTTTTTTTTTTTTTTGAGACGGAGTCTCGCTCTGCCACCCAGGCTGGAGTGCAGTGGCCAGATCTCAGCTCACTGCAAGCTCCGCCTCCCGGATTTACGCCATTCTCCTGCCTCAGCCTCCCGAGTAACTGGGACTACAGGTGCCTGCCACCTCGCCCGGCTAGGTTTTTGTATTTTTTAGTAGAGACGGGGTTTCACCACATTAGCCAGGATGGTCTCGATCTCCTGACCTCGTGATCCGCCCGTCTCGGCCTCCCAAAGTGCTGGGATTACAGGCTTGAGCCACCGCGCCCGGCCGAGGCATGTTTATTTCTATGAAGTCTCACCAAAATCAAGATAATGAACATATCCATCACCCCTAAAGTCTTTTCCTGCCCGCTGGTAACTCCTCCCTTTCCCCCACTCATGCTCCCCAGCTCCCATCCCCAGCCATCTTTCTTTTGGCTTGAAACAACACAACAAGAAAGAAACTGTTTTTTTTAAAAGTTCTTCTTTTCAAATTCTTTTTTAATTGCCTAATTGAAACCTTCTGAAGCTGTAAGGTTTCTTGCTAATCCATATGAAACACACCCAGCAATCTGCTTAGTTGTCTGGCACACTTTTCACATTTAAAAAAAAAAAAAGAATAAATAAAATACAAGAAAATTCCAAGGGAGCAAAGAGTGTATTTGGCTTATTTAACAAGCATAAGGAAAAGAAGTATTTGCTTTAGCTTAAAGCCATCGAGAGCATTCTTTCCTATGGAAAAGAGAATGCCAGGAACAACTAGACATTAAAATAGTCCAAGTTTTTATTAAAAAGTGAGAGACGGCATTGCTAAAGGAAATGCCTTCTTAGATAATAGAAATAAATCCTGTTTCACCTGAGTGGAATGCCTTCTGTTTCCACAAAGCTATCAATTATAGAGCAGCTTCTCCAGCAGTACTTTAACTAACTGGAAACTTCAGCTTTGAAAACAATGCGCAAAGTTTATTCTTGGTTTGGATTGCATCCTCTAGGGCAGGGAGTAGGGAGGGAATCCGTTTTTGTAAGTGATGGGAAACGTTTGGAAAAGCACGTTTCTGAGTGTCCAAAGATTATTCCATGAGCTAACTGCGTGGGCCCACATACAAGTCATTTCATTTCAGCTTCTCTTCTTGGTATAATGAGAAGACTGAACTAGAAGAATCCTCACAGTCCTTCAAGCTCTGCATTTTATAGGCTGGGATCTTGTCAAGGATATCTTTGTCCAACAAAGGGGCTCAGCTGGTTAAGATTTACCCAGGAGAAGCCGGGCGCGGTGGCTCAAGCCTGTAATACCAGCACTTTGGGAGGCTGAGACGGGCGGATCACGAGGTCAGGAGATCGAGACCATCCTGGCTAACACGGTGAAATCCCGTCTCTACTAAAATACAAAAAAAAAAACTAGCCGGGCGAGGTGGCGGCGCCTGTAGTCCCAGCTACTCTGGAGGCTGAGGCAGGAGAATGGCGTAAACCCGGGAGGCGGAGCTTGCAGTGAGCTGAGATCCGGCCACTGCACTCCAGCCTGGGCGACAGAGCGAGACTCCGTCTCAAAAAAAAAAAAAAAAAAAAAAAAAAAAAGATTTACCCAGGAGTGCAAAGAAGAAAAGCATTCACCCTAAGAAAGCTTCCCTTCCCATAGCCTTTCCCTGCAGAAGGCTGTGTATTGCAATAGCTATTGTTGTAGAGCTATTATACAATTCCAGATGATGTAAACAGAAAACAAATCTATTGAAATTTTAAAATATTGCCAGAAAATATGGAGAACCGTGCCACAGAACTGCTCTTGTGAGAAAATACTGCTGGTCCTAGATGCCACAATTTAGCCTGGAGTAACTTGTGATGCATCGTTTGCAGCAACCACTAGCAGGCCCGAGAGAGAATCTTCCCAGTCTCTATTTTTACATGTCAGCAGCTCCGAGTTCAGGGCCCTAGTCAAACACTTTCCAGCCTTTTTGATGCCATGGCACTATAGAGAATTATATTTTGACATATAATCCAGGAGCACTGGCCACCCCAAGCCCTAATCAGGCCTCTCCAACGGCTGCAGAATTCCATATCTCAATATTCCTCTCACCCATTCATGGCCACAGCACACTGGTTAAGAAGCTCTGCCCTGAACAGTTGCGTTACTTGGTGCCCTGTTTGCAGTGGGAGCAGGGAAAACACATACCATTTTTTACTTTCTACTTCTGTAATAAAGGGGGGTTGCAGATTTCTATAAATTGGGTAATTCCCCAAACAGATGCAGGACAGTGGAGGTGGGGAGGGAAGAGTGTCTAAGAGCATATGCCTGTATGCACAGCTGTTACCGTGGACCTTGCCAAAACCACTTCTGCCGTGTGACAGCAAGAACTCTATTTTGGATAAGACCTGATTTCAAGAGGGCCTGATACCTCATGAGCATAAGATCTGCTACCTCCCTGCAGCCACTCAAAGTAGCAATGCTAGATTCAGTGACCCCTTTCCTTCAAGGTTATAATTTCATGTATTTCCACAGAACCGGGCTCTGAGGCCCCTCCTTTAGAGGGTCCTATTCCGGCCTGCTACAGTTTTCAAGTTTGTCTCCTCCAAATCTCATGGTGAAATTTGGCCTCCAGTGTTGGAGATGGTCCTAGTGGGAGGTGTTAGGGTCATGGGAGCAAAGCCCTCCTGAACACCTTGGTGCTGGCCTTGTGGTCATGAGTGAGCTCTCGCTCAGTTAGTTCCCCTGAGAGCTGGTGGTTAAAAAGAGCCTGGCCTCCCCTACCCCCACCATGTGGTCTCAGCATGCACTGGCTGCCCTCCACCTTGCATGAAGCCCCTGAGGCTTTCATCAGATGCCTCATCTTCCAGGCAGCAGAATCATGAGTCAAATCAACCTTTTCTCTTTATACTTTACCCAGTCTCAGGTACTCCTGTAGAGCAACACAAATGGACTAAGACAGGGCCCTTCTCTGACCACACCCATCCTCACCAGGTGAGGACACCAGGGGACAAACGGGATGGCCCCACTCTCAGCCCACACCATACACTCTTTCTAGACTATGCACCAGAATTAATTGCCTGCCCAAATGATCCTGAGCCTACTTCCAGGGTCAATACAGGCCTTTTCCTAAGGGAGCCAAAATGGTATTATTGGGGGGCACACTCTGAAAACTGAGCAATGGTCAGTGGGAGAGCATGTGGCTAGAGGGTCTGCACTCCTGTGTAAAGGACAGAGCAGGGGGAAGATAAGGGAGGGGCTGCGGTGGCAGAGAACTACCTGTGTTCTTGGCCCTGACCTTGTGTCTATAGCACCCGCCCAAAAGTCTGGACTTCCAGGCTATCACCTGCCCTCAAAGCCAGATTATCTATGTCATGTGGCTTTCCAGAGTTCCCTCGATACAAAACTGGAAATCATTTGGCTGCTAAATTGTAGAGAATCAAAACCCTCTGAGTCACGCTGTACAGAACACATTTCACACCAAACTCATCAGACACATAGTTTATGAAATTCACCTTTTAAATATAAGCTGTCACAATGGAGTTGACAGAAGCAACAAGCCAGGGAAAATGTCATTATCTTCAGTTTAAGGTCTTAATCTGACTAGGCAGTGAGTGAAATTATCCACAAAGTAATTCTCCAGAGAAGACCTCTAGTGACCTGAGTAAGGCAACCAAAGAGATTTTTTTTTTTCCTGGTAGAGAAGCTAAACATAAAAAGTCCAATCCCAAAGCCATACCTCTCCTTCACGGTGAAAAAGTGATTAAAGCTTTGTGTAGCTAAACAAACTACCTCCCAGTGCCACTATATTTCTTTCCACTTTTCAACATAGGTCTTCAGAAAGTGCCAGTCATTCTTATCTGGGAACTCAAATTTTACTGTAACACAATGATGACCTGAAAGCAATACAGGCTCTTGCCATATCAATAAAACTGGAGCTCTTTGATGTTTTCCAGCCACAGGTACCTCCTGACCCCTCCATCTTTGTTCATACCATCAAGTCTGCCCAGTGGCTTCGCCTCTCCTCTCTTCCTATTGAAATCCCAGCTCTCCTTTGAGGCCCAGCTCAAATTCCACCCCATCTGGTGGGGATCTTTCTCACAGCTCTGAATTCTGAGAGTGCTTGCTGTTCATGTCATTTATTTGGTATCTATCATGTGTTGTTTTTGTTTGTTGATTTTCTTGTGAAATCAACTTTCTTACTCTTTTTAACCTACTTGGAACTCTGATGTCATTTACAGCCACCCCCTTAGTTCGTTGACAGTGGCATTTAATAAATTCACTTTGATTCATTAAATTAGAGTATTAATAAATATTTTGATGGTGTATAGGCTGGTTTCTAAATATAATAAACATTTTATATAGATTTACTGTAATAATAAGAACAAGTGTTTAAACTGATAAAGCCCAAAGAGAATATGAGAGCCTTAATTATTAAAGATGCAATTCAATATATTGTATATCCATATTCATAAGTCTAAAATGGAAATATATGTTTTGGAAAGATTTTGAGAAATAAAATTTGACATCAGTTGGGTTTGTTCAAATCCTACTCATGGATTTGAACTGTGGCTGTGGGCTGGCCCATCCCCAATCCTGGGCCTGGCTGAACTGGGGCAGGAGTTAAACTAAAGCAATCTAAATGCAGATGGAGGGAAAACTGACTGTGGTCCAGAAGAACCCAGGATCTGAACATCAAGTTTGAGATTTAAAGCTACTCTAGAAACTGAAAGACCAAAAAGGGGAAAGAATGCAATGCGTAGAACAAGTCAAGGCAAGTATTTCAAAATTAAAGTTGTAAACAGCTGGAAAATCCAGCAGAAACTTTTATGTGATGCCTGGGGACCTAGGGGTAAAAGCAGAGGCTTGAAGTAACCACACAAGAAAGAACAGTGATTGTTAAGTATTAACACTCAAGATACCAGAGCATTCTCTTCTAAAGATACCCACCTTCCCTCCAATGGTCAGTATGTTCCATCCTTCACTTACTCCCTGCACGTGTCTTTAATCATTGCATTAACTATTTTTAAAACAATTTTCTTTTTTTTTTTTTTGAGATGGAGTCTTGCTCTGTCACCCAGGCTAGAGTGCAATGGTGCCATCTCAGCTCACTATAACCTCTGCTTCCTGGGTTCAAGCCATTCTCCTGCCTCAGCCTCCTGAGTAGCTGAGATTACAGGCATGTGCCACCACACCCAGCTAATTTTTGTATTTTTAGTAGAAACAGGGTTTCGCCATGTTGGCCAGGCTGGTCTCGAACTCCTGATCTCAAGTGATCTACTTGCCTTGGCCTCCCAAAGTGCTGGGATTACAGGTGTGAGCCACGATTCCCAGCAGTAAAAATAATTTTCTATGCCTATTTTTGTCTCCTCTCACTAGACTGTAAACTTCTGGAGAACAAGAACTCTCTCTCTCTCTCTCGCTCTCTCTGTCTCTCTCTCTCTTTTTTTTTTTTTTTTTGATATATCTGCAGAGTGCAGTATGCTGCCTGGAACCTAGTAGGTGCTTAGTAATAATATATTTAACTCTAACCTCTAAACTTAGCTGCCGGGTTCACAGGTATATGCTCAGCACCCAAAACAGTGCCTGACACGTTATAGACTCAAAATATATTTGCTTAATGAACAGGAATGAATGCATGAATGCCAATGCAAGGCCAATGTGCCAGACCCACCTTCGGTATTGGGGAACATGAGCTTTCCCTCTAGTAGGTTAAAGGGATTAAATTATTGTTGTATATTTTATTCATTGTCAGGCTCCACAGGCAGTGAGTGTGGAAGAGATAACCATAGGGCCATCTGAGACCAAATGCCCCCAGATTATCTAGATATAGTGCTATAAAACATTAAATAAAAGATTATACAGTCAACAGCCCATAGCAGACATTAACAGTCTAAGACAGTCTTACTTAATATATAGAACATTCATATTTTAGTCATAGACAGTCTGGGTTTATTGTCATAGCTCAGTTGTCATTGTCATTGTCACTCCCCAATATTTTTGAGAACAAAATACATCTCTTAGTAGCAAACAGATACCATAAAAATCTCATCATCACCACCCTTATATGTCCTCTGCCCATTCGTAAAAACATATACGCCTTTACCTCTGTGTCACAAGTGGAAGTTAATTCTCCAATCCAGTTTTTTTTTTTTTTTTTTTTTTTGAGACGGAGTCTTGCTCTGTCGCCCAGGCGGGAGTGCAGTGGCCGGATCTCAGCTCACTGCAAGCTCCGCCTCCCAGGTTTATGCCATTCTCCTGCCTCAGCCTCCCGAGCAGCTGGGACTACAGGCGCCCGCCACCTCGCCCGGCTAGTTTTTTGTATTTTTTAGTAGAGACGGGGTTTCACCATTTTAGCCAGGATGGTCTTGATCTCCTGACCTCGTGATCCACCCGTCTCGGCCTCCCAAAGTGCTGGGATTACAGGCTTGAGCCACCGCGCCCGGCCTTCCAATCCAGTTTATACCTTGACATAGACAAGCCTTTGACCTCACCTTCTAAAGGCTGAGTCTTCAGCACAAACGTTTGTGCATGTGCATTCAAGCACACATATACCTACATGTATGCACATGCATGCATGAGCATGCACACACATACACACGCACACCAATGTGGCTCAACAAGCAGTCCCTTAAAAACCACACCTTAAAGATTACTGAATTAGGCTGCGTGCAGTGGTTCATGCCTGCAATCCCAGCACTTCGGGAGGCCGAGGTGGCCAGATCATTTGAGGTCAGGAGTGCAAGACCAGCCTGGCCAACATGGCGAAACCCTGTCTCTACTAAAAATACAAAAATTAGCCAGGCGTGGTGGCACATACCTATAGTCCTTGAACCAAGGAGGCAGAGGTTGCAGTGCCCAAGATTGTGCCACCGCACTCCAGCCTGGGTGACAGAACAAGATTCCATCTCAAAAAAAAAAAAAAAAACCACCTACTGAATTAGGGTATCTCAGTTAATTACTCATTTATTTTATTAGTTTATTGACTTATTTATTCTTTATTAAACATTTATTGAGTCCCTAGTCCTGCCAAGTGCTTGTTTAGGTAGTACACGTGATTCAAAGATTAAAAATAGGCCAAGCATGGTGGCTTACGCCTGTAATCCCAGCACTTCGGGAGGCCAAGGCAGGAGGATTGCTTGAAGTCAAGAGTTTAAGACCAGCCTGGGGAACATGGTGGGACCCTGTCCCTACAAAAAAGAAGTTAAATTTAAAACAATTATCCAGGCTTGGTGACACAGGTCTGTGGTCCCAGCTACTTGGGGAGCTGGATCACTTGAAGAGTGATCACTTGAGCCCAAGAGGTCAAGGCTGCAGTGAGTAGAGATTGTACCACTGCACTGCAGCCTAGGCAACAGAGGGAGACCCTGTCTCAAGTAAGTAAATTAATAAATAAAAACATATTTGTTATCTTTACGGAGCCTACAATCCATTGATGAAACAATCAAAAATCACTATGGAGTGGGATCCATGTAAAATAGAGATGTTGAGAAAGTTCTGATCACCCTGAGGGCAGGAACTCACTTTTATCCGATGGCTGCTTTGTGCAGGATGCTTTTTAGTGGGTATCTCACTTATTCTTGTAACAGTCCTGGGAAATAGATATTATAGCCATTTTCCACATTTAAAAAAGCAAACCTGAGGAGTTTAAGTTTTGTTCCAAGTCACAGAGTAGCAAGGAGCAGAATCGGGATTTAAATCTAGTTGTCTTTGGCTGGAGCGTTAGCGCGTGGCTTCATTAAGGAGATGAAAATGTAAGTATTGAAAGATTAAAAGTCCTTTACCAAACAGAATGAGTGTTTGGGGGAGAGGGCACTCTGGGCAATTGGACCAGAATATCTGGTGGCTCCACAGAGGAGGTACAGTTAAGAAACGGCAAGTAGGTCTGTGTCGCTGAACAAAGGAAAATGGTAAGAGAGAAGAACGCGTTTCACGGGGAGAGCTTCCCTAGGTTTCCTGATTTCTTTTGGAAGTTATTATTGTGGACCAAATCTGCCATCTTATCCTCCATGACCAATCTGAGTTTGCAAACGTGTCAGTTGCCAGCCAGAGGGATTCTATCACCCTCTCTTTACTGTCAGCTTAGATATGTTTATTTGTCATCACTGCCTCACTCATTAACCTCACTGCGAAGAACTTCGGGCCCATCAAAGCAGCATTCCCAACATTTACGTCAGTTTTCAAACTTGATTTCTCGGTGTGGAGGAGAAGCAATGTTGTGGAATGTTTTTACTTCATGAGCCTCGGAATTTCTATAATTGCTTTTTATTTTGCCTGTGGTTAAAGATACCTCCTTATTTTTCCGTCAAACAATAAACACTGCCTTTGACTCCCTGGACTTCCTGAAGAGGAAGATAAATAAGAATGACTCCTACAAATTTCATTATAAGGAACTGTGTTTTTAAGTTCATTGTAAGCACTGTGTAATACACCCCAAGCGGAATAAGATGTGATTAGGAGAATAATCATTTGCCTGACACTCCAGTTTCAACCCCATCTCCATCACAGAGGTTGGTCTGACTGTGGCTACTTTCCAGGAGTATGGATTGGGTGGGGATGAAGCCTGCAGTAGCCTGACTCATCTCTTCATCTTTTCTTGGTTCTCTCTCCTCATAGACTCTAGCTCCTTGTATCCTTAGGGCCTACCATAGCCTCTAGTACATAGTGAGACCATGGTTTACTTTTAAGTTAATGATTCAATAAATGATCTCCAAATGAGAATATCATCTACTGTGTTTGTCAATGAAAGAACCTAATAAGACAGTTAATTTAGGGCATCCTCTTACAGGAATAAGGTAAATTTTGATCAAGGGAAGATGAAAGAGAATTGCGTTTAGACAAATGACTACTCCTGATTCTCACCTTCATCTTCAATGTTTCAATTCTATTCCCGTATATCAATGTCTCTGTGCAGCTCAAAGTAGGGCCAGCAGTTATACCCCCTCCAAAGTGCCTGCCCTTCCTGACTTGGCTTCTTCTCTTTATTTTCCCCATTGACAATCCGCATCCACACACGGCCCTAATCTCAGCTGGATGGCAATGAGGATGAGATACTGACAGAGTCATGACTTTCTAGAAGAGGACAATCCAGACCCCATGAGCTGGATTCAGGGGTATGAGAGGACTCCATAGGGCTGATAGTGTGGATACTTCCATCCAAGCAGTAGGCAGGTGAGGGAGTAAGAGTCTCCCATGATCACCATGTAACTGAAAATAGGGTGAGAAGTGAGATTGAAACAAACCCCCCACATGACCCCATGGCTCACTCACTCTCTTCCAGGCAGATAGTGGAAGAGATGATATCATGACAATGAGACAGCAAGCCCCACGGCCCCGTGAAGGGCAATGTGGCTGAGACAGCTGTGTCAAGGAGTCCTCAACGTGAAAACAAAAAAGGCAATGAGGACATTGCCACTCGTTATAGACCCCTGGGTAAATAAAAAACAGTGGAAGTTTGTTTTCTGAGCCACAGGCAAGCAGCTGATCAAGAAGAAAAGTGGATGCATGGCCTTGCCAGACAGAGCAAAGCTCGCCATGCTCACGTGCCTGGCCTCTGCCACAGCCCAACTTGGCCAGGGACAGGGATAGTGTACAGGGTACAGTGGAGGCCAAAGATACTAAGAACTGTGGCAACATGCAGGGGCACAGAAAAACTGGTACCTGTGACCCCAAGCACCCATCAAATGCCCAGAGGTGCTTGAGGGAGGAAGCAGAGCCAGTCCGCAGGCACTAATCTTGGAGCAAGGACTCATGGGAGAAAAAAACAACCCCATTAGGGAGGCCACCCAGCCTCCCCTCCACCCTGCACTCCTTGTTCTCCCAGATGGGATAGCACTGATCTCCCAGCCACTGTAGCTGTAGCCACTAACTCACATGCTCCTTTGGCCATACTCCTGCAGGGGAAAATAGTACCAATTTCAACTCATAGAGAGTCTGGACAGGGCTTGCAGTGGGGAAGTGAAATTAAAGTGACTGTGTGTGAGGTCCCTTGGGTTGATTCAATGTATTGTTGTGGCTTCCACATCTGAATGTATAGGGAACGGATATGTTACCTGCTTGCAGTTCTCCATCCCTCAAAAGTGTCAGAGGGGTTCTCCCTTTCAGAGTTGGCAGCATATAGAAAGGTGCCAATGGGACATCACCCCACCACCACCTGGACACCTGCCTCACTGTCCCCTCCCAGATGGTCAGAAGAAGGGAAAAGGGTAGTCACTAAGAACATGGCTTTTTAAAAACAAAAAGTAGCTATTAACCTCCTACTGAGCACTTGTTGAAGCTGGAGGTCTTACCATTTGGCACTGGGTCAACTCAGACTCAGTAACTAACAAGATGGGAAGGGTCCAACAAGCCTCCCTTCCGAAGTGAAAAGGATCTAGTCAAGAATACAGAAAGGTCCCAAATTGTCTTGACCCAGATCTTTCCATTTTTGTTTTGTTTTGTTTTTCTGAGACGGAGTCTCGCTCGCTCTGTCGCCCTGGCTGCAGTGTAGTGGCACGATCTCAGCTCACTGCAACTTCCGCCTTCCTGTTCATGCAATTATCCTGCCTCAGCCTCCTAAGTAGCTGGAATTACAGGCGTGTGCCATCAAGCCCAGTTAATTTTTGTATTTTTAGTAGAGACGGGGTTTCACCATTTTGGCCAGGCTGGTCTCGAACTCCTGACCTCAAGCCATCTGCCCGCCTCAGCCTTCTCAGTGCTGGGATTATAGGCATGAGCCACCACACCTAGCCTACCTTTCTGAGGGGTGTATTTCAGTGAGCGACTTTGAGGAGTGAAGTAAAGTCTCAATCTAAGTGAAAGCGTTTTTCTTACTGCTTGCTACAAAATCATGGGGTCCTCACTATTGCTCAATTGAACACAAACCCATTATCTGTGTAGCATCTATCTGGACCCTGCACATTACCCGCCTGGGACTTGGGGACAAAGGAACTCACACAAGCATAATGATGCTTACACTATTTACTGTGCAATGAGTAATACAGTCTTTTGTCTCTCACCCTGAAGTTTCATGTCTTCTGCCATTAACCACACAACTGTAACAGTCTAACTCATTAACTTGTAGGAAAGGCAAAACCTCAGAACAATCACAGTTCTTAATACAGGATCCAGGAAGGGGTGGGAGGAAACAGATGACGTTCAGCAAAATGAGTGATCACATTGACGCGTCATTCCCTTAGGATTATTTCTTTTCTTTCTTTCTTTCTTTTCTTTTTTTTTTTTTTTTTTGAAGCTGTATAACTTATTTGACAATCAGCACTCAGTTCTTATTCACACTGACTGTAGATTTCTGAAAGTGGCAACAGGTGCATAGGTAACCAATGTACAGAACTTGTTTGGCTCATTTCTGAACCACACATGGCATGGGACATTCCTCATTCCTTTGGTCTGGAAAGCTTTGCTGAGCTTAGTATGAATGTGCATAATGGGATCCCCCCTCTCCTCCAGGACGAATTTCTGGCCCTCTTTGAGTGCCCCAAGGGGCCTGCTTCTTGAAGCCACTCTGTGAATGAGCTTGTGAATATTGATGGTTTAGTCTCTAGTCACCAACCTCATTGATGGCAGGTGGCCCTTCTTGCTACCCTGCTATTCAGAAATCATTTTCGCCAGGTCCAGATAGAAAGGAAGATTGCAGGGGACTGGGTGAGAGGGAAAGCAGAGATTGCAAGTACAACTTCTGCGTCAGCTGGAGGCAGGAAAAGTAGGGGCAGGGGCAGGGGGGTCTTTGCACGTTTAAAAAGGGACTAGTTAAAGAGAGATTATTTCTGCCACCCCTGAAAAATGAATGTCACATAATGGAATTTCCGACTGCACATCAGGTGGATAGATGGGAGAAACACACCACCCCATCCCTTGCACGAGTGAGAGAGCTGACGCGTCCCTCCAACAACATGGAGGCGACCATCACAGAAGGCAATGGAGAGCAGTAGAAAAGGCTTGGGCTGTGGGTTTGGACTGATCTTGTTTTAATTCCTGGTTTTGCCATTAACTCTGGGAACTAAATTATTTAGGGCCCAAGAAGCTCGTGTTTCTTCATCAGGCCAATGGGAATGTTATCTCATGAGAATTACATGTATTGGTTGTCATGTGAATCACCCAGCCCTGAGCAGATGCCTTAGTATTGGGGTCCTCCCCATTCACTCACCTCCTACTCCACCTAGAGAGGACATGCGCCCTGCCTTACAGCCCCCAGCAGTGACAGCCTCTTTTCTCTCTGTCATTCACACCCGCCCGCCTCCCACACAGACTCATGGGGGAATTTGGTCCACATTAGTACAGAAGGTCTTTTCTTCTCATGCCCACATGTTGGGGAACCACCCATTTGCTGGCTGTGTCTGGGAGAGGCTGGTGATCGTGACAAAGCCTGACGTGCAGGGACTTTCCCTGGTCTGATGGTAGCAGCCCCTTGTCTTCAGCCTTCCTCCTGCAACTTCAGTTCTGAGCCAAAAACAAGGCTGAGAAAAGCCTGACCTCCAGTTTCTACCCTGCTGTAGGGCATTGGAGTCACTTTTCTGGGCCCCCATAATCGTTGCTAGATGGAAAAAATACGCACCCTTCAGTGCTCCTCCCAGCTCGATCTCCTTCCTCGCCTTCTCCCCCATCCTTCCTCCCGTTCCAATCCCCTTCCAGCCAGAGCAGAGAGGCTGGGCCTTCAGGGGAGGGGTCAGAAAGGCTTTCTGAGCTCCCTGAGTGCCTGTCCTTCTACCACAGCCCTCTTCTAGGCTGCTCTGATTTACTGTTTATTTTTTACCAAGGTGTAAGTTCCTGGAGACTCTATTCTATTTACCTCTCCTCAATAATGCATAGTAAAGCACTTTACATGTCACAGGCACTTTGTGACAATTTGACGCTGGCTGCATCACCTCGGCCCTGACTTTTGCTACTTTGGACCCGCTCCCCAGGAAACACAGGCAGGGAAGGGACCTCAAGAGGTCATCTGTGTCTTTCTTTACAGAACAGGCAGGAAAAATATTACCACAGAGGCAACCGCAGCCAAGGGAGGGTAACTGACCTGCCCAAGGTGGGACAGCTGGCAATGGAAAGGGGGCGTGGAGGCAGGGACTGTCATGGTGCTCTCTCTTTGAATTATATTGAACTATAATTTGCCTTGACAACTATCGAGTTGACTAGATTAAATCTTCCCAGAAACCACTGGCAAGAACATCCACTAAATGCTATTTGCAAGAAATGCATTAAAAGACATTCATCAGTGAAAAGAGAGACTCCAGCTGCCCAGAAAAGCCTGATGAAGTTTGCAAAGGGTAAGAGTAGAAAAAAAGTTACTTTGCCTTTTCCGTAAAGTAAAGCTAAGTGCCAACTGGCACTCAACACTGAGACCTCCTCCTCGGGGCCTCCTTCCTTTAGGCCAAAGAGGAGCATCAGAAGAAGCAAGAAATGAATGTTTCTATGTTTTTCTCTTGAGTTTAAACAATGCTCTTCATCCCTCAGGTTTCCTCAGCTTTTTTCACTTTTTTCATATTTCTTTTTCCCAACAGAGATGGCAGTGAGGAAGAGTCCATGTGAGCCTTCTCATGACCATATCACCTCCATTTGGTGTTAGAACAGATTTCGAATTCCTTTGTTTTGTTTTTGTTCCATGGTGCTTTTTCCATAAGTAGTGGTTTCTATTAAATCCATAAAACAGTCATTTGCAGATGGTCTGGCATTTTTTTCTTTGTCATAAAATGTTATATGCTACTACAAGGTTAACTTCATCCACTTGATATTTTCACTGGGTATATATATATTTTAACTCTGAGTCATAAGAAAATAATATGGCAGACAAAATATACATTTCCTAAGGCAATGAGAAGGAAGATTTGAAACGCAGATTTCACTGAGTTGGGCCTGCCCACTACAGATATTAATAATTTCCTTTCGTAGACAATTTGAAGCCTATTCTATGAATATATTATATAACCCTACAATTTCAATCCTGGAAAAAATGTCAGAATTCATTCCTTTCCATCATCTAATTTCCCAGAAGAGGTAACTGAGGCTTGGGTGTGAAATTAATTGTCTGAAGCCTCCTAGTAGAGTAGTGTCAGAGGTGGGACAAGAAATCCAAGTTCTTCATTTTTAAGTGAATTGTCTCTGAAAAAAATAAAACAAAATATTGCTCAGTAACAATGTACTACTAATGCCTTCTTATAGTAAGCCCTCCGTGAATATGCCTTTTGAGTGCATGATTCATGGAAACTGTAAAAAATCACCAGTGATAAATAAATAAATGAAGGAGAAGAGACAAATCTCCCATGCAAATGAATTCAAAGTAATTTATATAGATACTCTACTATCAAGGAGGTGAAGCAAACTCCTTACCTAAATGTGGGCTGCCCATAGTGACTTCTTTCCAAAGAGCAGAGTATGGAAAGGGGGTGTGGGGTAACTCCACAGCGGAGAAACCTGACCAACGGCCCCTCTGCCAAGTGATCAAGGTTAATACCAACAGTGCTAAGTCATTTGGTAGTCTGTACCGTGGATATGATTTGATGAGAATGGTACTCCACATCTGTGGTCTTCCTCCCAAAAACCCATAACCCCAGTACAGTCATAAGAAAAACATCAGGAAAATCTCAGCTGAAGGACATTCTACAATATACTTCATCAGTTCTACTCAAAACTCCCCCAAATAAGGAAAGCCTGAGAAACTGTCACAGCCAAAAGGAGCTAAAGAGACACAATCAAGTGTAATGTGGGATCCTGGGACAGAAAAAGGACATCGGGGAAAACTTATGAAATCTAAATGAAGTATGGACTTTAACTAATGTAATGGATATTGGTTTATTAATTATGACAAATATGCATACTAATGTAAGATGTTAATAATAGGGAAAACCCATTGAGGGTAAACAGGAATTCTCTGTACTTTTTCTCAATTTTCCTGTGAATCTCAAATTGTTCTAAAAAATATACACTATTTTTAGGTTGGGGGGGGGGATGGAGTCTCGCTCTGTCACCCATGGTGGAGTGCAATGGCATGATCTTGACTCACTGCAACCTCTGCCTCCTGGATTCAAGCAATCCTTTCATCTCAGCCTCCCGAGTAGCTGGGACTACAGGCGTGCACCACCACATTCGGCTAAATTTTCTTTTGTATTTCTAGTAGAGATGGGGTTTTACCATGTTGGCCAGGCTGGTCTCGGACTCCTGACCCCAAGTGATCCACCTGCCTTGACCTCCCAAAATACTGGGATTACAGGTGTGAGCTACTGTGCCTGGCCTAAAGACTATGTT
This sequence comes from Rhinopithecus bieti, assembly GCF_001698545.2. Lineage (NCBI taxonomy): Eukaryota > Metazoa > Chordata > Mammalia > Primates > Cercopithecidae > Rhinopithecus > Rhinopithecus bieti. Next base: position 1,918,025 of record NW_016803645.1, on the reverse strand, counting down.
TTTTTAAATCACTGGTAAAGGGGTCAAGAGAAAAAGCAAGTGTTTTCTGTTGTAACCCGTTGACCTACTGGCTTGCCACAATATATCCTTTTCCCCACCTATCCACCTGCAAATGCACCTCTCAAGGTTTTCTTAATAAGAAAGGGAAGGGAAGCCACTATGCTTTAACTTCACTAGCATCTTTCCCATTCTAATATCTGGGCAGTTTGTTCACACAAACCCTCAAGAAGGGACTATAGAGTAAGGAAACTAGAATGTGTGATGCATGGGGGCAGGGATTTTTGTCTGGTTTGTTCACTGGTGTTTCCCAAGTTCACGGAAAAAGTGTCTGACACATAGTAGATGATCAATAAATATCTGTACAATAAGTGAAAGCCTTACGTAAGAAATTAGCTTTTAAAAAGATGTCTGTTGTATGAAATGTGGTCTAAAATGCTGTAACTGCACAATTATGAACGGTCCATTAAAAATGAAGAAAATAAAAAATAAATTGATTTTCAAAATAAATATGTCAAAGCTCGTCTACTCAAATGAGTGTAAGCCCTCCAAATTAGTACTCCTGGCAGACACACACTTCATTCAACCCTGATGTTACTACTCCAGATAATTTTAGAATTGAACACTTAAAATTTGTTAGCACTTAGAGGATCAAGTCCAGACATGTAAAATGAGACTTTCATGACGAGGCCTCCAACTGTTTCCTGTAAACCACTTTCGTCAACACAAATGTCTTCTTGCTGGAAACCTTCCTCCTTATACTCCCACTCCTCATCCATCTAAGAAATTCCAATTCCTCCATAAAATCCTAGCTTCAGAGACATGTTCCCTGAAACCCTTTTCTTACTGTCATATCACCACCTCCCTGAGAGAGAATTCATCATTTTTTGGTCCACATTTGTTCCCTATTTTTACCCTTATCATGATGAGCTGTGTCTATGAGTGTATCTCGCTGTTCTCTAGATTAGCCTGTGAGCTTCTTAAAGGCGGGAACCTTGTATCGTTCATCTCCATATCCGCAGCTGCCTACAGAGCTGCTAGCTCAATAAGTGCCTGTTGAATTGAATGGGATGGAACAGAACTGTAATTAAGTCCAAAGTCATAAGACATATTCCTTTCAATAATCTCAGTGCTAGCAAATCTCAATGCTTTGAGACTGGATATGTGATTGGAAAAGATCAAAGTCATTTAGTACCTACTTTGATGAACAAAGTGGGTAAAAATGCACTGAGCAATGCTATTTTATACAAGTCCAGAAATGTCTACCACTCAGGAGATGAATGACCTTATATGTCTCATCAGGGAAATAGGTTCAAAAATCAGTCTTAATATTGTATAACTAAATTCACACCTATTACAAAATGCTTACATATGTAGACAACAGAATCTGGTTATTGCAATAATTTGTTCAATCATGTATTCAATAAAGTTGTTTTTCTTAAATGTAATAAGCCTAGCACTGTCTAGGTCTGAGGTATTTCAAGAATAAAAAGACAAGGTCCTGTCCCTAAGGAACTCACATTCGAGGAGTGGAGGAAGAGCTACACAGTTATCACACTAGTCAAAATGTAGTAAGTGACAAATAAAGGTGTAAACGCTATACTTTGGGACTATAGGTTCTGGAATTGTTCATCTTAACTGGAAAGGTATAAGAAAGGATACTTATTGAATTGCTGTCTTAGGCCAACCTCAGCTGTATATGTCTAGGGAACAGTGTAGATGATGTGTAGCAAAAGTTGAAACTGGAAAAAACGGTTTAGGCCAGACTGTGACAGCATCTCAGTGCTGGTCTAAGGCGTCATTCTGTAAAGAAGAAAAAAAACAAAACAAAACATGAAGCTGTTGGAAGTTTCTAAATTCATAGCAACTACCAGACCTGGGTTTCAGGAAGATGACTCTATTGTCAGTGTGGAGGACATGTAGAGGATGATCAGAATAAAGGTGAGATCAGAGAAGCATGAGAAGAAGGAAGCCCAGTTATGGAAGGCATTCACGTAGGCCCGCAATCCTCACAGGTTCTCTCATAACCCGTTTACACTCTTAAAAACTACTGGGAACCTGGAGAATTTTCACTGATGTGGGTTATATCTATTTTTAATATATTATAAGTAAAACTTGAGACCAATTTAAAACACAAGATTGCCTAAGGACACTTTCCTTTAGCCATCAGAGATAGGACATCCCACGTCCTGTAGCTTTAAAACACTCCACTTTCTACTTCTTAAAGAATGAAAGTAAATGAGGAAAATAATGTTTTACTATTACTATGAAAATATTTTCACATCACAGACCTCCTGAAAAGGTTTCATGGATGTCAGGGATCTTGGGAACACTTTGAGAACCATTGATCTGGATATGTGACTGAAAAAGATCAAAAGCCATTTAGTACCGACTTTGATGAACAAAGTGAGTAAAATTGTGCAGAGCAATGCTATTTTATACAAATCCAGAAATGTCTACAAATAAGGAGATTAATGACTTTATATGTCTCATCAGGTAAACAAATTCCCATTAGACAATAGGCCCAAAGCAGAGATAGAAGAGAAGAAAAACAACCAATCAATTACACTTCAGAGGTAGCCTTGGTAGGAATTGGTGACAGACTGAATTCGTGTGGGGTTGGGTGGGGTGGTTTGTGAGCAGATAAAGGAAGAAAGGAGAGCTAAAAATAGCTCTCAGAGTTTTATTTCGGGGAACTTTACGATTCTTTGCCCCAGCTTCTCCAATATTTACATATGGAAATATTTAGTACAATTAAAATTTGCATATGCTCACATAATACTTTTAAAGTGTGGCTTAGATGTTTGGTCTTCATACTGAGATTCTTAAGCAACCCCATGGCATTCTACCCAGAAATTTTCTTCCTCCTACCAGCAAAGTACCAAGGATAGTAAGGACTTGGTATAAATGGTTGATGAATGAATGAGCACTAACCTAGATATGTATAATACATAATTTTCCGAGCCCTCAGATGAAAAATATAAATGTGTAAACTTCTACTCTTAAACAGTGAATCACCTTCTAAGTATTCATTGAAATTATTTTCATAAGGGGGCAGCCCTAACCCTCCAGTCCAAGAATAGTGCTAAACCCACTTTAAGAAACACCCATCACTTAACTCTGCCTTTTTTGAAGTGGGGTGTGTCCATTTAATTAGTTTTAATTTAAAGACCAATTAACAAGGTTTCAACATAGAACAACATGATAAAAATTGATTTTTGTATTTCCTGAACTACTGAATCATCTCTGATGATTCTGACTGGATCTCAATTTATTTGTACAAAACAATTTTATCCCAAAGTGTTTATGAAAACCACATTCTAGTTTTTTCCCTACTCAGTTCCACACCCTTCTGTGTTTTAGCCCATTAACCTCAATAAACCTGCTCAGTTTGCCATTTAATTTCAGTCAGATGCCTTATTCCATTTTTTATGTCCTGTAACCATAATGTGACCACAAGTCTAGGTACAATCCCAGAATCCCACACTACGCCACAGGACATGGTGTGGTCATCCACATGCCTTAGCAGTTCAGAAACATTTGTTCCGAACACGAAGAGCCACGATGAGACCTTAGCCCATGTTCAACGATGTCCCTTCTCCAACCCTCCATGTGGCAGATCCTGCAGTGTCAGAGAGGGCTTGTCATTTCCTGATCACCTTGTGTACGTCATGCTTTTGTGCCTTTCCTCATGCCCTTCCGTTCATCTGGTTTGTTTTTCCCTCCTTCCTCTTTCCTTCTTTCAAGGTACAGTTCAAATGATGCTTGCTATGGGAAATCTTCTCCGGTGCCTCTGGCCTGGTTTAGCCACTCACTTCCCATAGCTCCTGCTCACAGCTCTTAGGAGTTTCACAGTCCTTTAGCCCATGACTCATTAGGCCGTGGGCTGCTTTTAGCCATAACGTCATGTGTATAATCAGCCCTTTATAATTATTGCTTCAGTGGAATTGACACCCAACCAGATAGTAGGAGAGATAAGCTCAAACCTCCTAACTCTGCACATGTGCACAAGTTTCCCAAATCCCTAGTCCACATTAGATCTTTTTCCTTGTCAATAAGAAAAATCTTCTCTTAAGAATTATTAAGCTTCCAATTCACCTTCTCAGAGTGGATAATAAGAAAGCTTTTATGGTGGGGTGGCAGGGTGAGTTATGAGATCCACAGCAATGAGTGAGGTAAGTACATGTCTCCAAATACTTCCTACTTGGCATATGTCTAGCCCTTTGTCCAAGTGCACTAACTTACTTTGTGAACAAATGCTAGAACATCTATCACAGTTCCAGGATTATAGTGTGTCTGAACTCATCTCTGAGCCTTTGCTTAAGTTACTCCCTCAATCTGGACTGTCCTTCAGCAATTCCTTCACTTCTCCCTTTAAGACCAAGTTCATATGGCTTTCCTTCCAGCTTCCTCAACCAGAATCAGAAATGTTAGCACTGGAACTTCTACTCTATTGCTCACACCCTTAATTACCAAATGAGGGACTGAGGCCAGTGAAGTTAGGCGACTTGTCTAAGACCACAAAGCTGCGCTGGAATTCAAATCTCGTGGCTTGCAATCCTACCTTCTTTTAATCATATCCACTTCAATCTTGACTCACTTTGTTTCTCTCAGCTCTGTATCTGGATAGAGTTGTTTCACGTGGATAGTTGTGTCATTTCCACCAGATGGTAAAACATCCGGGCACAAGATTATGGGTGGATGTGATGCAGTGAAAGACACATGGCATCTGGAGTTAAACAAACCCAGACTCAAGAGCAACCCACATTCTAACTGTGTGACCTGGGGAGAGTTATGTAAACTTCTGAGCCTCTATTTCCTCATCAGTAAAGTAGTAAAACATAAGTGGGACCAATGAAGTGCCAGGAAGTTGGACAAGCCATCAGAATCACAAAACAACGTGCTGCGTGTACAAGGGCACATGTCTCACACTCACTGGCCTACAGTGGGCTGGCCATATCTGTGTGGTCCCCTTTCAGTTCTAAACAGTTCCTTGACTCAGGGATTCAGGATAATGTCTACTAAAGTAAAATACCAGCTTGTTTTCAAGAAGGGAAATGTTTATGCTGCCTCTGCATAGAGTCATAGGGAAGAAAAACAGATAGCCTTCCAAAGATATGGTCCAAAACATAAAAATAAAACATGTCAGCTCTCTGCCAAAGTGACTTCAAAATAGTCAGGATCTTAAGTAGTTCAAAACCTTAAAACTGACCTTGTGGTCAAGGGCATCAACCTCACAGTGCCGCTGTTTCAGTCTTCTTCCCCTGACCAAGGGCCACATTTCCTCTTGACCAGATGCGATATCCTGCGACCCTTACCTCTGTGTCCCTATGCATGGAATTTTATTTTTAATCATTTGAAAGCAGAGTAAGCACAAAGCCCACTCACTGAACCCTGGGTCAGACCATGTTATATATCTACTTTTAAAAAAAAGTACTCTGTTTTATTAAAAAATAGAAAAGGAAGCCCTAAGAATGTTGCATGCTTTCTGTGTTTATATTCACATTGTGAAATCGGTAAAATAATACTAAACCCTTAATGCTGGTAACCTCAGGAGGGTGTGTAGAGATGAAATGATTGTCTTTCTTTACCTCTTATAACTCTGAATTATACCAATGAGCATGCAGTTGTTCTGGTATTTTATCAAATAAATCAAATCATTACTTTTTATTAAAAAAAAAAAAAGCTTTCTTTTAGTTGCTAATAAAACAGATGTTGGTTGCTGGTAATTGTTTTTTATCTTCAACTAGCCTCCACTTCCCCCAGAAAGCTACCAAAAGCAGTTTAGGAGAAGATGGACAACTTGTTCTCAGGTTCACAAAATCAGCAATAAACTTCAACTTCTCAAAAGTCTATGGTGAGACTATTCAAGTCCCCTTTGCCTCTTGATGTTTAAACACAGTTATGTGCAGATTCATTTTTCCCAATCAATAGACAATTCATGTCTCTTTATTACCTAAACTGGATAATTCCAAAAGTCAACAGACAGCCAAATGGCAGTTTCTCATTTCTTTGAGATGACTGCTGATCGCTCCCTCTCCGGCTTTCTTGGAGCCTGTTGTGGACACTGTTGGCGACTTGCCCAGTTCCTTCACCAGGCAGTGACTTCACCCCACTGCTGTGGTGAGTGGCGGCTGCTGGTGGCTCACAGCTGCCTCCTTCTCGGAAGAACCGTGCTCAGCTCCTGGGAGGTTGCTGCCTCCAGGACGTGATGTGCCTGCGGCAAGGCCCCAGCGGAGCTGCAGAGCACAACCCCGCTACTGGATGGGGGCCCCCGTAAAGGGGCGCCCCGCACGTTGCAGAGCCACCCTTGGGCTTCCGTAAAAGCTGCGTCTTTGCTTATTCTCTTGCTGTTTCCTCACTTCGGTACAGGCTTCTCTCTCAATAAATCACTTGCATAAGATAAGTAAATCACTCGCTTCAGGCCTGAAACAGCTGGGCCTTTGGTTACCCTAATGAGGAGCGGTTTCATATAAATTTATAGTTGATTAAAATTTAAATTCGGCCGGGCGCGGTAGCTCAAGCCTGTAATCCCAGCACTTTGGGAGGCCGAGACGGGCGGATCACGAGGTCAGGAGATCGAGACCATCCTGGCTAACACGGTGAAACCCCGTCTCTACTAAAAAATACAAAAAAAATCTAGCCGGGCGAGGTGGCGGGCGCCTGTAGTCCCAGCTGCTCGGGAAGCTGAGGCAGGAGAATGGCGTGAACCCGGGAGGCGGAGCTTGCAGTGAGCTGAGATCTGGCCACTGCACTCCAGCCTGGGCGACAGAGCGAGACTCCGTCTCAAAAAAAAAAAAAAAAAATTAAATTCTTTAAAACTTAAAAATTAATATAAAAAAACAAAACAAAACAAAAAAACAGCTCACTACCCATCCCACCCTACCCTCCAGTTCAGGTATGAGGAAATCTAAAATGTTGTTCAGATTCACAGCAATATCCAAGCTCCAAGGCAGAGAAATAAGGATAAAATGCAATTATTATGCCTGGCCTACATGGTGGGTATTTAATAAACATTTCACAACTAAAACAATTTTGCCAAAATTCACTTGATCGGAAATAATGCCCAATTCAAAAATCAAAGTGGCTGATCGTTGAATGTTTAAAAATGTTTCTGTGACTTTTATGTAAATTTTTTTGGAACCAGAATACCCACTTAACATGTAGGAGTAAAACATAAGTTTATGGAATAGGAAGAAAGGAGCTGGGGCCACACTCCAGTCTTCAACCAGTCACTGAAAATTCCACAACGGCTCCATCTCCATAATCCTGTCCTGTGGCCCACAGGAAAGAGTGGAGCCTCACTGGGTATCAAAAGGATACTTTGCATCTCTGAATGTTCCTAGAGGGCAAGATTAACATTTGTATAAAATAGGCCGGGCGCGGTGGCTCACGCCTGTAATCCCAGCTCTCAGGGAGGCAGAGGCGGGAGGACAGCTTGAGCCCAGGAGTTCGAGACCTGCCTGGGTAATACAGCGAGACCCCGTTCTCCACAAAAGGAAAAAAAAAAAAAAAAGACAAGAAAAAAAAAAACCATTTGTATAAAATAACAATGACAGCCAGGTGCGGTGACTCACGCCTGTAATCCCAGCACTTTGGGAAGCCGAAGCGGGCGGATCACCTGAGGTCAGGAGTTCGAGACCAGCCTGGCCAACATGGCAAAACCCCATCTCTACTAAAAGTACAAAAATTAGCTGGGTGGGCGTGGTGGTGTGTGTCTATATTCTGAGCTACTCAGGAGAAACAGGAGAATCGCTTGAACTGGGAGGCAGAGATTGCAGTGAGTTGAGATCGTGCCACTGCGCTCCAGCTTGCAGGACAGAGTGAGACTGTGTCTCAAAAAAAAAAAAAAAAAAAAGAAATAAAGAAATAATAATGACAATAATACACAAAAATATATTGACATTCTACTTGAGCTTTTAGAAGTCTAGTTGATTGATTAATAGATTAATCAAGTAAAATGAGAAATAAAGGGAAAATATTGGCATGTTGTTCAATTATTCAAATAGAATCTATTTTTTATTCATGGGATAAGTTGGAGTTTTCCTTTTGTCAGGAGACTGTATTCTACAGCACAATCTTTTTTTTTTTGAGGCGGAGTCTTGCTCTGTCGCCCAGGCTGGAGTGCAGTGGCCGGATCTCAGCTCACTGCAAGCTCCGCCTCCCGGGTTTACGCCATTCTCCTGCCTCAGCCTCCCGAGCAGCTGGGACTACAGGCGCCCGCCACCGCGCCCGGCTAGTTTTTTGTATTTTTTAGTAGAGACGGGGTTTCACCGGGTTAACCAGGATGGTCTTGATCTCTTGACCTCGTGATCCGCCCGTCTCGGCCTCCCAAAGTGCTGGGATTACAGGCTTGAGCCACCGCGCCCGGCCTTCTACAGCACAATCTTGATCTAGAATAATTACATATAAATAGAATTTTAGGACAGAAAATCAAATGATATCCTTACCAACTGTGGTTTCAAAACCAAAAGGAAAATATATTGCATTACTTTTCTTGAAGAATGCAAGCAAAGGATAGGAATGTAGTTTAATCATCTCTTCAGTGTTTTAAGAGGTTAATCCTGTTTTAAGTAATCTATGAACTCTAACCATAAAACACACCATATTTAAAAATAAATATCCATGACTAGAGCATCTAAAGAGCATGTCTACATTTAAAGGGGTCAGTCCAGGAGAACATCTGCTTTTTCCAGGGAGCTTTCCATTGTTTAAAAATGTAGGAGAGCTTCTTTTAGAATTACCTGCACAGACCACAGCATATTCTTTTGAAATTTTTCAGTGGTGAGAAATCTTTACTCTTTGAGGTTGGCTTCGACCTTCAGAAACAGCCAACATCTATTTTCAGACAAGCCTGAGGAGAACTGAATGATAGGGTTGGATACTTAAGGCAATGACACATGTGAGGTAATTTATAAAAATACTCAAGCATAGAGAAGTTAAAACAAAGGTGGTCACTATATCCTGCCTTCCACATCCTGGCCCAGTTGTCTATCTCTGAGCATCTCCATGTTGGCTTTTTTTCAGCTGGATAGTAAACTCTATTGAGTTTTCATTGTATCCCTGAAGTTCAGAGCTCAGAACTAAGTCACATAACATGATAATAATACAACAGTAGTCTCTCTTGGCAGTATTAGCTTGAGGTTTGTCTCCCTGTAGCCTATGTGCTTATCAGTTACATTACCATAGATGCATGATAAGAGCATGGGCCCTTAAGCCAGCCTGCTTGGCCTGAAACCCCTGCTCCTATACTTATTATTAAACACGATTACTTAAACTCTCTAGGTTTCCATTTCAGCATCTGTTAAACAGAGATAATAATTGGACCTTTCTCATGTTGTTGCACAGAGTCAGTAACAATATATTTCAAATATTTAGAACACTGCCTGCTATATGGTCCACACTAAGTAAGTATTAACCGTAATTATTTTGTGTGGGTTTTGTGTGTAACAGGTAAAGAATGAGGAGCTAGTCTTCAAAAATAAACAAACAACAACAAAACAAAAACCAGCCTTCATTGAGTCAAATGATATATCACCGTCCTAACCCAAGTCTCAGGATTTTTTTTTTTTTTTTTTTTGACATGGAGTCTTGCTTTGTTGCCCAGGTTGGAGTGCAGTGGCACCATCTTGGCTCACTGCAACCTCTGCCTCCCAGGTTCAAGGGATTCTCCTGGCTCAGTCTCCTGAGTAGCTGGGATTACAGCCGCATGCCACCACGCCAGGCTAATTTTTTGTATTTTTAGTAGAGACGGGGTTTCACCATGTTGGTCAGGCTGGTCTCGAACTCCTGACCTTGTGATCCGCTCGCCTCAGCCTCCCAGAATGCTGGGATTACAGGAGTGAGCCACCGCACTCAGCCAAGTCACAGAATCTTAAGAGGATTGGAAGCCATATAGTGATTCACAGGGCTCTAAGTATATAGGACAAAGACAGCTACTGTGAGGCGTTTTAGAGTCCCATAACTGTGGGTCGCAGTGTGATTTTGGAAACCTCCAAAGAGATGAAATTATTGCTGTTAACAGAAATTGTTGGCTGTTATACCGTATTTTATAGAACGTAAGATGCCACCAATTGAAACAAATATCCCAGCTTGGGAAATAATAATTTGAAAAAGTGTGTGCCTCAGAATCAATGAAATATGGTCACAGAAGTTTACAAGGGGACATCCAGCTAGCTTTGGTGAATTCTTTTGGCTTCTAGGTGGAGCCTCACTCCTGAAAAGGGAAACTTTCCCAAGATTCCATTATAAAGGTAACAACTGAGCTTTGAGTTTAGCACAGCAAGCAGGGAAAGCCCCAGTGGGAGACCATATTTTATATAGGAGGTGAAGAAAATGCAAAAGAATGTAGACATTTTTGAGTGTGCATAAATGTTTCCTAATGCAGGTGTTAAAAAACTCCCCAAGTGAATTCTGAAATTCAGAATCTTTTTCCGTCTATGGAAAGAACACATTGTTCCAGTCAAAAGTGAAACAACCAGGCAAAAAATAACTCCCAGACCTCTCTTTTCCATGCTGCCTTTTGATTTTCTGGGAGCTCCAGTCTTGGACTACAACCACAGTTACTGAAACCTGAACAGGCTGCTCTTCACCTAATGATACCGGAGCCAAGACTCGCTGCAAACAGCATTAACAAATGCAAACGAATCAGCCCTAAAGGCTCAGATCCCATTTTTAACAATTTGTTTTTATATTTCAACTCATCAAATATTAGTCAAAGACTCTGGACTATGTGTAGGTTATTGTTTAAAAGAAAAATTAACCCAGGTGCAGAGAGTTTTGCGCCAAGGGCTAAAAAAGAGACTCAGAATTAGCATCACCTGGCACTGCATCCTGTGCAGGGAGATGAAGGGAATGTGACAGAGGAGGGCAGGGCAGGGAGCCGGGAAGAGAGAAAGAGAGAGGGAGAGGGAGGTTGACATCTGTGAACATAATTCAATTTTCTTAGTGTCTTGGACTGCTCTAAAAAGAATTTTACACAGAAGTGTAGGAAAGGCTGTCTTCTGATAATCCATTGGAATCTATTCACCACAAATTTGAAAGAAACTTCGAAGATTGGCCAAAGGTTCTTTGCGTCTCACATGTACTCAACCATCACCACCTGCAGCATATGGCCAATTGGTAAATTCATAACACACCTCTTCTGTTAAAATGTGACTCTTGGATCCATCTCCTCAGCTAGATTTGGGGGCATTTTGGCATAAAGTTTAATTTTTTGAGCAAGTTCCTGAGTGAAACTACCACTTTTTTGCAGATGAAGAATATAATTCAAGACATTCGTTTTTTTTAGTATAAAACCTGGAAGATAGGCCTGGAGCAATGGCTCATGCCTCTAATCCCAGCACTTTGGGAGATTAAGGCAGGTGGATCACCTGAGGTCAGTAGTTCAAGACCAGCCTGACCAACATGGTGAAATCCCATCTCTACTACAAATACAAAAATGTAGCTGGTTGTGGTGGTGTGCGCCTGTAGTCCCAGCTACTCGGGAAGCAGAGACAGGAGAATTGCTTGAACCCAGGAGGAGGAGCTTTCAGTGAGCCAAGATCATGCCACTGCACTCCAGCCTGGGCAACAGTGCAAGACTCCATCTCAAAAAAACAAAAAAGGGATAAAAAAATTAAAAACACAAAAACCTGGAAGATGAGCAGCCATATAATTTATCAATATTTTTAAAATTAGATCATAAAATGTATTTTATCTGATCTACTAAAAATAATTTTTTTAGAAAAAAATAATAGTTGTATCTCAGTACTTTCATAGTTATTCAGTAATACTGTTCATACCCTACTTCAAGTAATTCTAAATGGTTTAATGTCTTTCACTTATAATTTGGATCAAATACTACTGAAGTTAGATCATTGAACATCTAAGACTTAGAAATCTTGTGCTTATACAATAATTAAGGAAATAATATTGGCATTTAATACAGCAGCAATTGGCAGAAATTTGTCAAGAAACTGTATCAGAACCTCATTTACTTAAATTTTCCTTGTTTTTTCATCTATATATTTTTCAAAAGTAATTGTCCAAACTATAAAAATGAAAATGAATACGTTTTGTTAAATTATCTATAGCCTCTTTTAAAACTAACCCAACAATGTCATTGTTAAAGTTTTTGTATTGTATTTTTCTTATTGGCAAAATGAGAGTTGGTAATATATTCAAAGCCTATCAGCTCTAACTTAGTATATTTGAATCTTGATGACATCCTGGTAATGAATTTGAAATTATCTGCCTTCCCTTCCACCACATACACACATACTTTCTGGTATTTTTCTGAAATGCCAGAGCTCCAGAGTTTATGCCATTATGTCTGAGTATCTAAAAGATGTGATGATAAAGCACATGACATCATATACACTCTGTTATTTTGACTTTCAAATTCTCCTTAAATATAAATCCTGGCTAAGGCTGCCAAGAAGTTTGGCAATGGTCAGCGTGGTTTGATTCTCTCTAAGTGGGCGAAACCAGAATTATTGGCCTTACAAATTATTTTGGTCTCCATGAGCAGTTCCTCCTTTCTAACATTAAGTTCATCTTCTGGCCAGGCACAGTGGCTCACACCTGTAATTCCAGCACTTTGGGAGGCCAAGGCAGGCAGATCACTTGAGGTCAGGAGTTCAAGACAAGCCTGGCCAACATGGTGGAACCCTGTCTGTACTAAAAATATAAAACTTAGCTGGGTGTGGTGTCACTTGCCCGTAATCACAGCTACTGAGGAGGCTAAGGCAGAAGAATCACTTAAACCCAGGAGGCAGAGGTTGCAGTAAGCCAAGATTGTGACACTGCACTCCAGCCTGGGCAACAGAGCAACACTTGGTCTGGAAAAAAAAAAAAAGTTCATCTTCAGTGTTTACTCAAATGTGTCTGGCCCACTAATACTTCCCCTTTAATGAGAATGCAGTTCCTTGCCAGAAGTCCCATTTGGATAATTTACTTTTTCTTTGTTGATCATATCACGCAAATCACTCCAAATAATAATACTTTAATAACATAGTTCTTTCCAGGAAATATCATCTTGCTGATGGCATCTAAAGCTGGATATTATTAAAATGTGAATTTTTTCCATCCTGGCTGCTCCGCAGTTTAACACCCCTTGAAGAGAGACAACATAGAGAGATGATCTGGCTTGTGATCAGTATTTCAGGTTGGTGGTCAGATAAAAGCTCTGAGAGAACTCTTTCTAAGGATTTTCTGTGCGTGCTCAAATTTCTTCTTCTGTGTTGATTCAAGTTGTTATTTCAAGCTAAAGTACCTCTGTAAAAACAGGCCATTGAGGCAGTTCAGAAATAGAAAAATTTTTTTCATTTATTTTCACTTTCTGACAATGTATAATTCAAATCACTTTATTAGCCCTTAATGAATGGGATAATTAACTAGTGCAAAACCTAATGCAAAACATTATAAAAGTTCTATTCCAAAATAAAAGCATTGGCCTCCATCTTGTTTCTCATCTTTTTTCCGCGTGTTGTGATGTTTGTCCATCACACAGAAAAGAGATTCTCCTGAATTAAAGGAGATGGAGTTCGTTTTGATGAACTACACACAATCTTTGCAAGTTAATATTTGTTTCCAAGATAACATTGTAGAGCACACTCAGTAAATATATCCCTTCTCAAAAAAAAAAAAAAAAAAAGGAAAGAAGTACTTCTTTGGCAGTAGATGGATAACAAGAAAGAAAGGTTAGAGCCTAGGGAAACGATGTTTCACCTTAATGTCGGGATGTGTTGGCTACAATTACAGAATACTCAATCAAAAATAACAAGTAACATAGGAATTTCTATCTCACCTATAACCAGAAGCCGGTTACAAGGTAGGATGGTATAGGGCTGATACGGTAGCTCAGCAGTGTCAGCTCTGAGTCAGGTAATATCCAGTGAATACTTTATTCATTCTTCATTCAACATGTCTTTAGATGTGCCCTTGGGCTTCCTCTGTGCCAGCCCAGGTGCTAGGAGACCATGGCACAGTGCTGGCTTGGGACCTGGCACAGCCCAAGGCTCTATGGCTGATACAAGCAAAAGGTAAGATAGAGTCTTTGTTATTGAGAAGCTAACTCGCTTTTTATCAGGAAAAGGCTTATATATACATGAAATAAAACAGTCTGACACTATAGTCAGGCATTTATTTGATTGTCTCACGTTGTACACATCTGAATGGATAGTGGCAAGCGTAAAGCAGAAAGGGAATGTTCTGGAAAGTTACTGAGTAGCTCACAAAACTAACTGGAAGGCTGAAGGACTACATTTGGAAAACAACACAAAACCCAAGGTTTTCACAACCAGGGTCACATCCAAGGAACTGCTTGGGTGCAAAGTCACCACCAGATATCAGGTACAAGACATTGCCAAGATCTGGATGAATTTTACAGTGTCCTTCTTTTGTGGCATTGCCTATCTCAGCACCAAGAGCTTACACCTACTGTGAGCTTACTGCCTATGAAGCCTAGTTCTAAGCAAGCTACCTTTATCTCAGTTCATACTTATGATGTGTTAGGCTGTTCCTGCATTGCCATAAAGGAATACCTGAGACTGGGTAATTTATAAAGAAAAGAGGTCCAATTGGCTCAGGGTTCTGCAGGCTGTACAAGCATGGCACCTGCCTCTGTTCCACTTGCAGGGAGGCCTCAGGGAGCTTCTACTCAGGGTGGAAGGTGAAGTGAGAGGAGGCACATCATATGGCCAGAGCAGAAGCAAGAGAGAGAGTGGTGGGGTTTGGGGCTGCTACACACTTCTAAACGACCATATCTCATGAGAACTCACTCAGTATCATGAGGGCAGCACCAAGCCATAAGAGATCCACCCCTATGACCCAAACATCTCCCACCAGGCCCCACCTCCAAAACTAGGAATTACATCTCAACATGAGAGTTGGAGGGGACACCCAAACTCTATCATATGATAACCCTCTGACGAAGCTAATTGTCCCTTGACCAGGCACAGTGGCTCACACCTGTAATCCCAGCAGTTTGGGAGGCCAAGGTAGGCAGATCACTTGAGGTCAGGAGTTCAAGATCAGCCTGGCCAACATGGTGAAACCCTGTCTCTACTAAAATCACAAAAATTAGCTGGGTGTGGTGGCAGGTTCCTGTAATCCCAGCTACTCAGGAGACTGAGATGAGAGAATCACTTGAACCTGGAAGGTGGAGGTTGCAGTGAGCAGAGATTGCGCCACTGCACTCCAGCCTGGGTAACAGAGCAAGACTCTATCTCAAAAAAAAAAAAAAAAAAAGAAAGAAAGAAAAAAGAAAGAAAGTAGTTATCCCGTTTGACAGGTTAGCTTACTGAGGTTCTCAGAGACCGGGTACCTTGCCTGAGGCCATAGAGCTGCTAAGTGGGGAAGCTGATATGCAAGCGCAGGCAGCCAGACTCCACTTCATCATCTGCATCTCCAAGTCCAGGAGCCTCTGAATTCCTGAGCTGATGGCCTGTTCTCTAACTGCCAGGAGTCAACAAAAAGCACAAACGTGACCTTTGCAGTGTCCAAAACTCACATGTGCCTAACTCTCCTACATGCCAAGGGACTTGAAATGCTCACAAGGAACTATTTACAAATATCACTCCAAAGACTACAGAGAGAGACAGGGAGGAAGTAAAATAAGTGAAAGATCCAAATTTGAGAAGAAATAATCTAATTATTCTCAAGGTATATTATGATTTTCTATATTCAGCTATATTCTGAATACTTGTTTCAGCCTAGAAATACCTCACTATTTTGCTCTAGTTTGTGGGAAGACAAATTAAAATCAAGGATTATATTTTTTCTTTTCTCTCTTTTTAAACTGTACCAAGGTAATGCTGGTGAAAGATAGCTGTCTGGTTTCAGTCCTCAATCAATGAAAATAAAAACGTCTGATATGATTTGGCTGTGTCCCCACCCAAATCTCATCTTGAATTATAGCTGCCATAATTCCCATGAGCTGTGGGAGGGACGTGATGGGAGATCATTGAATCATGCGGGCAGTTTCCCTCATACTGTTCTTGTGGTAGTAAGTCTCACAAGATCTGATGGTTTTGTAAGGGGAAGCCCCTTTTGCTTGGTTCACGTTCTCTTCTTGCCTGCTGCCATGTAAGACATGCCTTTGCTCCTCCCTCACCTTCTGCCGTAATTGTGAGGCCTCCCCAGCCACGCAGAACTGTGGTCCCATTAAACCTCTTTCCTTTATAAATTACCCAGTCTCAGTTTGTCTTTATCAGCTGTATGAAAACAGACTAATACAACGTCCTTACTCCATTCTACTTCTCAAATATTTGAATGATTTTCAAGAGATGTCATACTCAAGCATTAACTCAGAGATGGCTTTATGAAACACACAAGAAGGAAAAACAAAATGAAGCAAACTTGTATTTTTATTCTTCTCTATATCTCTAGCTCAGAGGAGAAGGAAAGAATGACTATATTATGGATGCATTGTTAAGCCAGCCAAATTGAGATTATCTTTTCTTTCTAAGGGATATAGAGATACAACTGCAACCAGAGAACTCCTGTCTTTGTCTCTTCCCTCAGCATTTTCTTGACTGTATAGGCTATTTGAGTTTATATTCCAATAGTAGCACTAGTCGGTAAACAGAGAAGACCCAATTACCAAAGCTCATGTTGCTCCACCCTAAAAAATGGTGGCTAGAATTTCTTATTTTGTTCCCAAACATGGAGAAAGAGAAATTATGTTATTCCCAAATTGCTTTTTGAATGTATGTATCCAATATACAATTTAGAATACAATATATACAATATTAATGTATTTTGGTAGCAGAGACAGGAATGCAAGTAGGGGCAAAAGGAAATTTTAAGTTATTTTTTAAATGAAGACCTATTTCATTTACTGCAGACTTCAATTCATTAGAACAAAATTTTGAAAGAAAATTTAATGTTTTCTTTGATTAAGTATATAAATAGGTATATAAAAGTCTATTTAAATACACAGTATTTTTCTCACAGAAGGAAGTCTGGCTTAGTAAAATCCAGAATTTGAATTTAAAGGGATTCATGCCACAGGAGCTGGTTCAACTCTGAAACAAGAGATGAAAAAAAAAAAAACAAAAAAAAAAAAAACTAGGAATGCATCCCAGAAGAATTCTGCTCTCTTATTTCCTTTTTCATATTTGGCACACAATCTATCCTCAATTTCCTGAATTGTCATTGCTCTCCATTTAATAAACAAATGATGAAGAGAAAACCCAAGTCATGAAATCAGTGGCTCAATAATCTTCGCTTGAGTTTTTAAAAACCCCTTAGTTAGCTCCAAGGGCCACTTTAATTTAAAGCTTAGAGCGAATGACTTTTGGAGAAGTTTCCTTTTTTTTTTTTTCTTATTAAGAAGAAAAGCAACCAATATAAATAACGAAACTTAGTGACAAATTCTAAACAGTCTTTTTTGTGTTTAAATATTTTCATCAGTTTCAGTTCTCACCACAGCACCCTGGCTCTTAAAACTTTATTTTTTTAATAATCCCACAAAGATGAATTTCCCTGAATTTGCTTCTTGACAGCATTCCAGTAGTCAAAATGGGCAATTGACTTTATTGGTTTTCTAATAATCTGGACACTGGGCCAAAAGAATTCCATTCATCTCTGACTGTTCCCGATACTTGTTTTTCATTTCTAAGGGTAAATATTCTGGAAGGCAGTTTTTGGTAACTGGAAAGGATATAATGTTATTTCTGTTGAAACTGACTTTCATTAGGAAACCTCGTACTGTATTAAACCAGCCTCTTATGCTCTCCTGACAAGAATGTTATCTGGAAAGCCATGGTTGACTTCCATGAAGTCAAACTCAAAACTCAAAAATGTACTCAGAAAGCCCTAGGTTTTCTTGAAAATTATAATCCTTCATAAACTTAATCTCTTTGAAACTTAACAAAGAGCACTTTTGGAAAAAATATGTTCCATGTACTTACTCTTCACCTAGTAAAATCATTCTTGTTTGTTCTAAAATAACTCAGTTGAGCTTTCAAGGACGCCTTTACATTTTTTATATTGAAATTTTATTTCAAATGTTTATTTATTTTTGTTTTTTTGAAACAGTCTCACTCTGTCGCCCAGGCTAGAGTGCAGTGGCATGATCTTGGCTCACTGCAGCCTCTGCCTCCTGGGTTCAAGCAATTCTCCCATCTCTACTTTCCAAGTAGCTGAAACTACAGGTGCACACCACCCCGCCCCCAACCCCAGTATTTTTTGGTAGAGATGGGGTTTCATGATGTTGGCCAGGCTGGTCTCGAAATCTTGACCTCAAGTGATTCACCCACCCCTGCCTCCCAAAGTGCTGGAATCACAGGCGTGAGCCACCATGCCCTGCCTTCAAATGTTTTCTTTATAAGGTAACCCATTTTACCTTCCCTTAGGAAGAATGATGGATTAAATCATTTTATTTTTTCTTTTATTTTATGTATTTTATGCACTTCTATGAATCCATAAATATTCATTTAGAAGATATTCACTAGTAATATTGTCTGCATGCTATCTGATTTTTTGATAATTGAGTTTTAATCAACAAAATGAGAAGATTGACGAAAGATGATCTCTAAGTTAACTTTCTGTAGTTAAACTGAATTTTCAGTGGAAATCCTACTTAAGAAAACTTAAACTTCCTTACCATAAGTACTGCATGTCTGTCCTACACTGCACTTTAATGAGACACAGTAGATGTCAACTCTTCAGTGGACACACACCAAAATTTTTTACTCAGTTGAATTATCTGCTATTACTTCAAAGTCCTTAATTTGTTTCTGTAAAAGTAATCAAAATGCCAGAGAAAATTAACAATTTTCATTCTGAATTTGGCCCCCAAATCTTCGAGCTTTTCCATCCTTCCTCTGTGGAATCCTTTCCACGTTCCCACGCTGGTGGACTTAAAAGTTCCAAAAAACTTCTGTATTATCTGAACTTATAAAATGACCTCCTTCACTTGGAAAAGCATCCTAAAATACATTAATAAGAATTATTTTGGCTGGGCGCAGTGCTCACACCTGTAATTCCAGCACTTTGGGAGGCCAAGGCAGGCGGATCACTTGAAGCCAAGAGTTCAAGACCAGCCTGGCCAACATGGTGAAACCCTGTCCCTACTAAAAATACAAAAAGTTAGCCAGATGTGGTGGTGCATGCCTATAATCCCAGCTACTCAGGTGGCTGAGGCATGAGAATCACTTGAACCTGGGAGGCAGAGGTTGCAGCTGAGATTGTGCCACTGCACTCCAGCCTGGGCAACAGAGTGAGACTCTGTCTCAAAAAAAAAAAGGAATCACTTTACCCAATATGTTGAACACAGAGATTTTGCAAACGTGTTTACTTTTGAGAGGTGTAATTAAATTCAGCTTTAAATTATGCAGAATAGATTTTTCAAGTGGTAATATAAAGATTTATTTTAAAGTAACTGATGGAGACCTTGTACTATGTAAAACAACATTTACACAGTTAACAGTCTACTAGGTAGTACTTTAAATGTTTTGTGACCTTCTTGCGCACACTGATTTGTTTCTGTTATTAGATTTAATTTTCTGTTCCTTCGAAGAGCCATACTGGGTCCATACATATCACTTATATAGCAACTAGCTTTATGACAATAGACACAATGGCAAGGTAATTAATACTGTAAGAGGGAGAGATTTTAAATGTGAAAGAATTAAAAAATAAAATTCATAGTGGAGAAGGCCTTTTTATTTTTTAATTTTATCATATATACTTAAGATGTACATGATGTTTTGATACACATAGTGAAATAGTTAGTATAGTCAAGCAAATTAGCATAGCCATTATATCACATATTCTGTGTGTGTGTGTTTGTGTGCGTAAGAGCCCCTAAAATCTAGTTTCTTAGCCAGTTTCCCGTACACAGCACAATATTATAATTATAGTCTTCCTGTTGCTCATTGGATCTCTAGATAAGAAGGCTTTTAGCAAGCAAGCAATGGGTTTCTGGGGAAAAGAAGAAAACGTTTTCAAATGTGACTCAAAATCTAGAAATCATGCAACAAAGAGCTGTTAAACTTGACTAAAAATTGGGAGATGTTGGTCAAAGGGTACAAACATTTGCTGATAGAGTGACTAAGTTCCAGACATCTAATGTACAGCACAGCGACTAGAGTTAATACTGTATCATATACTTGAAATTTGCCGAGAGAGTAGATCTTCACACAAGGAAAGTGCTCTCATCACAAAAAAAAAAAAAGTAACTATTGAGATGATAGATATGTTAGTTAGCCTGATTGTGGGAGTCATTACACAGGCATACTTATGTCAAATCACCACATTAAATATTACATTTTTCTATTTGTCAATAATATCTCCATAAAGTTGGGGAAAAAAAGGAAAAAAACTTGACTGCATAAAAACTGATTAATTGGAAAATATTTGTAATTCCTATCAATGACAAAAGGTTAATTTTTTTCATATATAAGAATATCCTAGAAATGAGTAGGCAAAAGAACAAGTCAGCAGAAAAATGGGTAAAAAATGCTACCAGACAGTTCACAGAAAGGGAAATACAGATAGCTTTCTAACATACGAAAAGATGTTCAGACTCGCTTGAGTTGAAGGAAATACTCATTCAAACTTTACTGAGATACTTTTTCCCAAATGTCAAATTTGTAAAGATAAAAAGTGTAGCCGGGCGCGGTGGCTCAAGCCTGTAATCCCAGCACTTTGGGAGGCCGAGACGGGCGGATCACAAGGTCAGGAGATCGAGACCATCCTGGCTAATACGGTGAAACCCCGTCTCTACTAAAAAATACAAAGAACTAGCCTGGGCGACAGAGCGAGACTCCATCTCAAAAAAAATAAAAAGATAAAAGATAATAACTACTACATTTAAAATGTGCATACCTTTGAACCTGACCAACTATACACACATACACACACACACAGCCCACATTTATATCCACACATTTATAAAGTGATAAGTTTAGGACTATTCATTAATTACATTATGATATAAAGTAGCAAAATGGCAGGAGTACCTTAAAAGTCAATCACGAGTAGGTTGGTTGAATAAATTATGGCACTCCATATAATGGAATGGAATGCAAAAGAGCTGTTTAAACAAACGAAAACAAAATTAAGGAGACTCCTTATGTTCTAATGTGTAGCAGAAATTAACATAGGCCAGGCACAGTGGCTCACACCTGTAATCCCAGCACTTTGGGAGGCTGAGGTGGGAGGATCCCCTGAGCCTAGTTTGAGACCAGCCCGGGCAACATAGTGAGAGCCTGTCTCTACAAAACATTTAAAAATTAGCCAGTCTTGGTGGCATGTACCTGTAGTCCAAGCTACTCTGGAGGCGGAGGTGGGAGGATCACCTGACCCCAGGAAGTTGAGGCTGCAGTGAGCTGTGATCACACTACTACCCTCCAGCCTGGGTGACAAAACTAGACCTTGTCTCAAAAACAGAAAGAAAAAGAAAAAAGAGGCCGGGTATGGTGGCTCAAGCCTGTAATCCCAGCACTTTGGGAGGCCGAGACAGGCGGATCACGAGGTCAGGAGATCAAAACCATCCTGGCTAACACGGTGAAACCCCGTCTCTACTAAAAAATACAAAAAAACTAGCCGGGCGAGGTGGCGGGCACCTGTAGTCCCAGCTACTCGGGAGGCTGAGGCAGGAGAATGGCATAAACTCGGGAGGCGGAGCTTGCAGTGAGCTGAGATCCAGCCACTGCACTCTAGCCTGGGTGACAGAGCAAGACTCCGTCTCAAAAAAAAAAAAAAAAAAGAAGGAATATTTTCAGAAGGAAAAAAAGTAAAATGCAGAACACCATTATTTAAGTTGAAATAACGGAGAAGAATTACATATGTGATTATTTGAAAATGCCAACCATATCTCTGGAGGGATACACAAGAAACTGGTCATAGTTGCCTCTGAAGAGGGGAACTGCATGACTGGGGAACAAGAAAAATAAAGTGTCACTTTTCAAAAGTTGTAGATCATTTAAGTACTTATTGCTGACATATTATTATCAGGCACTGTGATAAACAAGAATTTTTTGCCATTATGAAGCGACAGTCTATGAGACATAGAAGGTACCAGATATTATACATTAGAAGCCCACCATATGTTAATTTTCTTTTCTTTTCTTTTCTTTTTTCTGGAGACAGGGTCTCACTCTGTCACCCAGGTGGAGTGCAGTGGTGGGATCACGGTTCACTGCAGCCTCAGCCTCCTGAGCTCAAGCAATTCTCCCACCTCAGCCTCCCAAGAAGCTGGGACCACAGGCACGCTCTACCACACCCAGCTAACTCTTTGGTATTTTTTTGTAGAAATGGGGTTTTCTCATGTTGCCCAGGCTAGTCTTGATCTCCTGGGCTCAAGTAATCTGCCTGCCTCGGCCTCCCAAAGTGCTGGGATTACAGGCATGAGCCACTACACCCGACCTATTAATTTTCTTGGCCCTAACTGTAAATGCAGCAGACACACAAAGGAGCTAGAGACAGAGTAGAAAGCCTGGTGGGGAAGGTGACATCTGAGTTGGCGTTGAAAAGCCCAGAGGTGTCTGTGTCAGGAATTCCGCTAATGGGAATTAATTATTTCTTTCTCTTTCTCTTTCTTCCTTTTCTTCTTTTCTTTTCTTTTTTTTTTTTTTTTTTTTGTTTTGTTTTGTTTTGTTTTGTTTTTGTTTGTTTTTTGAGATGGAGTTTTGCTCTTGTTGCCCAAGCTGGAGTGCAATGGCGTGATCTTAGCTCACTGCAACCTCTGCGTCCTGGGTTTAAGTGATTATCCAGCCTCAGCCTCCCAAGTAGCTGGGATTACAGGAGTGTACCACCACGCCCAGCTAGTTTTTTGTATTTTTAGTAGAAACGGGGTTTCACCGTGTTAGGCAGGCTGGTTTCGAACTCCTGACCTCAGGTGATCTGCCCACCTTGGTCTCCCAAAGTGCTGGGATTACAGGCGTGAGCCACCACACTCAGCCGCTTCCTTTCCTTTTAATTTTTTTGTTTTTCTTTTTTGAGACAGGATCTGTTGCCCAGGCTGGAGTGCAGTGGCATGATCACAGCTCACTGAAACCTCAAACTCCTGGGCTCCTATGATCCTCCTGCCTCAGCTTCCCTGGTAGCTAGGAAGGACCACAGGCACACACCACCATGCTCAGCTAATTTTTTGTATTTGTTTGTAGAAACAGGATCTCACTGTGTTGCCCAGGCTAGTCTCAAAACTGCTAGCCTCAAGCAGTCCTCTTGCCTCGGCCTCCCAAAGTGCTGGGATTACAGGAGCAAGCCACCACGTGCAGCTCACTTTCTGTCTTCTTTTTCTACTTCTTTGCAACCGGGGTTCTTAACATGCATATTTCATGACCATGGATCTTTCAAGCACTTTAATGGCAGGCAAGGACACCCCAACCACCAGTAATCTTCCAGCATGTTCCCAAGTATAGAATGAAGTCTTTATTTTTCCTGTGTTTTGGTCAAGTATTTTTCCAGTGAGTATGATTTCATTCTTATGTACCTAAAGCACTGGATACGGCCACCTACTATATATATGGTGATAACAAATTGACTACAAAGCAAATATTAGGACATATCCATGTTTAATAATATCAAAATTACTTCATCAGAAGTACAGTAATAGAAATACAATAGAAACCTTTCTATTTCTGTCTATCCAATTATCTATCAATCATTCTTTATCTCTTTCTCTGTATCTCTCTCTGATAAGATATTGTGAATGAGAAATTTAATTAAAATGCATGTGTTTCATCTATGGAACACACTGAAAGCAACAGAGTTAAAACTTCAGTATCACTGGCCCTTACTGAACCGGCTAGAGAAGCGGGCTTCTGGGTTTTACTTGCTTGTTTCATAGTAAGATGTCTTCCACTTTCCCACATCAGTTCTGAATTGAAAATTCCTAACACGTGTCCAAGTCTGCAGCAGAGACACACACACAGCTTGCTTCCTACTCTGGAATTCTTCCCTGTGCCTTTGGCTGGAAAGAATGCAGGAATCAAAGCATTTCCTTGAACAATGGAAGCCAAGATAAATCTACTAATTCTAAGAAACAATAGAAATGAAATTTCCACTGGGATCAAGCTCAACACAGCTTATTAGCATCTCTTTCATGCTAGGTATTTGGCTTAGATGTCAGCTTAGGGGTTAGGAGAAGAGAGTCCATGACCATTATACTAAACATGAATGATCACCAAAGAGTAATCAACCTGTGTTTTACTTCTTCAAATGCTCTTTCTCATTCTTAATGATCAGCATTTAGTATCCTATTTTGGACCACAGTTTTTGTTTGGTTTTCATATTTTTCATGTTGACAGTAACAGACTTATTCTACAACAATTAACAAACCAGACCACCCACCAACTGCCATTAACTCTGAGTTATACTTGGATGTATTTTACGGTTTTTGTTTGTTTGTTTGTTTTGAGTCAGAGTCTCACTCTGTAGCCCAGGTTGGAGTGCAGTGCAGTGGCACAATCTTGGCTCACTGCAACCTCTGCCTCCCAAGTTCAAGTGATTCTCAAACCTCAGCCTCCCAAGTAGCTGGGATCATAGGCACCTTCTACCATACCCAGCTAATTTTTGTATTTTTTGTAGAGATGGGGTTTCACCATCTTGGCCAGGCTGGTCTCGAACTCCTGACCTCAAGTCATCCCCCCACCTCGGCCTCCCAAAGTGCTAGGATTATAGGTGTGAGCCACCCCGCCCGGCCTTATGTTGCATATTTAATGCATCTTCAGTAACAATTATACCCTGATCATGAAAAAACTCAAGTTTCTTGTCATTTCTATTCAAGAAGTAACCTAAGTGAACAGGAGTGGGTGCCTGGGAAAATACCAGAAGATACAGTATTTTGTTTGGAAGGGATGACTAACCTTGTTTATGTACCCAGTACCCAGCAACTAAACCTTCTATCTTTTTTTCATCTCAATAGATGTGGTACCTAAAACAATCAAATACAGTTTATCTTGGTCTGCTGTTATGATGCAGCTAGGCCTAACCAGGTTCTTGTTGGTTCCAGAAGTACCACCACATTTACTATGCATACTTTTTTCATCTTTAGTGTCCATTCTCTCTTTTATTCCCCTGGCCATTAAGCCTAATGTATTCAGCCTCAATATCATATATTGAAATACTAACCCCCAATGTAATGGCACTAGCAGGCGGAGTTTTTGGAAGTGATGAGGTGATAAGGGTTGAACCCTCATGAATGGGATTAGTGCCCTTATAAAAGATCATTTAATGAGCTGTTGCAGTCTGTAAACCAGAAGAGGGCCCTCACCAGAGCCCAGCCATGCTGACACTCTTATCTCAGATGCCAGCAGTTACCTTGGCTTCATTCCTACTCCTCTATACCCTTCATACTCTCTTTTAGAACTTTAATTCCCTATCACCTTATACCCCAGATTCACTTCTTTTTCTTACCCAAGTCTCAGATTTCTGGCATCAATGCTTGGTTTCATGATCTGCTACTGGCCCATGTCACCTTATGCCAACCTCCAAATGTCTCCCTTGGTTTCCAGACCTCTACCTTCCTATGCTCGTTCTACCTCCACTCATGTCCCTCCTTTTTGACATCTACCACTATGGTCAGTGAGATTACACTGATGCAGCCCTCACCCATGGCCAAGCAGAAACTCAAAAAATAGCCAACTTGGGGACTTATTTCAACAGGGGCATTCCACTTTATACTAGACTCTGCATTCCACTTTACACTGCTCACTGAGGATCAGTGTAAACGACACATTCATTGTTGTATCCCCAGAATCCAACACAATGTCACACATATTAGATTTTCAATCCAATATTCACTGGATGAATTTCAATGACAGAAACAAAAGGTATTTTTGCCATTTGCTCACATAATTAGACAAACAATTTTGATGTGTTGGTAAGACACAAGTCACCTTCTCTGATATTTATCCTCCTGCTTTGCACTTTGCAGGCATAGCCATATTGTGCAGTACAGACTGTGCACACAGTGAACTCCATGGGTTAATTGAAACTTCATTAAATGACCCCTTCAGTGAGAAAACAGCCTGATGGAAACCAGGAAGCTACCCTGAGATCATCAAGAAATCCTAACTTTCCTCAAAAATAAATTGGAGAAGGCTCAGAAGATCTGTTAAAAGATAATAAAGAAATTGAAAAATAAGAAATAAAATTAGGCTAACATGCTGTGAGAATGCCTGTTAGATTAATTCCTCTGTTTGCTTAAACTAGCTCGTATTAGTTTGTTGGGGCCATTACAACAAAATACTATAGAGTGGGTATATACAAAAAACAACACAAATTTATTTCTTACAGTTCTGGAGGCTGGTGAGTTGAAGATCAATGCACCAGCAGACTTGGTGTTGGTGAGGGCCGACTTTCTCATAAATGGTGACTTCTCGGCCCAGCGCAGTGGCTCACGCCTGTAATCCCCAGCACTTTGGGAGGCTGAGCTGGATGGATCACTTGAGGTCAGGAGTTCGAGACCTGCCTGGCTAACATGGTGAAACCCTGTCTCTACTAAAAATACAAAAAAAATTAGCTGGGAGTGGTGGCGAGCACCTGTAATCTCAGCTATGTGGGAGGCTGAGGCAGGAGAATTGCTTGAATCGGGGAGGCGGAGGTTGCAATGAGCTAAGCTGGCACCATTGCACTCCAGCCTGGGCAACTGAGCCAGACTCTGTCTCAAATAAATAAATAAAATGGTGCCTTCTCACTGAGTCCTCACATGGTGGAAGGGGCACACAGGTTCCTTCAGTTTTCTTTTTTGTTTGTTTTTTGAGACAGAGTTTCATTCTTGTTGCCCAGACTGGAGTACAACAGCGTGACCTCGGCTCACTGCACCCTCCACCTCCCAGGTTCAAGCAGTTCTCCTGCCTCAGCCTCCCGAGTAGCTGGAATTACAGGCACCCACCACCAAGCCCAGCTACTTTTTTGTATTTTAAGCAGGGATGGGGTTTCACCATGCCAACCAGGCTGGTCTCAAACTCCTGACCTCAGGTGATCCACCTGCCTCGGCCTCCCAAAGTGCTTGGATTATAGGCATGAGCCACCACGCCTGGCCACCTGAGTTTCTTTTTTAAGGACCCTAAAAACTCCCATTTGTGAGGTCTCTGGCCCCTTGATCTAATTACCTCTCTAAAGGCCCCACCTCTTAATATCATCACCTTGGGGTGTGGGACTTCAACATGAATTTTTGGGGGATGGGGAGACACAAAAATTCAGACCATATAGCATTGCTGCAGTAAGATTCTGAAACTTGCCACCAAATATCCCTATCTAAGGCAAAGATGTATGAGTAAAGGTACTACTAAGGAAAAGTTCCGTAATGTATGATTCCTTGGGAAACACTTAACAAAACAGTATGGATAATTTAATTATATTCCTGTACATAGAGAGTGAAATATCTGGAGTCTTTTTAAATTAATACTAAAATAAATGCAGTAAAGCGCACCAATCTGAAGTGTTCAGCTTGATACATTTTACTTTGTATGTGCCCATGTGATTGCCAACAAGATAAAAATATAGTATATTTCCAGGACTCTGGAAGACTTTCTCAAGCCCCTTCTCTGAAGAATCCTTCACAAAACATTTAGTGGGCACCCTATTGAGGAGATTTGAGGTGCATTTTCAGTTGTTTCTTTATACTGTTCTCTTGCTCAAGTTTTCTTTGTGAGTATTACTTGTATCATCAGAAAAAAAATAATAAAGCCACCTTTCTTGTAGACTTTTTGGACAGCAGTACTACTAATGAGAACTTCAGGCAGCTGAATGCCTGAATCCAGCATTTAATGTTTATTCTGGTCTGAATGTTGTGTCCACCCCTGGAGATTCGTATGTTGAAACCGCAACCGCCAATGTGATGGCATTAGGAGTGGGCCCTTTAGAAAATTATTAAATCAGGCCGGGTGTGGTGGCTCACGCCTGTAATCCCAGCACATTGGGAGGCCGACGCGGGCAGATCACCTGAGGTCAGGAGTTCGAGACCAGCCTGGCCAACATGGTAAAACCCTGTCTCTACTAAAAATAGAAAAATTAGCCAGTCCTGGTGGTGGGCGCCTGGAGTCCCAGCTACTCGGGAGGCTGAGGCAGGAGAATCGCTTGAACCCAGGAGGCAGAGGTCACAGTGAGCCGAGATTGCACCACTGCACTCCAGCCTGGGTGACAGAGTGAGACTCCGTCTCAAAAAAAAAAGAAAAAGAAAGAAAAGAAAAGGAAGTGATTAGGTCATAAGGGTGGAGCCTCATAAATGGAATTAGTTCCCTTATAAAAGATGATCTAATGAGCAATTGGCAGTCTATAATCCAGAATAAGACGCTCATCAGAACTCATCCGTGCTGACACCCTGATCTCAGACTTCCCAGCCTCCAGAACTGTAAGAGAATAAAGTTCGTTGTTGAAAACCACCCAGGCTATGGTGCTTTGTTATAGCAGCTGGAACTGAGACAAACTCCTTTATTTTTCTTGGTTTTCTTTGTATATTTTGCGCTCTCCTTTTTCTCCTCCCTAATACTTAGCTAGTTTTCTCTTTCTAGCAGTGTAAACTGTTCACTGTGCAGGGCAATACATACACGCTTCCTGAGCCTCATACAAGGAGCAGCGTATTCCAGTGGCTGGGCATTGTATGGCCATCTGAAATTAAAGTGGAATGAGCCCAGTCGAGAATGAGACACAAAATCAGGAGGAAAGAGATTAAAATGGATGCTGTATTACAGACAACAGCAGATTGGAGAAGGCAGCTTGGATCTGTAGCCCCAGTCCATCTTCAAGTACCTATGGCCATGAGTTTCCGTTCACACACTTGTAAACCCACCTCCCTGCAGAGACGGCACCTTTGTCAGGAAGCGCTTCACCACACCAGCGGCAAAGGCATGCGGCCTCGGCATACACTGCTTCCAGAGACAGGGAACCACGCTGTTGAGCACTCAGTGCTTCTCCCAGTCTCACCAAAC
This sequence comes from Rhinopithecus bieti, assembly GCF_001698545.2. Taxonomy (NCBI): domain Eukaryota; kingdom Metazoa; phylum Chordata; class Mammalia; order Primates; family Cercopithecidae; genus Rhinopithecus; species Rhinopithecus bieti. The sequence goes on along the minus strand of NW_016803645.1, from coordinate 1,889,157 downwards.
AGATAAGGCACCAGGTGAAGGTGAATGAGAGAAGGGCACACGTTATCCTCCTAATGTTTCTAATCTTTCCTTTAAGAAACTGAAATGGAAGTTTTCTTATATTGCAAACACGAAGATTTAGAAATAAGGTTCCAGGCCAAGTGCTTGGCTCATGGCTGTAATCCCAGCACTTTGGGAAGCCGAGAGGTAGGATTGCTTCAGCCCAGGAGTTCGAGACCAGCCTGGGCAACATAGTGAGACCCCGTCTCTACAAAAAATAAAATAGCCGAGCATAGTAGTGCACACCCAGAGTCCCAGCTACTCGGGAAGCTGAGGTGGGAGAACTACTTGGGCTCTAGAGGCCAAGGCTGTAGTAAGCTCTGATTGCACCACTGCACTCTAGCCTGGGCAACAGGGCAAGACCCTGTGTCAAAAAGAAAAAAAGAAAAGAAAAGAAAGAAATATGGTTCCCCCAACACTCTGGAGGCATGGACATGGCTGGCTAAATGATTTTTTTTTTTTTTTTTTGGGTTTTTTTTTTTTTCCCCGGGTGGAGGGCAGTGGCACAATCTCGGCTCACTGAAAGCTCTGCCTCCCAGGTTCACGCCATTCTCCTGCCTCAGACTCCCGAGTACCTGGGACTATAGGCGCCCACCATCATGCACAGGATTTCTTAAGGTATATTTATAAATAAATAAACAAGAAAACAAATAAGTGCAGTGAGATAAAAAGGAACTTTCAAGTGTTGTGTGGAACCTTGTAATTAGAGAATATCTTCGTTCACACATGGGGGGAACCACTGGGCATGTCTGCATTATTGAAAAGCCGCAACAAAGAGAAATTGGCTTACTAGTAACTGATCCCTTTTCTGTCTGAACTTCCAAACTCATCTTAATTCTCATTGTCAGGACCTGAGATGATTAGTCACTGGAGTTTCTAAGTCAAGTGCAATTGGCAGTAGACTAAATGCTGAAGCTAAAATTCCCACCAAGACTGTTTTTATAACCTGTGAAACACATTCAAACAATTCAGGACCCATTTCCTGAAAGGATATTCTCAACTTTCCAGCTACTCTGCAAACTTAAAATTGGACTCAGCCTTCAACTGGAGAGTATGAGGATTCCGAAAAGGAAATAATTTTTTTCCTTCAAGTAAAAAACTTCAGGGTGGGGTTGGAAGGGGAAAAGTTTACTTGATAACGACTTGCTTCCCTTTCAAAGATTTCTCAAAAAGACTTTATGCATATTTAATTACTTATGATGTGTTTTGTAAGTAAACATCTTACTGAAGTATTGCATCCATGTAAAAACTGCACAATTCCTGAGCGAACTTGATGAATTTTTTAGAATGAACACACTTGTGTAACCAGACCCAAATCAAGATGTAGGACATCACCAGCACTGCCAAAACTCCCCATTGCTCCCTCCTTTTCTTTTTCTTTTTTATATTTTTATTATACTTTAAGTTCTGGGGTATAAGTGCACAACATGCAGGTTTGTTACATAGGCATACACATGCCATGGTGGTTTGCTGCACCCATCAACCCGTCATCTACATTAGTTATTTCTCCTAATGCTATCCCTCCCCTAGTCCCCCACCCCCCAACAGGCCCCGGTGTGTGATGTTCTCCTCCCTGTGTCCATGTGTTCTCATTGATCAGCTCCCACTTACGAGTGAGAATATGCAGTGTTTGGTTTTCTGTTCCTGTGTTTGTTTGCTGAGAATGATGGTTTCCAGTGTCATCCATGTCCCTGCAAAGGACATGAACTCATCCTTTTTTATGTCTGCATACTATTCCATGGTGTATATGTGCCACATTTTCTTTGCTCCCTCCTTTTCATCACTGCCTCCCAAGGCTCCACTTTTCTGACCTCTGATACCATATACTAAATTTGCCTGCTTTTGAAAGTTATATAACTGCAGTATATTCTTTTGTGTGTCTGAATGCTTTTGCTTCATGCTTCAGTCATGCACCACATAACAACATTTTGGTCAGCAACAGATGACATGTATGACCATGGTCCCATAAGATTATAATTGAGCTGAAAATTTTCTATCACCTTGTGACATCATAATATCATAATGCAAAAAGTTACTCACATGTTTGTGGTGACACTGGTATAAACAAACTTACTCTGCTGCCAGTTGTATAAAGGATAGCGCATACAACAGTACAGAGTACTTTATAATGATAATAAATGACCATGTGACTAGTTTATGCACTTACTATACTTTTTTTTCATTTTTTTTGAGATGGAGTCTCACTCTGTCGCCCAGGTTGGAGTACAGTGGTGCAATCTCAGCTCACTGCAACCTCCACATCCCAGGTTCAAGCGATTCTCCTGCCTCAGTCCCCCAAGTAGCTGGAACTACAGGCGCATGCCACTATGTCTGGCTAGTTTTTTGTATTTTTAGTAGAGATGGGGTTTCACTGTGTTAGTCAAGATAGTCTCGATCTTCTGATCTCATGATCTGCCCGCATCGGCCTCCCAAAGTGCTGGGATTACAGGCCCGAGCCACTGCGCCTGGCCTAGACTATACTTTTTATTGTTGTTTTAGACTGCACTCCTTCTACATATTTAGAAAAAAAAAAAGAAAAGAGAAGATGACTGTACAACAACCTCAGGCAAGTCCTTCAGGAGGCTTCCAGAAGAAGGCATTGTGATCACAGGAAATGACAGCTCCCCTGAAGACCCTCCAGTGGGACCAGATGTGGAAGTGGAAGACAATGATGTGGATGATCCTGACCCTACGTAGGCCTAATCTAATGTGTGTGTTTGTGTCTTAGTTTTTTTTTTTTTTTTGAGGCAGAGTCTCACTCTGTAGCCCAGGCTGGAGTGCACTGGCCGGATCTCAGCTCACTGCAAGCTCTGCTTCCCGGGTTTACGCCATTCTCCTGCCTCAGCCTCCCGAGTAGCTGGGACTACAGGCGCCCGCCACCTCGCCCGGTTTTTTTTTTTTTTTTTTTTTTGTATTTTTTAGTAGAGACGGGGTTTCACCGTATTAGCCAGGATGGTCTCGATCTCCTGACCTCGTGATCCGCCCGTCTCGGCCTCCCAAAGTGCTGGGATTACAGGCTTGAGCCACCGCGCCCGGCCTGTGTCTTAGTTTTAAAACAGAAGTTTAAAAGTAAAAAACCAAAATTTTAAAAAATTAAATAGAAAAAGCTTATAGAGTACAAATATGAAGAAAGAAAATATTTTGTACAGCTGTACAATGTGTTTGTGTTTTAAGCTAAGCGTTGTTACAAAAGAGTTGGCCAGGTGCACTGGCTTGCACCTGTAATCCCAGCACTGTGGGAGGCCTGGGCAGGTGGTTCACTTGAAGCCAGGAGTTTGAGACCAGCCTGGCCAACATGGTGAATCCCCGTCTCTACTAAAATATAAAAATTAGCCCGGCGTGGTGGTGCAAGCTTCTAGCCCCAGCTACTTGGGAGACTGAGGCATGAGAATCACTTGAACCGGGGAGGTGGAGATTGCAGTGAGCCAAGATCATGCCACTGCACAGAGCAAGACTCCATCTCAAAACAAGCAAACAAAAAGCATCAAAATATTTTTTATTTAAATATTTATAAAGTAAAAAAGTTACAGTAAGTTAGAATTAATTTATTATTGAAGGGAGAAAAATTGTATAAATTTAGTGGACCCTAAGTGTACAGGGTTCATAAAGCCTATAGTCCAAATCTGCAGTCACATCATGGGCCTTCACATTCACTCACTGCTCACTCCCTGATTCACCCAGAGCAACGCCCAATCCTGCAAGCTCCATTCATGGTAGGTCCTCTATACAAATGTACCATTTTTTAAATCTTTTATACCATATTTTTGTTGTATTTTTCTATGTTTAGAAACACAAATACTTACCATTGTGTTATACTTACCTACAGTATTCACTACAGTAACCTGATGTACAGATTTGCACCTAGGAGCACTAGGCTCTACTATATAGCTGAGATGTATAGTAGGCTATATGATCTAGGTTTAAGTACACTCCAGGATTTTCATATGATTAAATTGCCTAACAATGCATTTTTCAGAATATAGCCTCATCGCAGGTGGATCATGAGCTCAGGAGTTCGAGACCAGCCTGACCAACATGGTGAAACCCTGTCTCTACTAAAAATACAAAAATTAACCAGGCGTAGTGGTGGGCACCTGTAATCCCAGCCACTCAGGAGACTGAGGCAGGAGAATCGCTTGAACCCGGAAGGCAGAGGTTGTAGTGAGCCGAGATCGTGCCACTGCACTCCAGCCTGAGTGACAGAGCGAGATGCCATCTCCAAAAAAAAAAAAAAGGAAAAGAAAACAGTCTCATCATTTATTGACACATGACTGTATCCAGATTTATCCATGTAATAGTGGCAATTCCTTAATTCTTATTACTGCTTAGTATTCCATTGTATGAATGTGCCACAATTTATGTATTATTTATTTATTTATTATTTATTTATTTACTGTACTGACAATGTATTCATTTGGACAGTTTCTAGTTGGGAGTTATTATACATAGGGCCACGGTGTATACTCTAGAACATGCACCTTGGTGAACGCTGGTGCACATTTCTATTGGGAATATTCTAAGGAGTCAGCCATAGGTTACTAAGTTTGTGGTAACTTGTTACAACCGCATAGGAAACGCAATAGAATCACTTTTCTGTATGTTTGTTGATCACATGGATATCCTCTTTTGTTAGAGGCCTGCCTGGTTAAGTCTTTTGTCCACCTTAAAAAATTACATTGTCTTTCTTTTGCTTTTGCTTTATGGGAGTTCTTTACATATTCTACATTCAATCTTTTATAGATGATACTTATATTCTCCCATTCCACCGCTGATTTCTTTTATTCTCATAATGGTATGTTTTGATAAGTTCTCAACTCTAATCATGTCCAATGTATCTATCTTTTCCTTTATGGTTAGAGCTTTTTCTGCACTTTTAAGCACACCTTCCTACAAAGTCGTAAAGATATTTGCATGTTGTTTTCTTCAAACTTTATTTTCTTAACCCAACTGAAGTTAATATTTGGGTCTCATGCAAAGTAAGTGGCAAGATTTCCTTTTTTCATGTAGATCCTCAAATGATCCAGCATCATTTATTTAAAATAGTGTATTTTCCTCACTGTATCAGAATGACCTTTGTCATACATCAGGCGACCATACATGTATAGAACTGTTTCTGGACTCTTTGTTTTATTGCTCTACTTTTCCGTCTTTGCACCTGCTCATAAAAGAGTTAACAAAGCTGGCCTGAGAAAGCTACTCTTTGATAGGCCTGCATGGAAGGTTGGCCTTTGGCTAGAATTTGGGAACTTGTATTTGCGGAGGGTTCCTCCCTTTCTCAGAATGGATAAGTTTGGCTCACTCCGCCTGAAGTGTTTTTACAAACAATACAGTTTTTGCCGAACACTTGCTTTCCTTCTGAGAGTCTGGAACTTAGGTGCATGAAAAGTCCTTAAGAAGAATCCTGGGTCCAGGCGTGGTGACTCATGCCTGCAATCCCAGCACTTTGGGAAGCCGAGGTGGGAGGATCACTTAAGGCCAAAAGTTTGAGACTAGCCTGGCCAACATGGCGAAACCTTGTCTCTACTAAAAATACAAAAATCAGCTGGACATAGTGGTGGGCGCCTGTAGTTCCAGCTACTCGGGAGGCTGAGGCAGGAGAATCGCTTGTACCCAGGAGACAGAGATTGCAGTGAGTCGAGATCGTGCCACTGCACTCCAGCCTGGGCGACAGAAGGAGACTCTGTCTCAAAAACAAAAACAAGGCCGGGCGCAGTGGCTCAAGCCTGTAATCCCAGCACTTTGAGAGGCCGAGACTGGCGGATCACGAGGTCAGGACATCGAGACCATCCTGGCTAACATGGTGAAACCCCGTCTCTACTAAAAAATACAAAAAAAAAAAAAAAAAAAAAACTAGCCGGGCGACATGGCGGGCGACACGGCGGGCGCCTGTAGTCCCAGCTACTCGGGAGGCTGAGCCAGGAGAATGGCGTAAACCCAGGAGGCGGAATTTGCAGTGAGCTGAGATCCGGCCACTGCACTCCAGCCTGGGCGACAGAGCGAGACTCCGTCTCAAAAAACAAACAAACAAACAAAAAGAACAACAAACAACAATTACAACAACCCTGGACACTGAGTCTCTGATGAGCCTCCCTGATAGGCAACATCATTTCACATTCGTTGTCGTAACTTGCCGGGAGAGTTAAACACATCCTGTGTGACCCCCAGCGCATCCACTGAAGAGAATTCTTGGAAGTTTTTCATAGTTTCCTGCAAACAGCACCCCATGCACATTTTCCCTTTGCTCTTGGTGTCCTTTTATTTTGTATCCCTTCACTGGAATACAAACTTTTGCTTTGTGTCCTTTTGCTGTGGTAAGTCATAACCACGAATACAACTAAATAGTGAGTATTCCTAGTGAATTACCCAACCTGAGGAATCCCGGTCTTCGCCTTAGGAAATCTTAACACAGTATCAATACCATACTGCCTTAGTTACTATAACTTTACAGTCATGATATCTGGCAGTGGAAGTTTGCAACTTTGTTCTTCTTTAAGATGGCCCTGGCTATTTTTCCCCCTTGAATTTTTGTATCAATTGTAAGATCAACTCAATTTCCACAAAATTAAACCTGCAGGGATTTGTATTAGGATGTTATTTGCTCTCTAAGTCTATTTGGAAGAACTGATATTTCAGCAATTTTGAGTCTTCTCATCCATTAACAGGATGTATTAGATCTTCTTTCATTTCTCTCAATTCTATGAATAAATTTTCTTTTGGTGAGAAAGCCTTGTATTTCATTTATTAAATTTATTACAAGGCATTGGTGGTTTTTATGCTAATGTAAATCATATTTTTTATTTCTATTTTCTAGTTGTGTTTTTTGCTGTTTTATAGAAATATAAATGATTTTTGTATATTGACTTTATATACAGCAACTCAATACATTTGTTTATTAATCCTAATAGCTTAACCACAGAGCCTTTTGCTCTGTTATTAAACAACCATGTAGTCCATGAACAACGACAGATTTGTTTCTTCCTTTTTAATCGTTATGGGCTGAATTGTGTTCCCCCAAAATTCATCTGTTCTGGCTCTTCCATCCATAAGCCAGACATCTCTTCTCTCTCTTTAGACTTTAGATTTCTCAACTGAGAATCACAGAACAAGCAGTCGGCTGACAGCCCAAACTGAGAGACCCCACTGAGGCCCCACATTAGGAGGCTTGGCGAGAGGGACAGGCATCTCCAAGGCTTCCACTCAGCGGGGTGTGGGGAGGCACATGGAATATCCATATCTAAGATCATTGAGTCTGCTTTCTTCCTATCCTTTTGTATCCTTAGTGAGGTGGGGGCTGCTAGCCTCCAGGACTCTGAGGAAATAAATTTTGGTTGTTTCAGCCATTCAGACTTTAGTCCTTCATATGGCAGCCCTGCCCGACTAATGCAGTCTTCACACTTTGTAACTCATAGTAATTGAAGCAGATACTACATGCCAGGCACTGGGCTGAGTAGTCTTTACGTGCTATTTTTTTATCTTTTTTATTTTTTTTTGAGACGGAGTCGTGTGCTGGAGTGCAGTGGCACAATCTTGGCTCACGGCAACCTGTCTCCTGGGTTCAAGTGATTCTCCTGCCTCAGCCTCCCAAGTAGCTGGGATTACAGGTGTGCACCACCACACTCAGCTAATTTTTGTATTTTTAGTAGAGATGGGTTTGGGTTTTGCCATGTTGGCCAGGCTGGTCTCCAACTCCTGATTTCAGGTGCTCCACTCATCCCAGGCTCTCAAAGTGCTGGAATTATAGGCATGAGCCACTGCACCCGGCCTCATGTGCTTTTTAAAAAATTCCTTACAATATCCAAAAGAAATGTATGGTTTCCTCAATTTTACAAACAAAAAGCTAGACCCTGAGAGGTTAAGAAGTGTGTCTAAGTCACATAGAACTAGACAGCAAACTCAAAGCTCATGACCCGCTCTTCCCTATTCTATCTTTCTAGAAGTGCCCAACACAGTTATTCTGACTTCAGTCACTGCCCTTTATTTGACTGAAAAAGAACATTCTTTCTCTGTTGGGGAATTTATATATGTATATGCATATATATCATATATATTAATATATGTAACATACATGCAAGTATATATACCCATACATGCAGATATACATTCAACATAGAAAAAATAATTGTTACTATGCCGTCAGAATAATTGTGTTTTACAACTCTAGGAAGATAGAATAGGAATAGTTATACATATACACACACACACACAGAGGATCTTTGGCTAGTTCAGCCAGACCTATTCAAGATTTAATAGATACGCAGAGTGACTTATTTATCACCCAGACCTATCTCAAAGGATATAAAGATACGCCAGAGTGACCTTATCTTATCACCCAGACCCTTATCTCAGAAGATATAATAGATACGCCAGAGTGAAGTATCAAACAAGATGCAAATTCCTAAAGAATTTCTCACAAAAGCAGGCATATAACTCTGAATCCCTCACCTCACTAAGGATATAAAAGAAAAGAGACTGGAATATTTCAGATGTGGGTGTTCCCTGTGTCCACCCCTACCCCCGCCTAGCTGCCAAGTGGCAGCACTGGAGATGCCCATCCTTCACCCCAAGACCCTTGGGATCTCCCGATTTAGGCTGTCAGTGACTGTTTCCTGATCTCTGCTGGGAAATCTCAAGAGAGAAAGAAGAGATGGCTGGCTAAGATGGAAGAGCTAAAGAAGTGATGGTGGGGTTGGGTCACCAGTGGTTACAGAATTTAGAGGGCAAAGATGAGTTCATGTTTTCTAAGGCATAGATGTGGGCCCCATATAAGGGGGTTATTTTAGGTCCTACCCAGAAGGGTAAACTACAGGGGCAAAAAATAGCTCCACAAAGAAAAGAAGTAATTGTCAGATTTCTAGCCCCCAAGGGAATAAGCAAGCAGCTAGCCTTGTGAGAGGAGAATGGAATGAGGGTAAACATAGAGTCAACCTTAAAACCCAAAAGCCCTGGAAACTCTGTGTCCCTCATGACAGTCCCTGATGAGAAAGGACTTGTTTGCTCCCTGCCTCTTCCCTATCGCACCTTCATAGTAGCAAATTAAGGGGAGAGGTTAAAAGTAAGGAGGGGGCTGGGTACGGTGGCTCACGCCTGTTATCCCAGCACTTTGGATGGCCGAGGGAGGCAGATCACCTGAGGTCAGGAGTTTGAGACCAGCCTGGCCAACATAGTGAAACCCTATTTCTACTAAAAGTACAAAAATTAGCTGGGCATGGTGGCAAGCACCTGTTATCCCAGCTACTTGGGAGGTTGAGGCAGGAGAATTGCTTGACCCCAGGAAGCGGAGGTTGCAGGGAGCCAAGATCGCACCACTGCACTCCAGCCTGGGCGACAGAGTGAGACTCCGTCTCAAAAAAAACAAAAACAAAAAACAAACAAAAAAAACAAATGAGGAAGGAGGAAAAGAAGGAAAGCCAGCCACACCTAGCCACCTGCGGGCCTTCCCCCAGGTTCCTGCCTTAGCTGTGTGTGGGGGCAGGGAGTGGAGGGAGAAGACAGAGATGCCTCAAATTTAAATCAGTTTGAAAGTTTTCATTAATGCATGGGGGTGAGCACATTAATTACTAAATCAGGATTTTTTGTAATACCTAGAAATTAGAAAAATCATATGGGACAGAGAATAAACTAGCCTCATTCAACAAATTTAATAGATGTTTTAAAAAGATGATTAGAAACTACGAGATAGCACTATGCACCCATTAGCACGGTTATCTAAAAAAGACAGATAATACCAAATGGTGGTAAGAACATGTTTCCCGCTGGGAATACAAATGGTACAGCCATTTGGGGAACAGTTTGGCAGCTTCCTAAAAGGATAAATAGAATTTTACCAAGCAATTCAGCAATTCCACAACTAGGTACCTACTCAAGAGAGATGAAAATACATGTTCACAAAAGAACTTTCACATGAATGGTTACAGCAGCATTATACATAACAATAACAGCCCCAGACTGGAAACGATGCTAATTCAATAAACTGATGAATGGATAATGAAAATGTAATATATCCATATAATGAAATACAATTCAACAATAAAAAGGAATGAACTAATACTACATGCTGTAGCATGGGTAAGCATCATACCAAAAACATTATGCTAAGTAAAAGAAGCCAGATGCAAAAGACTGCAAACTGTGTGATTACATTTACATGAAATGCCCAGAAAGGGGCAATCTATACATTTGTAGATTAGTGGTTATTTGGAGCTGGGTGTGGGAGTAGGGATTGACTGTAAACAGACACAGGGGAACTTGGGGGGGTGATGGAAATATTCCAAAGCTAGATTGTGGTGATCATTTCACAACTCTAGAAATTAACCTAAAATAACTGACTTACACACTCACAATGGATTAATTTTATGGAAGGTAAAATTATAGGCTGGGTGTAGTGGCTCACATCTGTAGCCCCAGAACTTTGGGAGGCCAAGGCAGGCAAATGACTTGAACTCAGGAGTTCAAGACCAGCCTGGGCAACATAGTGAGACTTCCATCTCTATTAAAAATATAATAATAAAATAAAATTATACTTCAATAAAGCCATAAAAAACAACCAATATGGGATCAGAGGTAGGGAGGCATAGATAAAACAAAATGGCAATAGATTCATAATTATTGAAATGGGTGATGAAATTGTGGAGCAATTTGACAACTAGGTACCTACCCAAAGTGCCTATATACTATTATACTATTCCTTCTATTTTTATATATGTTCGAAATTTTCATAGTAAAAGTTAAAAGATGAGTTAGGAAATTAAAATTGCTTTATAAAGACACACTTGGTTAACTATTTAATATAATCCAGTATAATTATTATATGTACCTTTAATTTTTAAGCCATTCCATTAAAGGTGGCAGTATTCAACAGAAAATTGGCCACGGAGATGCAAATGACTGCTGTTAGCTAGATCTATATTTACATGTTGTGTCCGACAACTTAAGTAGGCCTAATGCAACTCAAAAATCATGGTGTCAAGAAATCACAAAGCTAAAAGAGACCTGGAGGGGTCACCAGATGGCCTCAACTCCTGAAAGTGTCTCACGCAATAAAGCTATCTTTTCCATTTTAAATATTTAGAGCTTTACATAGCAGAATTATTCAAAATTCCTTTGGTATTTTAGGTCAACATAATCTGGCTGTGCTAATGAATACCTTCATTTAACCCAACAACAGCCAAGTCAAACAAAATATATTCAGAAGCCAGAAGCAAGTGATATACCTATGATATGTCTGACTTTTAATAAAGAGAAAAAGCTAATTAAAGAAAATTATTGAGGAATTAAATACATGCATTATTAGAGAGTTTTTAAAGAGACTTTGTTGAAGACATTACGATATCAAATTGGCTTGTGGGCCAGATGTACTGAACAGGCAAAGTTGATAACTAGAGGAAGGGACTTATCTGGAGAGTTTGCCATGGAATCGTTGGCAGCAAGATAGCACCATCTGTTAGAAAGAAGAAATGTCAATCAGCAGTCAAGTGTTTTTGATCTATGAGAAAAATCTTAAGTCTTTCTAAAGGGTCTGATAAAGAATCTTGTTAGAATTAGAAGCCACAAGCTCAGTGGCTGTGTTTATACATCACATTACCCCCAGAAACAATCTATTTGTGTAGCCTGGATTGTTACACACATACACATACACACACACATACACACACACACACACACACACACAAAATCTACAAGTCATTTAATGTCTGAAATGTCTGTGAAATACCACCGCCTTTACTTCATTTCACTGTTTTAAACTCTGAAACAACTACTTATAGCCATGCAGAATACGTTCCTCTGTCTTCCTGCAAATTTCTCATCTTGGTAGTTATTCTACTCCTGGTAACTGCTACCAAGTCTGATAGGACTGTCAGTAAGTGTTGTACAGGATATTAAAACCCTCTTCCAAAAACACAAATAAATAGACATTCCTATGGCAATGTCAACACTTGGAAAAGATGATATGTTTGTTTTGTATTTTGACAAAATTTCTAGACTGTTACAATTTGTAAGCATCTAAATGCCAAAATGCCTCAACTTCCTACCCGAGCTCAAGAAGTACAAGAGGTGAAAAACGGCATTACCACTACTCGCAATTATCCAGAAGTCAGTCCTTTAAATCCAAATTTTCTTCCCTGACATTTCAAGTTCCTAAAAACAATGTTTTTTAAATCATTTTCTGTGCTAAAAATAGATAAAATGGGTAGTTCCAACCGTGAGCACAGAAAGTTCTCCAGTCCTTTCCTGGAAAGTAACAGCTATTACGCAAAACCGGTATTTTAAAACTCTGAGTAACACGTAGTCTTTTAAAGGTGGAAATTCCTGTCCTTTAAATGTATGAGCCCTAAATTTATACTTAGTTTTGAAAGAAAATGTTTTGAAAGAGTCAATGTACACATACTACAAAAACTTCAGGCATCTTTCATATTAAACAAACATACCATAGGAAATCCTCCCAAAATTCTCTCTGTAATTTCTGACACCAACTCGTTAACCATCATCTAATGCCTGGAGTTATAAACTTTCAGATTCAGTATTGATTCTTCTTTCCTATTATTCACTCAGTCTGTCCAACTCAGGAAGAACCCATTTGAAAGAATCAATGGAAAAGTTATTTGGGTTAAGGGAATGTGGTGGCTGGTTTGATCTTCCATCCAGACCACTCAAATTTTTCTCATAACAGCAATAAGGCTGTTTTGTTTTCTTATCATTCGTGTGTTCACTGGAGTAGCACTTTTCATTTCCTTCAAGAGCTTTTCCTTTGCATTCACAACTTGGCTCACTGTTTGGCACCAAGAGACCTAGCTTTCAGCCTATCTCGGCTTTGGACATGCCTTCCTCACTAAACTTAATCGTTTTAAGCTTTTGATTTAAAGTGAGAGGCATGTGACCCTTCCTTTTACTTGAACACTCAGAGGCCACTGGAGGGTTATTAATTGGCCTAATTTCAATATTGTTATCTTGGGGAACAGGGAGGTCTGAGGAGAGAGAGAGAGATGAGGAAATCCTAGTTGGTGGAGCTGAACACACACGTTTATCAGCTAAATCCACTGTCTTATATGGATGCAGTTCATGGAGCCCCAAAATAATTACAATAGTAAAAACATTAAAGATCACTGATCACAGATCCATAGAACAGATATAATAATAATGAAAACATTGGAAATATTGCAAGAATCACCAAAACATGACACAGAGATGCAAAGTAAGCACAGGCTGTTGGAACAATGGCACTGATAAGCTGGCTTGACACAGGGTTACCACAAACCATCAATTTGTAAAAACCACAATATTTGTGAAGCAAAATACAGCAAAACACAATAAAAACAGGTGTGTTGTGTATGTCAGGTTGTGTGATATTTGCCTTTCTGTGCCTGGTTTATTTCACTTAATGCCTTCCAGTTTCATCCATGTTGTTGCAAAAAACAGAATTTCCTTCTTTTTTAAGGCTAAATAGTACTCCATTGTGTAGTATTGTACTAGACCATTTTCATACTGCTGATAAAGACATACCTGAGACTGGGTAATTTATAAAGAAAAAGACATTTAATGGACTCGCAGTTCCACATGACTGGGGAGGCCTCACAACTATGGCGGAAGGGTAAGGCACGTCTTCCATGGCGGCAGGCAAAAGAGAACTGGCGCAGGGGAACTCCCCTTTATAAAAACGTCAGATCTCATGAGACTTATTCACTCTCATGAGAACAGCATGGGAAAGACCCACCCCCATGATTCAATTACCTCCCATCGGGTCCTTCCCCTAACATGTGGGAATTGTGGGAGCTACAATTCAAGACAAGATTTGGGTGGGGACACAGCCAAACCATACCAACTATATATACCACATTTTAAAATTTGATTTATTCCTTGATGAGCACTTAGATTGATCCCATATCTTGGCTATTGTGAATAGTGCTGCAATGAACATGGGAATACAGATATCACTTCAACACACTGATTTCATTTATTTTGCATACATACTCAGTAGGGGGATTGCTGGATCATCATTCTATTTTTAAGGCCATTATAATTTTGAGGAATCTCCATACTGTTTTCTATAATGGCTATACTAAGTTACCTCCCCACTAACAGTATACAAGGGTTCCCTTTTCTCCACAGCCTCTCTAACCCTTGTTATCTTTTGTCTTTTTGATCACACCTGTTCTAACAGGTAAGAGGTGATATCTCATTGTGGTTTCAATTCACATTGCTCTGATGATTAGTGATGTTGAGCATTTTTCTATACACGTATTGGTAGTTCATCTTCTTTTAAGAAATGTCTATTCGGATGTTTTGCCCATCTTTTAATTGGGTTATTTGTTTTCTTACCATTGAGTTGTTTGAGTTCCTTATATAGTTTGCATATTGACCCCTCATCACATGTATGCTTTTCAAATATTTTCGACCATTCTGTAGGTTGTCTCTTCATTCTTAATTGTTTCCTTGGCTGTGCAGAAGCTTTTTAGTTTGTTGACAAGCTAAATTACAATCCCAGTGGTCTACATTTGGTTTTGTTACCTGTGCTTCTGGGGAGTCATACCCAAAAATATTATTGGCCAGACCAATGTCATGGAACTTTCTCCTGTGTTTCTTCTACTAGTTTTACAGTTTCAGGTCTTACAGTTAGGCCTTTAATCCATTTTGAGTTAATTTTTGTATATGGTGTGAGACAAAGGTCTAATTTAGTTTTTCTGCTTCTAAATATCCAGTTGTTCCAACACCATTTGTTGAACAGACTATCCTTTCCCCATTGTGTGTTCTTGTCACCTTTGTCAAAAATCAATTGACCATAAATGTGCGGATTAGGAAATGTTAGTAACAGTTGCTTTGCCTCGCTCTGAGGCTTGTCAGTTTCTAAAGTGACATTACGGCTTAAAAAAAAAAAAAAGCAGTTAAACAGTTGAGTGACTTTATTAGAGGGATCACTTGTTTATGGATATTTGTTGTGAGGCAACACAGATTATAGTATCTTACAGTTTTTTAAGTCAGATTGTTTTTGACACTGGTCTACAGTTTCTGATTTTTATTTCTTCTTTTAATTTTCCTCATATCTATTTAGAGAATCAGACACTGGTCAATACGACTTATAGGAGAGGGTCAGGCCAAGGCAAAATTGTAAGCTTCATTCTCTCTCCTCCAGACATCTCTCTCTTCCTCTGGGTGCCTTTTTTTTTTTTTTTTTTTTTTTTTTTTTTTTTTTTGAGACAGGGTCTCTGTCATGTAGGCTAGAGTGCAACGGCACAGTTGTAAATCACTACAGCCTTGATCTTATATGGCCAAGCAATCCTCCCACCTCAGCCTCTAGAGTAGCTGAGACTACAGGCAGGTGCCCCTGCACCTGGCTTTTTTTTTTTTTTTAAGAGATGGAGTCTCACTATGTTGTCCAGGCTGACCTCAAACTTCTCCTGGGCTTGAGCAATCCCACTGGCCTCCCAAACTGCTGGTATTACAGGCGTGAGTGAGCCACCGTGTCTGGCCCCTTCCTTTTCTTTGATTCAAATTGCGGTGGCTGCAGTCAACTGACATTTGCTGTTACTTTCTCTATGGTCCCTTTTATCTTTACACCTCAGGATGTTGCTTTCTGTATGTATCAACTTGCCAGTCAACTGGCCTGATAAAATCATGTATGCTAATTAAAGCGTGACCTGTCACCTGTGGGGCCTTCTGCCTCCACCTGTGTCACTAATCAAGAATCAAATAGTTTTGGTTTGGGAACAGATAAGAAGGAAGAATAGTACTTTGGGAAGTGGGAGCCTGAATCACATTCTGCAAACTACTACCTTCACAGTCCAGAAGCAGGTGACTGTAACAATAGCCAAAAGCCCTGGCCAGGCCAGCGCAACACAGGAGCTGGAAGCCTGGCCCAGCCCTGGGAACTGGAGTCGGGGTCAGAAGAATAGCCTCAGCAACTCTGAATGCAGAAAAGAAAAACACTGTTTCTCATTTCTTTCTCTCAAAGCTAGAAAATGCATGTTTGGTGTCTGCTTGCCAAAAGAAGCTTTTGGAATTTACGTTCCTAGTCTCAAGTTTTGAAGTCTCAAAGGATGTGTGAAGTCTCAAAGAATGTTACATGGATTGAGTGCATGTGTGTGTTTGATTTTAAGATGATAACTGTGGGCTCGTTAAGACTTTCTGGTTTTGTGATGTGTGGTCCTATTGTCATTTTGTTTGGTTTTGATTTTTAATAGGTGGAAAAAGTGGAGGAGAGCCTGGGTAGGAGGGAGATTCAGGGGAAAGAAATCAAAACAATCCTGGAAACTCCCCTAATGTTCAAGGATCTCAAAGCACATGACCACGGAGGATTGGTAGGTGAGGAATGAAGGGAGATTTTCCTGTGAATCACGTATTTCCTTGTTATCACAACAACCCTTCCTGTCAGCGGCAACAGTACATTCAGGGTGGAGTTGAAGAGCCAGGTCCCGTACATGAGAGAACCCAGCTTAATCATGAAAGAACAGTTCCAACTGTTTAGTACAGCAAAGAACATTCTGGAAGAATACAGAATATAGCGTGTCCAGAGTTGGCCAAAAGACTTTTGAGAAGTTTTAAAATTTGATATTCAAATAATTCCTGCCTTTTGTAAAAACAAAGCCCACTTATTAATCTCTTGTAGAGCTATATTACACAAATACCAGTATGTTAGGTACAAAAGCAGGTACACACCAAATACAAAGCATCTCTGCTGCCCTGAAAGAGCTTAGACCTTCTGATGGGTTGTGTGGGAGCTGATAGAGAACTAAGGTTTGATGACTTGAGCAGACACCATTGAAAGTCACTGCATCTAACTTCCTCTTTGCAGCCCCGTTGAATGAGGGTCTATGCAAAGCCATGCCCCTCAGCCTGTCCACTCAACTGGCTGGTCCTCCAGTTTGCTTCCTTAGCAGAGTAGGACCTGATAGTTCAGCCATCACTACACATAGTCAGCCTTATATGCATTTGCCTGCCTTGATGACAAAATGATGCTGGCAGGGCTTCTTGTCCAAAAATGTTGGCCCTTGACCTGTTCAGGGTTTAAGGCACTACAATTAGAGAATTCTTCCTGCATATGCAGCGTGATGAAGCAGAAAAAGCTTGGACTCAGATGTCAGCAGACTTGAGTTCAAATCTCAGCTCTTCTGCTGACCGTGCCACTTCATTTGCAAACCTCTGCCTCCACATGAGTTAAAAGTGGATATATGGCTGGGTGCGGTGGCTCACACCTCTAATCCCAGCACATTGAGAGGCTGAGACAGGTGGATCACTTGAGCTCAGGAGTTCGAGACCAGCCTGGCCAACATGGCGAAACCCCAAAAGTTAGCTGGGCGTGATGGCAGGTGCCATAATCCCAGCTACTCAGGAGACTGAGGTATGAGAATCACTTGAACCCAGGAGATGGAGGTTGCAGTGAGCCGAGATGGAGCCACTGCACTCCAGCCTGGGTGACAGAGTGAAACTCTGTCTAAAGAAAAAGGGTGGGGGACAGGGGTGGATATATGTGAAATCAGTGAGACAATAGGAATTCGTTACATATTATTTTCCCTCCTTACTTTTCAGAGTGTAATAGTGTAAATACTCCAGAGTTAACAGCCTCAGCTCTTACCATCTGGCAAATTGGATGCCTCTGTGGTGAAATTAATTAATTTTCAACTTTTATCCAGAATACTGGTGGTCTTTAACCACTCAAGGATGGAATGCTTTTGGTAAAGGTTTCTCTCTTAAGATTTTTTGCTTGCTCTCATAATCTCACTTCTTTAGACCATCCCGGAAAGTAAGGACTATATCTTATTTATTTTTGTATTTCTTATGCCTGGCATAGAAGGTAATCAATAAATGTCTGTTACATGAATGAACAACTAAATAAACAAATTCTCCAGGGAGAGCAGAACAAGAGAGGTGATGATGGGTAGAAAGAGAAAGTACCTCGAGACTAAGAAGAGGGAAGGTAAGAGGGCCCCAAAGCAAAACAAAACAATTTTTTGCCTAATTTGTAACTTTATCCAGAATCAGAACTGCTGCTTCTGCTGCTGCTTTAGGAAGTAGATAAACTGTCTAGGCCTGGTGGCTCACACCTTGTGAGGGTTAATACTGAGTGTCAACCTGATTGGACTGAAGGATGCAAAATATTGATCCTGGGTGTGTCTGTGAGAGTGCGGCCAAAGGAGATTAACGTTTGAGTCAGTGGGCTGAGAAAGGCAGACCCATCCTTAATCTGGTGGGCACCATCTTGTCAGCTGCCAGCAAATATAAAGTAAAAAGGGGAGACTGGCCTAGCCTCCCAGCCTACATCTTTCTCCCGTGCTGCATGCTTCCTGCCCTTGAACATCAGACTCCAAGTTCTTCTGTTTTGGGACTCAAACTGGCTCCCCTTGCTCCTGAAGCTTGCAGACAGTCTATTGTGGGATCGTGTGATCCTGTAAGTTAATACTTAAAAGACTCCCCTTTATATATAGATAGATCCTATTAGTGGCATCACCCTAGAGAACCCTGACTAACATGCACCTATAATCCCAACACTTTGGGAGGCTGAGGTGGGAGGATCACTTGAGCCCAGGAGTCCAAGACCAGTCTAAGCAGCACAGTGAGATCCCATCAAAAAATGGAAAAATTAACCAGGCATGGTGGTGTGTGCCTGTAGTCCCAGCTACTCAGGAGGCTGAGACAGGCAATCTCTTGAGACCAGCAGGTTGAAGCTGCAGTGAGCTCTCATTCACTCCAGCCTGGGCACGACAGCGAGACCCCGTCTCCAAAAAAAAAAAAAACAAATGTAAAACTAGATAAATATTCCTCATCCCCCACAGGCACAGGCACAGTAATGATGACCATAAGGATGATGATGATGATAATTCTGTGGAATAGTATTAGAAAACTACCTTTTCTTAAAGTGGCTATAGCCCTTTTTGCAACTATCTTTCTACTACGTTTAGGAAGGCAGCTACGATTTTTTTCAGTCTCTTGACTACATTAAGTATGTAACAGATATGATTTTCACACAAATATTGCCTCATGAAAAACTGGGACGAGGGCCTGGAGGGGGTGTGCAGGGTACTTCTGTGTCTCCATGAACTTCCCAAATGCCCCTGGAGTGCTGTGCTGCTCCATACAACTATCCAGCCTGAGTGGTACTCTACGCTCAGTGCCTACCCTTTGTTCTATTACTTTTTTTTACATTAGTAAGAAAACTTAACACGACGTCTACCCTCCTAACAAAACTTTAAGTGCACAATATTGTTAAGCAGAGGCACAATGTTGTTCAGATCTCTAGAATGCATTCATCTGGCATAACTGAAATTTATACCTGTTGAACAGCAAGTCTCCCATTTTCCCTTTCCCCTACCCACTGGCAACTGGCAATGACCATTCTACTTTCTGCTTCCATGAATTCGAGTATTGTAGATACCTCAGACAAGTGGAATCATGCAGTATTTGTCCCTCTGTGACTGGCTTCTTTCACTCGGCACAATGTCCTCAAAGTTCATCCGTGTTGTCACATACGGCAGGATTTTCTTCTTTTTTAAGGCTGAATAATACTCCGCTGTATGCACATACCACATTTTCTTAATCCACTCATACGTCAACAGACATTAAGGTCGTTTGTACATCTTCGTTATTGTAAATAGTGCTGCAATAAACATGGTAGAGCTAATATCTCTTCAAGATCCTGATTTTAATTCTTTTGGATAAAAACCCAGTGGTGGGGTTGCTAGATCATATAATACTTCTATTTTTAATTTTTTGAAGAACATCTATACGGTTTTCATAGCAGATTCACTGTTTTACATTCCTGCCAACAGTATGCAAGGGTGCCTGTTTCTCCACATCCTCACCAACACGTGTGATCCTTTTATTCTTTTTCAATAATAGTCTCCCTAACAAATGTGAAGTGAGATCTCATTGTGGTTTTTATTTGCATTTTCCTGATGACTAGTAACTTTGAGCATTATTTTATACACCCGTTTGCCATTTGAACATCTTCCTTTTAGAAATGTCTATTCAGGTCCTTTGCTCATTTTTCAGTCAGGTTATTTGTTTGTTGTTGTTATTGTTGTTGTTTTCCCCCATTGAATTGTAGGAGTCCTTTACATATTTTATATATTAACCTCATATCAGTTATATATATACCTTGAAAATATTATCTCTCATTCTGTAGGTTGTCTTTTCACTCTGCTGATTCACTCTTCTGCACACCCTTTGCTGTGCAGAAGCAGCTTTTCAGTTTGATGTAGTCCCACTTGTCTATTTTTACTTTTGTTGCCTGCACGAAACACATAATTCTAATAAAGTAGAAAATAAACATGGCTAGGTGGATGCTTCCTCAACAAGACACTGTCCAGCTCAACCAAAAAACCAAGATCAAACTTCATAGGAAAACAGTAAAAGAATTTCCGCTGAAAACAGGAAAAAAGACAAGGTTGTCCTTTACCACCATTTTTTTTTTTTTTTTTTTGGTGAGATAGAGTTTCGCTCTATCACCCAGGCTGGAGTCCAGCGGCCTGATCTTGGCTCACCGCAACCTTCCATCTCCCGAGTTCAAGTGAGTCTCCTGCCTCAGCCTCCTGAGTAGCTGGGATCACAGGCACACACCACCATGCCCGGCTAATTTTTGTATTTTTAGTAGAGATGGGGTTTTACCAGGTTAGTCAAGCTGTTCTCAAACTCCTGACCTTGTGATCCACCTGCCTTGGCCTCCCAAATTGCTGGGATTACAGTTGTGAGCCACTGCACCTGGCCATACCACCATTTTTATTTAGTACAGTATTCGAGGTGCTAGATAGTATAACTAGACAAGAGAAAAAACATAATGGTTATAAAAATTTGAATGGCAGACGTAAAAGTATCACTATTTGAAGATTAAATGATTCTTGGCCCATAAAACCCAAGTAAATTAACTAAAAAGTTATTTCAAATAAGAGAAGTCAATAGGGTTGACTAGATATAAAAATTAATATGCAGAAATCAAGTCTTTATTTATATAAGCAATAATCATTTAGAAGATGCAATAAAAAAGTTGTTTTACTTAAACAAAAATAAAACACTTAGGAATTAAAGATGAAATGTATAACATCTATATGAAGAAAATCTTAAAACACTAAGATATTTGAGAACAGATTACAAATAGAAAGGCAGATCATGTTCATGGGAAGGAATATTCGAGAACACACACACACAATCGTAATTCTCTGCTAAAGAGGTTCCAGAGAAATTGACATGATTCTGCCAGTGTTGGAGACACTGAGACTTTAAAGTCCATACCGACCTAGCTGGACATGAATGCAATAACAGAGTAAATGGGCTGGGCTCACACTCGTAGTCCCAGCACTTTGGGAGGCTAAGGCGGGCGGATCACCTGAGGTCGGGAGTTAGAGACCAGGCTGACCAACATGGGGAAACCCCATCTCTACTAAAAACACAAAATTAGCCGGGTGTGATGGCACACGCCTGTAATCCCAGTTACTTGAGAGGCTGAGGCAGGAGAATCGCTTGAATCCAGGAGGCGGAGTTTCTGGTGAGCCGAGATGGCGCCTTTGCACTCCGGCCCGAGCAACAAGAACGAAACTCCATCTCAAAGAAAAAAATAATAATTATAGTAATAGAGTGAATGACATGCCCCCTCCATCCTATGGCTGCAGGGCCTCAGTCTGATGGAAGAATTGCAAAGCACAGGCTGAGCTCGACATCAGTCTGGCTGACTTTGTATGATAAAAAAAGAATGTACGACAGTCCCAGGGTCGATCTCTGCGCCACCGGTAAATCCAGTAAAGTGAAAGGAATGCAGGGAGGAAAGATGGAGTTGTGAAAGCCAAGGAGATAAACTCTAATCCCAACATCGCACTTAGAAATTGTTGAGTTGACTTTTTCATTGAGCCTCAGTTTCCTTATCTGTAAAACAAAGGTTAAAAATGCCTGCTGCTTACTTCACAGGGCTGTAGTGAGGATAAAAATTGAAATGTGAAGGCCCTTTGGAACTTTAAAACTATTTATTATTATATTTATTATTTTTATAGTTTCTTATACAAACAAAAGCAACTCATGTTTACTTCATGTTTAATTTGATATTATTAATTGTGAGGGCTTCCACTGTGCCGCCCCCTCCTAATACCCACCAATAAATCCTACTTCCTGTCCACTTAAAAAGATAAAAATAAACTTATTCCTCAGCTTTATTTATTTCTTAAGGAACCTCAAGGAATAGACTTTCTCTGGAGCAAACCATTCCCAACTTCTTAACGAGCCACCAGCTGTGGTTTCTTGTGATTACCCAGAAACATTGGCTTCCATCCTCTTCTTCCTCTCATGTTGCCTCCTTCCCCGCTTGCAAAATGCAAAATTGTGTGTAGAAACATGAGTGTGAAACATCTTGAAACCACTCATTTATATTAACTATATATGTTCTTGACTCCCCACTTGGGGAAGAGCTGCCTGACCACCACCAGAGCACGACATGAGTGAGAAATAGATTTCAGTGTTTAATTGATTTCCACAACATAGTCTATCCAGTCTTACCTCATACTTGAGGCTTATAAGTGAAGTGGTGGTCAGAGAAAGGAATTACAGAGTTCAAGATTTTATCAAGTATAACCACATCTACAGGTTGTTGATGTGGAATGGAGATAAAGAGAATTCTATGAGAAGTGGGAAGATTTTTTAATAACTGAGGCCTTTATTAAAGGTCTATGTAACAAATTTCTGGATAAATGTCCATTCTCACATAAAGAGTAAAGGGTTTGTTTTTGCTTTTTTGAAACAGGGTCTCACTTTGTCACCCAGACTGGAGTGCAGTGGCATAACCCCCAGGGTTCAAGCAACCCTCCTGCCTCAGCCTCCCAAGTAGCTGGGACTACAGGCACATGCCACTATGCTTAGCTAATTTTTTGTATATTTTGCAGAGACAGAGTTTCGCCATGTTGCCCAGGTTTGTCTCGAACTCCTGAGCTCAAGCAATCTGCCTTGGCCTCCCAAAGTGCTAGGATTACAGGCATGAGCCACTATGCCCAAGCAAGAGTAGAGTTTAGATGTGGTACCCATGGAGAGGCAGAATAAACATAGGTGAGTGGATACAGTTGTGACTCAGTATGTAAAATCTTTTCTTTGGAAGGCTGTCATTCCTTACAATGTAATGACACCTTACATTCAGAGCACGGCAAAATAATGAATGTAAAATTCATCCCACTCTTACCACACATAATACACTCAAGATTGAGTGAGCCTATCACACCAAAGAATAAATGACATGCAACAGAGGTCTATCCTGCCCCTATCGCCCCCACATGGCTCAGAGAAAGCGTTAGCAATAAACACTTTCATTTATAATGAGGAACAGATGAAATATGGAAGGAAATGATGGCCTGACTGGATTTCCTGAAAGGTACATTAACAAAGTAATAAAACACAAGGTACCTTTATAAACAGCACTAGTAAGTTTTACATAAATGCCTCCCATGACCTTTTGTGCTTTTGAGCTATTTCAGTTACAGTAACATCAGACAAGTGACCAAAACCATTTACTATAAATTCAAACATTTTCCTATTCATGTAAAGCAATGCATAAAAATCAAAGCATACTTCATATTCATACATACTCAGAAATGCTACACACAGGCACACACGGAGAAAAAATGCATATGCCCTTGTGATCTAATTTGCTGTATAAAATGTTGTATTAAGAGCACCAGCACATACATACAGTCTAGGGAAGGAAAGAGCAGACTTCATTAGGCAGTTAGGAAATGTAAGTCCCCAAACTGGCATTCCTAAGCCATACAAGTTGGAATAACTTCACCAAAATTTGTCCTAAATTAACAAATCAAACATGTTTTTCCTTAAAAGCTGAGAATTTTGCAATATTAAATAACTTTTTATTACTGTTAAAATTCATGGACTCCTCTAGTATATTTGAAATTTTTTATCCTAAATTGTTTAACTCTTAGAAATAGGGGAAATAATATTATTCTACCCTGCATTCTCAGAAAAAAAAGTTTTATTCATCTCACTTTGGTGACCTGATTGCTATCAAGGAAACCAATTTCCTTCAACGTTTTATTCCACTGCAAAAAGCTTTTCCTGTACTTTATCTTGAATATGTATCATGGTGTTGCCCCAGTACCCACGTGGGAATTGCTGGCGGGCAAGGCTTCTTTTCTAGAAAAGAGAAAGTAAATGTTTTAGGAACTTGGGCCTTAACGAGGAACGCACATCAGAATAACACGAAAAGCCATTTCAAAATATAGGTGTTCCACGAAAGAGCCACATATGCAAAGCAATTCCCCATGCAGGAGGAGCCAAGAAACCAAAGAATGAGGCAACAAATTCAGTTTGTCATTATAGAGTGATTTTATTGGGGAATTTACACACAAATGCATGGTCTTGAGTAACCACAAGATAGGTAGATCTCTGCACTGTTACCCTCCAACCCAAGGGCTGTGTACCATTGGGAAAAGAAATAATGTTTTGTGTCCAGAATTGGTGGATTCTTGGTCTCACTGACTTAAAGAATGAAGCCATGGACTCTCGTAGGGAGTGTTACAGTTATTAAAGATGGTGTGCCCAGAGTTTGTTCCTTCAGACATTCAGATGTGTCTGAGCTTCTTCCTTCTGCTGGGTTCGTGGTCTCGCTGTCAGGAGTGAAGCTGTAGACCTTCGTGGTGAGTGTTACAGCTCTTAAAGGTCAGCGAGTCTGGAGTTGTTCGTTCTTCCTGGTGGGTTCGTGGTCTCCTTGACTTCAGGAGTGAAGCTGCAGGCCTTTGCGGTAAGTATTACAGCTCATAAAGGCAGCTCATAAAGGCAGCAGGGACCCAAAGAGTGAGCAGCAGCAAGATTTATTGCAAAGAGCCAAAGAACAAAGCTTCCAGACTGTGGAAGAGGACCAGATTGGGTTGCCACTGTTTTTATTCCCTTATCTGACTCTACCCACATCCTGCAGATTGGTCCATTTTACAGAGAGCTGACTAGACCGTTTTGACAGGGTGCTGATTGGTGCATTTACAATCCTTGAGCTAGACACAGAGTGCTAGACAGAAAAGTTCTCCAAGTCCCCACTAGGTTAGCTAGATATAGAGTTGGCTAGATACAGAGTACCAATTGGTGTATTCACAAACCCTGAGCTAGACAGAGAGTGCTGATTGGTGTATTTACAATCTTGAGATAGACAGAGTCACAGAGTGCTAGTCCCTCCAAAGTCTCCACTAGGTTAGCTAGATACAGGAGTACCTAGTGGTGTATGCACAAACCCTGAGCTACACAGCAGAGTGCTGATGGTGTAGTTACAAACCCTGAGCTTAGACAGGGAGTGCTGATTGCGCATTTATGAATCCTTGAGCTCACACAGAGTTCTAGATGGAAAAGGTTCTCCAAAGCCCCACTAGGTTAGCTAGATACAGAGTGCGGATTGGTGGCACATACATCCTCCAGCTAGATATAAAAGTTCTGGAAGGTCCCCAACCCAGTTCAGGAGCCCAGCTGGCTTCACCCAGTGGACTCCGGCACTGGGGCTGCAGGCAGAGTGCCTGCCAGAGTCCCCAGCCGGGCCTGCACTTCTCAGCCCTTGCTGCCCATGGACCAGGTGTCAGGGAGCAGGGGCAGCGCGGTCGGTGGAGGCTCAGGCCTCGGGGAGGCCACACGGGGGGGAATCAGACATGGCGGGCTGCAGGCCCTTTCCAGGGGGGAGGACAGGTAAGGCCAAGGGGAGAATTTGAGTGGGGCGCCGGCCCGGCCGGCACGCTTGGGGACCCGGCGCAACCTCAAGCAACTGCTGGCCCGGTGCTAACCCCTCAGTGCCTGGTCTGTGCGCCGACTGGCCGCCGCCTGTATGGGGCCCGCTGAGCCGCAGGCGTGCCCGCCGGAACTCCACACGCCCACGAGCACCGCGCATAGCCAGTTCCCATCCGCCTCTCGCTCCACACCTCCCCGCAAGCAGCCCGAGAGGGGCTCCCCATGGTGGCCATGGCAGGGCTGAAGGGCTCCTCAAGTGCCCAGAGTGGACGCCTAAGGCCGAAGAGGCACTTCTGAAGGAGCGCTGCTAGCACATTGTCACCTCTCCAGTTTCAGAAGGGAAGGTACAGGAAGTTGCTTAAGAGCTGAATATAGTAAGTGTGAGTTCGTATCTAAGGGTAGGATTTATGCAAAATACATGTCTTCAACAAAAAACAATAGATAAATTGGAATATTAAGGAAGCATTCCTAGAACTAGAGTTCCAATCAGGAAGCCCAACAGGGGGTTAGCTTCCAAGATGAATTACTTGGCTTCCAACAATAGGTCTGGGGCTCATCTCTCAATGATTCTAATTCCCTACAAATGTGATTGGTGGTCATGTGCATTCTTTTGCCACAGTGGCTGTCAGAACACTGGGCCAGGTTTTGCTACCCCTCCCCGAGTCAGGTGTGTAGCAAAGCGGTGGCCCAGCGTGTGGCCTTTTATGGCTAACATCAGCTCCTGGTCACCCTAAACGTTCCTCCCATATTTTCTTTTGTCTAATTTGCTGTACTTATTTTCAGTTTTATCTTGGCTAAAGGTGCATTTTTTTATTTAGTTTTTATTTTATTTATTATTTTGAGCAGAGTCTCGCTGCCTTCAACCGCAGGCTGGAGTGCCAGGGGGCAGCAATCCTCGGCTCACTGGCAAGCTCCACCTCCGCAGATTCAAGCCCATTCTCCTGGCCTCAGCCTCCCCGATGTAGCGTGGACTAAGCAAGCGATAAATTTTTTTGTATTTTTAGTAGAGACGAGATTTCACACATGTTAGTCCCAGGATGGTCCTGGATCTCCTGACCTGCGTGATGCCACTCGCCTCGGCCTCTCCCAGAGTAGCTCGGGATACAGGCATGAGCCACCATGCCCCCTGGCTTTGGGTGCATCTTTAGAAGCAGCCTTGAATTACTTTTTACAATGTGGAGAACTAGTCAATGAGTAAGTGTAATAATGAGAGAGGACAGATTTTCAATAAGGGAATGTTTTCATCCTTTCCAGGACTTCTCTCCCCCTGCAGAAGCCCCAGGGGCTGTGCGATTCTCTCCTCACCCTCATCAAGCCCTAGTCCTACTCAAATCCAATCTTTGCACCAATAAAATTAAAATCAAATGTGTTAACCATCGCTGAGAGATTTTGCCTTTCTGCGAATAGCAAAATAGATGTTGACTACCTCTTAAAACATGTCAGATTATCAAGGCAAGCACGGCAAAAAGTAGAGGAAGCTAAAATCAGACATCCAGTCTTCCCCAACTGCTGCAAAAAAATTAAAATACCCACATCATCTAGGAGTATTTCGCTGGGACATTTTAAAAGGAAAATTGGATATTTTAGTTTCAATACAATTTTAATACGGGCTTTAAATTTAAAAAAAAAATTTTGTTGGCCCGGAAGCGGCGGTGGCTCAGCTGTAAAGCCCAGCAACCTTTGGAGGCCGAGACGGGCCCCCGGATCAGCGAGAGGTCAGGGAGATCGACGACGCATCCTGGGCTAATACTAGGTGAAACCCCGTCTCCTACTAAAAAAATACAAAAAACCTAGCCCCGGGTGGAAGCGACGGCCGGGCGCCTGTAGTCCAGCTAGCTCTGGAGGCTGAGACAGGAGAATGGCCGTGATACCCGGGGCGGAGCTGGCATTCAGTGAGCCGAGAGCCGGCCCACTGCACTCCAGCCGTGGGCCGGCAGAGCAAGACTCGCGTCTCAAAAAAAAAAATAAAATAAAAATAAAAATAAAATAAAATAAAAAAATAAAAAAAATTTTTTTATCAATGGGGTCTTTCTGTGTCACCTAGGCTGGAGTGGAGTGCAGTGGCATTGTCATAGTTCATTGCGGCCCCAAACTCCCAGGCTCAAGTGATTTTCCCACCTCAGCCTCCCGAGTAGCTGAGACTACAGGTGCGCACCACCATGCCTGTCTAGTATTTTTTTATTTTTTGTACAGATGGGGTCTCACCATGTTGCCCAGCCTGGTCTCCAGCTCCTGGGCTCAAGTGATCCTCCTGCCTCTGCCTCCAAAGTGCTGGGATTACAGGCATGCACCATCGTGCCCAGCCAATTTATTGCTCTATTGATAGATTTCTGTGAGTCATGTGAATAACCAAATTAATAAAGATGATGAAGAAAGGGATTACTGTGAGAAAATTGAAAGATGATTTGGAGAGAGATAAGTAGGCCCTGACTGGTATTTATGTAGAAGGGAGACAGAAGAGATCCAAAATGTTAATGGAGAAAAGGTTAAACAAGAATATTTTGACTATTGTTAGTCTAGACTGAGAGATTGAGGGTGAACTTTAAATCACAGGGCCATACACATAAAAGTGGGAGTTGCTCTGTATTTTGGGGAGAATTTGACCTCTTTGTTTGGATTCCCCTGTGTGGAGTCCGTATCAAGGCTGCTGTTGAGGGTTAAATTGTGTCTCCTCAAAAAGATACGTTGAAACTCTAACTTCCAGCACATACAAACATGAACTTACTTAGATTGCAGATATAATCAAGTTAAAATGAGGTCCTACTGGATTGCAGGGCCCTACTCCAGTGTAAAAGGGGTCTCCTAGGGTTATTCAGTGCACAACCTGTACAGCAGAATGAGGTGGCACTGGGAGCAATATTGCAAATGCTCAAGTGAGGTATTGTTGGCAGTATTTACTTATTTATTTATTTAAAGACAGAATTTAGCTCTTGTCACCTAAGCTGGAGTGCAATGGCGCTATCTCAGCTCACTGCAGCCTCTGCCTCCCGGGTTCAAGTGGTTCTCCTGCCTCAGCCTCCCAAGTAACTGGGATTACAGGCATGCCCCACCACGCCTGGCTAATTTTTTTTTGTACATATACATTTTTATTAGAGACAGGATTTCACCATGTTGGCGAGGCTGGTCTCGAACTCCTAACCTCAAGTGATACGCACCCCTCAGCCTCACAAAGTGCTGGGATTACAGACATGAGCCACTGCGCCCGGAGTTGGCAGTATTTGAAGGAAAGAAGCTGGGGTTCTTGTTTAAAAGAAAAGGATGACTCTGCCCAGAGAGAATATAAAATATGGATGGCTTGGTTTGTATCACTCAGGCCACTGACCTGAGATGACTGTTAATAATTATTTATGAGACATACACGTATATTTGTACATTTATACATATACATAATCTATATATGTGTAAATTCTTTTTCACAGTGACTATCAGAACATTGGGAATCAGATTCTGATGTATATGGATTGGATTATTCAATAAAAT
This sequence comes from Rhinopithecus bieti, assembly GCF_001698545.2. Lineage (NCBI taxonomy): Eukaryota > Metazoa > Chordata > Mammalia > Primates > Cercopithecidae > Rhinopithecus > Rhinopithecus bieti. The sequence continues at coordinate 1,859,970 of NW_016803645.1, read as the reverse complement.
AAAATTGTTTATGGTACAAACTTTTCTTACGGTTGTTTCCCTTTGTAGGTACATATTTTAGTTTATTGAAAGTAGATTTAAATGAGCTTTTATAAGAGACAAGGGTGGAAGTGGAGATTTGGGAAAAGGCAAAAAAATAAATAAGAGAGAGAGATAACTTGCTATTAATAAACCTGCCAAGAAAGAAAATGAGATTTCAGAAATATGCTGCATGTGGTATAAAATCCAGTATTTTTTTAAAAGGAGGGCATTGTTCACAGGAGTATTAAAGTGATCGTTTTATTATACTTCAAAAGTATTTAAGACCTAAAGAAACAGTGTGCCTTCCATTTCAGCTATTAAAAATCCAAAAGGAGAAACACGCCACACCTGCTTTTTTTTTTTTTTTTTTTTTTTAATTGAGATTGAGTCTCGCTCTGTTACCCAGACTGGAGTGCAGTGGTGCAGTCTTGGCTCACTGAACCTCTACCTCCCAGGTTCAAGTGATTCTCCTGCCTCAGCCTCCTGAGTAGCTGGGATTACAGGCACCTGCCACCACACCCGGCTAATTTTTGTATTTTTAGTGGAGACGGGATTTCACCGTGTTGGTCAGGCTGGTCTCGAATTCCTGACCCTGATCCGCCCACCTCGGCTTCCCAAAGTGCTGGGATTACAGGCATGAACCATCACGCCTGGCCCATACCTGCATTTCTAAAACAACACATCCATGGCCAGACCTCCTACAACCTATACCTTCAGTTATTTTCTGAAATAACTGAAATATCCACCCTCCCAGGGCAGGGTGGGGAGGTAATAAATTTACCCACTATTTCCCAAAAGATTTGATATTTCATAGATTAAATGGTTTATGATCCCAAAAGTTTAGGATTAAAACAAAATTCTCATAAAAGAAAGGCATAGGTAAAAGAGGAAGAGGAGATGGAGTGGGAGATACCACAAATTAGAAGCCCTGGAGTCTGATGCTATTTCTGATTCTCTTGGAGAATAAACCCCATGGTAACCAAAGAGTCTCCTTGTGAGGCTTTAACCAGGACTCGGCAGAAAGAACCAGGACTCTGTATTGAGAGTGTCCAGCCCCAAATTCAGTTATATGGAGCTAATCGTAATTATAAGGTCTGAAAGGAAAGTCATTACACACCACCTATACACCAGACACTAAAAATCAAAACTCAGCCAGCAGGGTAGCTCATGCCTGTAATCCCAGCAATTTGGAAAGTGGAGGCAGCAGGATTGCTTGATCCCAGGAGTTGGAGGCTACAGCGAGCCATGATCAAGCCACTGCACTCCAGCCTGGGAGATAGAGTGAGACCCTGTCTCAAAAAATAATAATAAATAAATAAAGTAATAAAAATAGGCCGGGTGCAGTGACTCATGTGCCTGTGGTCCCAACTACTTGAGAGGCTGAGGTGGAAGGATCACATGAACCTGGGAGGCAGAGGTTACAATGAGCTGTGATTATAGCAGTGCACTCCAGCCTGGGTGATGAAGTGAGACCCAGTCTCAAAAAAAAAAAAAGTTTGGCAGGGCGCGGTGGCTCAAGCCTGTAATCCCAGCACTTTGGGAGGCCGAGACGGGCGAATCACGAGGTCAGGAGATCGAGACCATCCTGGCTAACACGGCGAAACCCCGTCTCTACTAAAAAATACAAAAAACTAGCCGGGCGAGGTGGCGGGCGCCTGTAGTCCCAGCTACTCGGGAGGCTGAGGCAGGAGAATGGCGGGAACCCGGGAGGCGGAGCTTGCAGCGAGCTGAGATCCGGCCACTGCACTCCAGCCTGGGCGACAGAGCGAGACTCTGTCTCAAAAAAAAAAAAAAAAAAAAAGTTTTACAAATTTAAAAAAAGTTTCTTAAATAAAAACTAGGCTGGGCGCAGTGGCTCACACCTGTAAGCCCAGCACTTTGGGAGGCTGAGGCAGGTGGATCACAAGGTCAAGAGATCAAGACCATCCTGGCCAACATGGTGAAACCCTGTCTCTACAAAAAATACACAAATTAGCTGAGCATGGTGGTGCGTGCCTCATGTCCCAGCTACTCAGGAGGCTGGGGCAGGAGAATCACTTGAACCCAAGAGGTGGAGGTTGCAGTGAGCCAAGCTGGCACCACTGCACTCCAGCCTGGTGACAGAGCGAGACTCCATCCCAAAAAATCAATCAATCAATAAAATAAAATAAATAAAAACTAAAGTAGAGCAGATCTTTCCCTTTAGGAGTTAAATTACATGCCATATGCCCTTTGGCAATACCAAACCTCTGCTGGCTTCATATATAAAATGAAGATTGTTAATAACCTCATCTCAAAGATAAAGTTCCTGGAAAAGATGGTAGGTTTCCCTTAAAGGTTAGCCTTCCTCTCCCACTTCGCAATGTGATTTGAGGATGCCCTCCTGACCCCAAAACCCTTTCTGTGACTACTACCACCTCATGGTAGTGTACTTAATAAAGGATTTAGATTGTTGGATGTGAAAAAACAAGATCGTGTTGAAAATATTGTTATAATAACGTAAAATCTGATTATATTCATTTAGTCTCTTACAAGACTTGCTACTAATTTGTTCATTTTTTTCCACCCCTGATTATTATTCAGTTCTTCACTCTTTTTATTGTGGTAAAATACACATAATGCAAACCTTACTATTTTAAATGTACAGTGCAGTGGCATTAAGCACAATCACAAGGCCAGGCACGGTGGCTCACGCCTGTAATCCCAACACTATAGGAGGCCGGGGCAGGCGTTCAGGAGTTCACTTGAGGTCAGGAGTTCAAGACCAGCCTGACCAACATGGCGAAACCCCGTCTCTACTAAAAACACAGAGATTAGCCAGCCATAGTGGTGGGGCACCTGTAATCCCAGCTACTCAGGAGGCTGAGGCAGGTGAATTGCTTGAACGTGGGAGGCAGAGGTTGCAGTGAGCTGAGATCATGCCATTGCACTCCACCCTGGGTGACAGCGTGAGACTCCATCTTGGAAAAAAAAAAAAAGGAGGAAAGGAGAAGGACCAGAAGGAGGGAAAGAAGGAGAAGAAGGAGGAGGAGGAGGGGAAAGAGAAGGGGGAGGAGGAAGAAGAGGAAGGGGGGGATGGGGAGGAGAGAGAGGGAAGGAGGAGGAGGAAGGGAAGAAGAAGAAGGAGGAGGATGGGGGGAGGAGGAGGAGAAAAGAAGAAGAGGGGGATAAGGGTGAGGAGGAAGGGCAGAAGAAGTAAGAAAGAAGGAGAAGGACCAGAACTATGGATGGAAAAAGAAGAAGAGGAGGAGGAAGAAAAAGAACAGGAAGAGGAGAAACAGCAGCAACAGTGGAAGAGGAAGAAGGAGAAGGAGGAGAAGAGTAGAAGAGGGAGGGGAGAGGGGAGGGAGAGGAGGGGACATGGATG
>NW_016803645.1:1841042-1855773 GCF_001698545.2 Rhinopithecus bieti | reverse complement strand
GGAGGGGAGGGGGAGGGGGGGAGGAGGAGGAAGGAGGAAAGAGGAAGAAGGAAAAAGAAAGAGGAGGAGGAAGGAGGAAGAAGAAGAAGAAAACCAAGGGAAGTACACATCTTACAGGTCAAAATACAGTGTGGTGTTAGCACAAGAATGGGTCCCTAGACCAGTGGAATTAAACAGAGTGAAGAAACAGATCCAAACCTAAATGGCCACCTGACTCCTCTGCAATTCACTGAAGAAGGATGATCTTGGAATAAATGAAGCTGAGGCATTTGGATATTCAAACAAAAATAACCTTGCCTTTGTCTCATGTCACACACAAAAATTATATAGTGATAGATCATAGACTTAATCAAATTTGTAGAAGGAAACATAAGTGAGTAGAGTATTTTTGTGACCTTAAGATAGGAAAATATTTCTTAAACAGGACACAAAAAGAATTAGCCGTCAAGATCGATATATTGTGAGAACATGTGGGAAAAGGGGGAAAAGAGATTGATAAATTGAACTTCGTTAAAACCAAGAATGAAATAGCAAGACATAGACTGAAAGAATAGATATTTGCACTATATACAACTGACAATGGATTCATGTCCAGAATATGTTAAGAACTCCTATAAATAAATAATAAAAAGATGGTTAATCACATTTTTTAAATGGTTAAAAGACTTAATCAGACACTTTAACCAAAGAGGATGTTAAAATAACACACATATGAAAAGGTGCCAACACTCATTAGTCACCACAGAAATTCAAAGTAAAACTACAACTCAGTACCTTTTATCTACTCACAGGACGGTTACAATTTTTAAAGAGTGACAATTGGCTGGGCACAGGGGCTCACGTCTGTAATCCCAGCACTTTGGGAGGCCAAGGCAGGTGGATCACCTGAGGTCAGGAGTTTGAGACCAGCCTGGCCAACACGGTGAAACCCCGTCTCTACTAAAAATACAAAAATTAACTGGGTGTGGTGGTATGTGCCTGTAATCCCAGCTACTGGGGAGGCTGAGGTAGGAGAATCCCTTGAACCCGGAAGGCGGAAGTTGCAGTGAGCTGAGATTGTGCCACTGCACTCCAGCCTAGGCAACGAGAGTGAAACTCCATCCCCCCCTCAAAAAAAGAGATTGACAATAACAAATTTTGGTAAGAAAATTAGGCATCTGGGGCTCTCTTAAATGGCTCTTGGAAGCATAAGTCGGCACAACCAGCTTGGAAAATGCTTGGCAGTACTTTCTAAAGCTAAATCTATATATCCCTTCTGACCCTACAGTTTCACTTCCAAATATATACTGAGCAGCAAGGAGTGCTTCTGTTCACCAGAGGGCACATACAAGAAAGCTCATGGAAGCTTTATTTAAAATGGCCTAAAATTGGAAACAACTCAAATGTCTACCAAGAGTAAAAATGATACATTGTGAAATATTAATACAAAGAATTTGTGGGCCGGGCGCGGTGGCTCAAGCCTGTAATCCCAGCACTTTGGGAGGCCGAGACGGGCGGATCACGAGGTCAGGAGATCGAGACCATCCTGGCTAACACAGTGAAACCCCGTCTCTACTAAAAAAAAAAAAAATACAAAAACTAGCCGGGCGAGGTGGTGGGCGCCTGTAGTCCCAGCTACTCGGGAGGCTGAGGCAGGAGAATGGCGTAAACCCGGGAAGCGGAGCTTGCAGTGAGCTGAGATCCGGCCACTGCACTCCAGTCCAGGCGACAGAGCAAGACACCGCCTCAAAAAAAAAAAAAAAAAAAAAAAATTTGTGGTATATTCTGCACTGTCAGGAGAAAGAACTGTGAATCTCACAGACATAATGTTGAATGAAAGAAGTCAAAAGTAAGAGAGTGCATACTGTGTGATTCTACTTCAATAAAGCTTAGGAGCAGGCAAAACTAATGCAAGGTGATAAGCGTGAGAATAATGGCTCCATTGGTGGAATACTAAATGAGAGAAGCAGGAAAGAAGCCCTCTGAGGTCCTAGACATGTTCCAGATTTTGATCTTCACACTGGTTAGAAATGTGCATGCATTTATGAAATTTTATTATATGCAAAAGTCACACAAGATTTGTGCCCCTTTCTCTATGTAAGTTATACTTCCAACTTAAAAGCAACCATTCAATTCCCTATTTTCTATGTATTAATAACAACCTTTTTTTTTTTTTTTTGAGACAGGGTCTTGCTCTGTCACCCAGGGCGAAATGTAGTGGCATGAGCATGGCTCACTGCAGCCTTGAACTCCTGGGCTCAAGTCATCCTCCTCCCACCTCAGAATCCCATGTAGCTGGGACCACAGGCACACACCACCATACCTGGCTAACTTTTTTTGTTTTTGTGTGGAGACTGGGTCTCCCCGCCTTGCACAGGCTGGTCTTGAACTCCTGGGTGTAAGTGGTCCTCCCACCTGGGCCTCCCAAAGTGCTGGGATTACAGGTGTGAGCCACCACGCCCAGTCAGCAACATTTTATTGAATGTCAGACATTTTATAGAAAAGCTGCAGAGGCTGTGGATGACGTCATCTTCTAAGAAGAGGCTTCTCCTTATTCTCTGGCAGGCAGCAGGAGTGGGTGCAGATCACCTCAGTACATTCAGTGCATAGAGATTTGAAGCTAGCTTGCAATCTTTTTAAGATTTAGCCTTCCTCTAAATTGAACCCCCTCCCAGGAGTTAGCCCTGCAAATGAAGCCTGGGGTGTTTACTAGAACACTTCCTCCTTGGCTCCACATTTTTACTTCTTACCTCAGTGCCATGAGGCTTCCACTCTGCTTTTCAGCCTTTTCTGTTCAATTTCTCCAACTCTAACCTTGTTCAGCTTAAGAATCAGTTGATGCTTGTTCAGCCCCAGGAAGAAAATGGGTATGTACCCTTTTCTGGGCTTACTTCTCTGTACTCCCTGGAGTTTGTACCCTCAAGTCTCAACTGTTCTGGCAGCCCCAAAACTCCAATGTTCATCACCTGTGCCTCGTGAGATTGACAAAAGTTCTACCACTTTGATGCCTCTTAGCATTCACCTTCTAATCAACTTCGAAACCTCTGTTCAGTGCCAAGAACTGGCATTGCCTCAGGAATCAAACTGCAAGCAGAGGGTGAAGCACATCTCAGTGACCCACCCTTATCTCCAATATTCTTCCCTGAGTCCTTACTGCCTCAATGCCTTCCAGCAAATGTTTTTGGAATTGTATCTGGTTTTTCTAGATTTCCTTGATGGGAGCATGGTCTGCTACAAACTATACCCCTCTAGCCATAATCAGAAATATTTTCATTAAAGTATAAACATTAGGCTGGGCACAGTGTCTCACATCTGTAATCTCACCACTTTGGGAGGCTGAGGCAGGCGAATCACTTGAGCCTAGGAGTTAGAGACCAGTCTGGGCAACATAATGAAACCCTGTCTCTATAAAAAAAAAAAAAAAAAAAAAAAAAAAATTGGCCAGGCACAGTGGCTGACACCTGTAATCCCAGCACTTTGGGAGGCCGAGGCGGGTGAATCACTTGAGCCTAGGAGTTAGAAACCAGCCTGGGCAACATAATGAAACCCTGTCTCTACAAAAAAATACAAAAATTGGCTGGGCACACCAGCTACTCAGGAGGCTGGGAGGATTGCTTGAGCCCAGGAGGTAAAGGCTGCAGTGAGCCATGATCACACCACTGCCCTCCAGCCTGGGTGACAGAGTGAGACCCTGTCTTAACAACAACAACAAAGACACCATTGTTATAACTGCCCAACAGGTTCCGGTAGATGCCTAAAACTGTCTCTCTCTTTCATGGTGCTTGCAGAAGCTGACCCAGGAGGGTCTCCCTGGGTGAAGTACCTGGGATGTGAGTGGTGCATCACCTTCAGCTGACCTCGCTCTACTCATCCCTTGGTCCTCTAGCAACCCACTTAACAACAAGACTGATTATTTGCATCCATCACCTTCCCAGTCTGTCCTTTTAGGCAGGACTTTAAGTGGCTCCAGGGTTCACTCTGCCATGTGGTCCACATCTGGTCCATTGGAAACACTCGTGCTCCTATTGAGCAGCCACTGGAGGAGAATGCAGTTATTCCTGAGTGGAACAGCCACCCTCTCAGATTCCATCATCCAAGCTGCTTCCTGGCTCACCATATAACCTTTGTTACCCTTCAGACTTGCTAGAAAAGAATTCGGTATTAGTCCTCTCTGTCCCTCAAATCCCCAGGGATACTTTGGGAGACCCCCCCGTTTGGTCCAGGGAAAGTCCATGCTTTTTTTGAGGAAATGAGGCAGGCGATCTCTGTCTCAGTCCCTTGGTGGGATATGTGGATGAGGCTCACAGTCAACCTTCTCCAAAGAAACCTTCCTCGAACATGCTCTCATCCTCTCCACCCCAGCGCTTCTATATTCTCCATGAAGTAGTGGGTAAAGAGGAGCTTGAGAGTCATTAAACCGGATGTTGACCATTTCCTTTGTAATCTGCATACAGGACTTGGCTTCACATCCATTTTGGCATGTATCTTATCGGCGCCTCCGTCAAAATGAGGAGAGGAAGCATCCTACTTTCCCTGCTGTTACAAGTACATTGCTTCAGGTTATGATTATGGCAAATAGAACAACCAAGGGTCTCAAATGCAAATGCATACCATGGCAGGCAGCTAAACCCATGCATGAAACACCCTTTGATGTGAGAAAGACTATTGGACTTGCTTTATTAATTTGTAATTTTCCCACATGGGCACGGGGAAATATTTTGTTTGCTATAAGAAAAGAAAGAGACCAATGATGAGAAATGGCAGTTTACCCTCAGCCTCAGCACTAAAGAGCAGTAAGGAGTGGGGGCATCTGGGGAAACTGGAAATCTGAGTGACTGAAGCTCAGGTCAACAGCTGCCCTAAAAGAATGCAAACCTCATTTAAATATTTGATGATTTTCAAGAGAAGTAGAAAATCTGTATTTTATATTTAACTTGATCCTTTGAACATTGGCTCAAATGTTTTTTTCAACAGCGTGCAGCCCAAAGAACACTACCCATTTGTACCCTCTACAAGAGAGACACTAAAATAGTGAGCTGAAAACTCATGAATCCAAGCAGAAAGTCAGTAAATATGTCTTTAAATTGATTCCTTTACAGATAATGATTTTAGACAGTAGTTAGACCTGTGAAGAAAACCGAAAGAACAAAAAGCTGAATGAGTTAAGAGTGGTTATCTTTAAGAACAGCATAAAAAAGACTATAGTTTTTATTATTTATACTATTTTTTGTTGTTTAAATTTTGTCCTTATTATTTTAAGAAAAAAATTAAAAGGAATCCAAAATCCCTCCACAAAACCCAACTCTTATTTGACTTCCTTAGCAGGAACATGTGTTTCTATCATCAGACAACAGAAACCACTGCATCCCTGCTGCACCAAGGCCATAACAGCAACTCCACCAGCTTTGCAGAAACGATAACTGTGCAAGGGTTCATCAAGTTCTGTTCCCAGCTTCTGTGTCTGTATCCTCCTGTCCCACACTGGATTGCTCAATGTCTTGTTCTTCGCACATAACTAATTCTTTCTGCTCCTCAGAGAGGGCGTTGACCATATCTGAGGACTTGCAGAGCATGTCCCCAACTCAAGGACCACATGGAGCAGCCTGAAGGCCTCCTCCAGCCCCAGCCAATATCCAATGACTACATGGGATTTTATCACTGAGCTTTCTATCACCTCCCACTGCTCCCACCTCATTAATCTAACACCATCCTTGTAGCTACATCTCTTCTCACAAAACCCTCTGAGATAGCCACAACCATCCACATTCACACCCCTAGAATACCTTTGTCTCCGTGGGTTCTCCATCCAGATTACACGAGTACAAGTTTGTATCCTCCCTCTTGCAGAACCTCTCCGCGATGCTTGGAACAAGAGTCATTTGTCCTCAGCTCTCTTCCAACAAAAAGATGGCCCAGAAAGATGGTCCAGAGATTACTCCTATCCCAGAATGATATAAACTACAAGATTTTGTTTTAATAAAATAGCTGGCTGGGCACCGTGGCTCACGCCTGTAATCCCCACACTTTGCAAGGCCGAGGTGGGTGGATCACTTGACGTCAGGAATTCGAGACCAGCCTGGCCAACATGGTGAAACCTTGTCTCTACCGAAAATACAAAAATTAGCCAGGTGTGGTGGTGGGCGCCTGTAATCCCAGCTACTTGGGAGGCTGAGACAGGGAGAATTGCTTGAACCTGGGAGACAGAGGCTGCAGTGAGCCGAGATTGTATCACTGCACTCCAGCCTGGGTGACAGAGCAAGACTCCATCTCAAGGAAATAAAATAAAATAGCTAACAGTTGTTGAGTGTTTTACTTCATGCTAGGCATTATTCTCATCTCTGTAGTTTAGGTACATTTATCTTTATTTTAAGCCAAGGAAACTGAGACGCAGAAAAGTGAAGTAGCCTGCTCAAAGCAAAGACTTAGTAAGTGGCAAAGCATTTGTGTTGTTTTTGCTGTTGCTACTGTTGTTGTTTGAGACAGGGTCTTACTCTGTCACCCAGGCTGGAGTACAATGGTGTGATCACGGCTCATTGCAGCCCCAGCCTTCCCGAGCTCAAGCAATTCTCCTACCTCAGCCTCCTAAGTAGCTTGGATGACAAGCAGGCACCACCATGCCTGGTCAATTTTCTTTTTTTTTTTTTTTTTTTTTGTGGTACTTGTAGAGTTGGGGTTTCGCCATTTTGCCAGGCTGGCCTCCAACTCCTGAGCTCAAGCGAGCCTCCTGCCTTAGCTTCCCAAAGTGTTGTGATTACAGGCATGAGCCATCATGCCTATCCACAAAGCCTTTGTTTTAACCCTGCTTCGACTCCAGATCCTGTGCTCTTACTACTAAAATTGTATAGTATTTCAATATCAAACAGCCCGTGAATGCAAAACGATTCACCCGTAAAATAGGATGTAATCGCCAAAATCTAATTCTATTGCATCTAGAAGATCTTTGTGCACAGTGAAAAGAGTTGAACATCATTGACAGGTTTGAATACATTCAATATTTATACTCTTACCTCCCCCCACCATTACAAATTGTCTACATGGCATTTTGAGCCTTTATGAATTCAATTAAAAAGAAAAATTCCAAGGCCTGCTCACTAGAGGTCGCTCTCCTAACTGTGGGGTCCTGTTAGTCTTATAGAGTAAGACAGCAGAGTTGGCCAAGAAAGTGATGGCAGCAGCCATCAATGTGACCAGCAGATGGCATTAGAGTCCCACAGATCCTGAGATTGAGCCTTAGCTAAACAACTTCACTAGGCATACCATATCTGTCAAGGCAGGTTATGCTAAGCTTATTATTTTCATACATGTTTAAATATAACGCTATTTGGTTGTCAAGATAGTACACCCAAAACTCATACACAACTCATCTTCTAGGAGAACAAAATAAGTAAGATACGTTGCTAGAAATAAGGTAATGAAGGAAAAAAAATAAGAGGATTGATTCACAGGAATGACAGCTCAGACTGGGTTTATAAGTTGTTTCTGGATGGCTTTCACCAAAAACCATAGACCCATCTAAGATCAGGGATACAAGGAGGGCTCATGGTTTCCAGCATTTTCCATTGGCCCTCAGCAAGGTGCTCCCCAAGTTTAGTGGTCAAGAGGGGTGGTCAATATAGACTAGGTTACGTGAGCACTTGGCTATGCGAGAGGAACCCAGAACACAAGTCCATGGCCTTTTCAACCATGTTAGGCGTTGGAGGCCACGTCAGTCCCCAAGGATCCACTCTACAACTTTATAAATTTGTTAGGCACCAGTGGCTTACTTCAGAGTTCTAGTTCCTACCCTGTCAGGGAGTCTACAGCAGCCCTACCCACAACTTACCTCCAGGATTTTGCTTAATTTCTGTGGAAAGCGATCTCAACTTCCCAGTTCACACACAGATGCAACCGGCATGAGACATTCCTAGAAGTCAACAACCTTCGGTGACTGATCTGTCTTATGCTATTCTATGTACTGCTTGCTCACTTCATAAATACGACATTCCAAGAGCACAAGGCTATCTATGAGTATGGAGATAAATAATAACATCTTTTTACTGCGATGATTTAGCTGGAATAATTAAAACTTATATTTCCACTTATGAAGACTCTGCTTTTTGTTTTTTTTAATAGAGATCGAGTGTCTCCATGTTGCCCAGGCTGGTCTCGAATTTCTGGGCTCAGGCAATCCTTCTGCCTTGGTGGTAAGATTACAGGTGTGAGCCACCGTGCCCGACCTGAAGATTCTATTTTACTCTGAGTAAAACCTACCCTGCTTTATCAGCACTGTAGAGACTGTTGATAAGTGGCACTTCCCTAGAAGGGCCAAGTACTGAGAACAACAGTCATATCTTAAATGATGACCAAGACCAGCAACAAGTACTTCTACTTGTACTGATTTTAGTTTGAAAAATTTTTACTCATTTTAGTTTAAAAGTACGTTTTGAAGATATATATATTTAAAGTATATCTTTTAAACATATACTTTAATATCTTGAGATATAAACCAAGAAAGGTGAAAGCACTAAAGAAAACTACTTTTTAGGCAGGCTGGGATACTTAGAATAGATCATTCATAGATGAAAGATTTAAAGGAACCAGAGAGTTCAACTCAAAAGACAGAACACATTTCTGGAATTGTTCCATCTTCTGAGTGCACATCTTCTGAGTGCCTTTGTAGAGGACATCCCTTCTCCTTGAACTGTTCTCTCTAACTCCTTGTTCTGCCTATAAATCCTACTCATTATTTAAAGTTAATTTTTTTTTTTTTTTTTTTTTTTTTTTTTTTTTGAGACAGAGTCTCACTCAGTTGTCCAGGCTGGAGTACAATGGCACAATCTCAGCTCCCTGCAACCTTTGCCTCCCGGGTTCAAGCAATTCTCCTGCCTCAGCCTCTTGAGTAGCTGGGATCACAGGTACACACTACCAATGCCTGGTTAATTTTTCTATTTTTAGTAGAGATAGGCTTTTGCCATGTTGGCCAGACTGGTCTTGAACTCCCGGTCTCAAGTGATCCACCCCCTCCTTGGCCTTCCAAAATGCTGGGATTACAGGCATGAGCCACCGCGCCCGGCCTAAAGTTAAATTTTAATAGTTCCTCCCCTGCAAAATATTCTCCAACCGCCTCAACCACAGTCAGAATCAACAGCTCCGACCTCTCACCACTCAGTATGTTTTACAAGCTGCCCTCATTTGTAAAAATCTATCCCATAGTAACAAAAGCAAACAAACTGCCATTATTAAAGAGTTTACCAATTAAGTTATTGTTAGGCAGGTGACTTGAGGCAGTGGGCATAGGGGTTGAGAACACAGGCTCTAGCAGCAGACCTTGGCGTTAATTCTTGGTTCTCTCACATACTAGCTGTGTGGTCTCGGGTACATCATTAAACTTTACCCTGCCTCATCTCCTCATCCATAAAACGGAGGTAACAGGTCCAGGCTTGGTGGCTCAGGCCTGTAACCCCAGCATTTTGGGAGGCTGAGGCTGGAGGACCACTTGAGCCCAGGAGTTCAATTCCAGCCCGGGCAACATAGTGAGACCATGTCTCCACAAAAATGTTTAAAAATTAGCCAGGCATGGTGGTATATGACTGTGGTCCCAGCTGCTCAAGAGGCTGAGGCCAGAGGATTGCTTGAGCCTGGGAGGTCAAGGCTGCAGCAAGCTGTGATCGTACCACTGCACTCCAGCCTGGGTGACAGAGTGACCCTGTCTCAAAAATAAAAGGGAAAAAAGGAAGTAATGATATTATCTTAATGGGTTGTTGGGATGATTAAATAATATAAAATATGAGAACAGAACAGTGCCTGGCATAAAACAGTCCTCCATAAAATGTTAATTTTGCATTAGTTTACCTACTAGATGGGTTGTTGCTTACTATATATCAGAATCGCCAGGGAGATTTAAAAACAAACAAAAAAACTGATACCCAGACCCTACCCAAGACCTATTTTAAAAGATTGTTGAGGCTGGGTGCAGTGGCTCACACCTGTTATCCCAGCACTTTGGGAGGCCAAGGCAGGTAGATCACCTGCAGTCAGGAGTACAAGACCAACCTGACCAATATGGTGAAACCCCATCTCTACCAAAAATACAAAAATTAGCTGGGTGTGGTGGCATGTGCCTGTAGTCCCAGCTACTTGGGAGGGTGAGACAGGAGAATTGCTTGAACCCAGGAGGCAGAGGCTGCAGCGAGCTGAGATCGTGCCACTGTACTCCATCCTGGGTGACAGAGCAAGACTCCACCTAAAAAAAAAGAGGGGGGGCTGTTGAGGTGGCTTCAGGTATTCATGTTTCAAATCTCTCCCCTGGTAAGTAGCATGCTCCAGGGTTGGGGACCACTGTGTTGGATTGTGACCCCTTTGACAACAGGAACTACTCGTCTTTGCATCACCAGCACATGGGTTACCATCTCAGACATGTGTGAATTTAGTTACATCTGTTGCACGGAACAGAGGATCTGAGAAGATCTAGAAGGATGTAAAATCCATGTGTATCCTCAAAGCATCTCCTAAGACCCAGCTATGGCTTTAGATGTAACTATTTTCCATCATTATACCTTGTGCCTCGGAGAGGAGGCTTACCTGAGTACCATTAAGGACACTTGGGGACTAAAGGATGGGAGAAGAACATTGGTCAACTGCAAAATTTTTCACAGAAACTCTGAAGTCATACTGATAATGTCAGAGGTATTTGAACCAGAGTAACTCCATCTTGAATAGGGGCTGGGTAAAATGAGGCTGAGACCTACTGGGCTGCATTCCCAGATGGTTAGGCATCCTAAGTCACAGAATGAGATAGGAAGTCAGCACAAAATACAAGTCATAAAGACCTTGCTGATAAAACAGTTTGCAATAAAGAAACCGGCCAAATCCCACAAAAAACAAGATGGCGATGAGAGTGACCTCTGGTTGTCCTCACTGCTACACTCCCACCAGCGCCATGACAGTTTACAAATACCATGGCAATGTCAGGAAGTTGCCCTATATGGTCTAAAAAGAAGAGGCATGAATAATCCACCCCTTGTTTAGCATATCATCAAGAAATAACTTGGCCAGGCGTGGTGGCTCACGTCTGAAATCCCAGCACTTTGGGAGGCTGAGGTGGGCAGATCAGGAGTTCGAGACCAGCCTGGCCAACATGGGGAAACCCTGTCTCTACTAAATATACAAGAATTAGTTGGGCGTGATGACACATGCCTATAGTCCTAGCTACCCAGGAGGCTGAGGCAGGAGAAATGCTTGAACCCGGGAGGCGGAGGTTGCAGTGAGCTGAGAATGTGCCACTGACTGCAGCCTGGGCGACAGGGCAAGACTCTGTCTCAACCAAAAAGAAAAAAAAGGAAAAGAAAAAAGAAATAGCTATAAAAATGGGCAACCAGCAGCCATCGAGGATGCTCTGTCTATGGAGTAGCCATTCTTAATTCCTTCACTTTCCTAATAAACTTGCTTTCACTTTACAGACTCACCCTGAATCTTTTCAGAGCCAAGAACCCTCTCTTGGGGTCTGGATTGGGACCCGTTTCCTGTAACAATAGAGCAGCAAAAATTATAACGTTAAGCTAAAGCCTCATTGGGGGGGATTGAGAAAATATCTTCAATTCCTGTTTGATAGCACTGTCCAGTCTCAAACACTGTTCACCAGGAATCTCCTGAGTCCTGTCAGCATTGGCATTTCTCTGAAGATGCGAAATTTGCTGCACCAAGACACCCGGTGCCTGATAAAACCTAACTAGCTTGATGGGAAAATGTTGAACCATCAAAGACCTCTGAAGGATAAAGGACATAGATTTTAGAAGTTACAAACAAAGTAACCAGGAATTTTCCCTTAAGAATCTAGAGGCTGTTAGAACTATGAGAGAGCATAGGAGAATTTTTTTATTACTTTAGAAAGGCTGGTTATTGTGAAGTGTGTAAACAGAAAATAGAAAGGTTTGGATTCCTGAAATTAGAAGCTATTATTCTTTGTGTGTGTGTCTCTTTTGCAATGTAAAGCACAAACCGCAAAGGGGATAACATTTTGAAGTACCTTGTTTCGTTTTGTTTGGTTGAGACATGGTCTCACTCTGTCACCCAGGCTGGAGTGCAATGGTGCGATCTTGGTTCACTGCAGCCTCTGCCTCCCGGGTTCAGGTAATTCTCCCACCTCAGCCTCCCAAGTAGCTGGGACTATGGTTGTGCACCACCACGGTCAGCTAATATTTTTGTGTATTTTTTGGTAGAGACAAGGTTTCACCATGTTGGCCAAGCTGGTCTTGAACTCCTGACCTCAAGTGATCCGCCCGCCTTGGCCTCCCAAAGTGCTGGGATTACAGGCATGAGCCACCGCACTCAGCCAACACTTTGTTATTCTTGAGTGTTCTTTCACCTTGCCATCCCAATTCAATAGAGCTCAGTTTTTTGTTTCTTTTGAGACAGAATCTTACTCTGTTACCTAGGCTGGAGTGCAGTGGGGCGATCTCAGCTCACTGCAACCTCTGCCTCAGCCTCTGAGTAGCTGGGATTACAGGTGCATACCACCATGCCTGGCTAATTTTTGTATTTTTAGTAGAGACAGGGTTTCGCCGTGTTGGCCAAGCTAGTCTAGAACTCCTGACCTCAGGTGATCCACCTTGGCCTCCCAAAGTGCTGGAACTACAAGCATGTGCCACCATGCCTGGCTATTTTTAAAAAGTTTTGTACAGACAAGGTCTTACTATGTTGCCCAGGCTGGTCTCAAACTCCTGGGCTCAAGCAATCCTCCCACCTCAGCCTCCCAAAGTTCTGGGATTACAGATTTAAGCCACTGCTCCCAACCAGCTATGACTATTCGAACCTTATCTCAAGCTCATATCACTACCCTTAGGACCAATCCTGTCCTTAAGTAGGATCTATTAAAGCATGTTAGGTAGTCTAGCAGTATGGAACTCAATGGAGTCTTCCTTAACTTGCTACCAGCTCTCACCTTATGCCCATTTCAATATTTATACATTTACTTTTTTTCTGAGACAGTTTTTTTCCTATAACGTACATGGTATGACATCCATAGAGAAAAGTGCACAAATCGTAAATGCTCAATCTATGTCTCAACGTGAACAACCTCAATCACCATCACCTACTTAAGACGTAGAACACAAACAGCACCCCAGAAGCCTGCTCTGTGCTCCCCACCAATCATGCTCTGCTCCCTTCCTCCAAACATTCTACTATTCTGTTTTAATATTATCTGTTTCTGATTTTTTTTTTACAGAGAATCATATGGTACCTGTTATCTCATGCCTGGTATTTATGCTATGCATCGTGTTTGTGCAATCCAGCCGAGTTTTGCATATAGCAGTAGTTGACTCTTCATTGTATAGAGTTCCAAAGTACAAATATATTGCAATTTGTTTACTGATTCTCCTGGTGATGTGCATTTGTCCCCAGATTTTGGTTCTTGTGAGTAATGCTGTTCTGAACATTCTCAGGGGTCCCCAACACCCAGGCTGTGGACTGGTACCTGTCCGTGGCCTGTTAGAAACTGGGTTTCACGGCCGGGAGCGGTGGCTTAAGGCTGTAATCCCCACACTTTGGGAGGTTGAGGTGGCAGACCACAAGATCAGGAGTTCAAGACCAGCCTGGCCAACATAGTGAAAAACCATCTCTACTGAAAATTAAAAAATCAGCTGGGCGTAGTGGCACGCACCTGTAATCCCAGTTACTCGGGAGGCTGAGGCAAAAGAATCACTTGAACCCGGGAGGCAGAAGTTGTGGTGAGCTGAGATCGTGCCACTGCACTCCAGCCTGGGCAACAGAGCAAGACTCCATCTCAAAAAAAAAAAAAAAGAAAAAAGAAAAGGAAGAAACCAGGCTTCACAGGAGGAGGTGAGTGGCAGGCACACGAGCATTACTGCCTGAGCTCAGCCTCCTGTCAGATCAGCGGAGGCATTGAATTCTTTCTTACAGGACCGTGAACCCTATTGTGAACTGCACATGCGAGGGATCTAGGTGGCATGCTCCTTATAAGAATGATGATCTGAGGTGGAATAGTTTTATCCCGAAACCATCCCCTGCCACACTGCCTCCCAGGTCCATGGTAAAATTGTCTTCCACTAAACTGGTCCCTGGTGCTAAAAGTGTTGGGGACTGCTGTCGTATATGTCTTTTGTGTATGCGAGCATGCGTTTCCGTTAGATACATATGTAGAGGGAGTTAAACTGTTGGGTTGTGGAGTATGCATACACTCAACTTTAGCAGATAATGCCAAAGTTTCCCAATATAGTTCTACCAGTTTACACTCACAGTGTATGAGATTTCTCATTTCTTCTTGTCCTTACCCAGAATGGTATTGTTCACTCTTTAAACTTTGTCCCTTGGGCAGGTTGTGGTATCTCATTGCCATTATAATTTGCATTATAATTTGACTAATGAATTTGGACTCCCTTTCAAATGTTTATTGGTCGTTATCATTCAAGTCTCTTCGTCACTGTCTATGAGGTTGTCTGTCTAATTTGTAGAGGTTCTTCATATGTTATAAATACAAGTATTTACTCAGTTACACCAATTGCAAACACCCTCTCCTACTGCCTGGTTTGCCTTTTCATAATTTTAATTGTGTTTTGTTGACAAGCAGAAAGTTAATGAAGTACAATTTCTCAATTAGTTTTCTTTTTAGTTTTTCCTTATTTCTGGCCTCAGTCTCCTCTCCAATATTTATTTGTTTTATTTTTTATTTTTTTTTATTATACTTTAAGTTCTAGGGTACATGTGCATAATGTGCAGGTTTGTTACATATGTATACTTGTGCCATGTTGGTGGT
>NW_016803645.1:1834311-1839631 GCF_001698545.2 Rhinopithecus bieti | reverse complement strand
TTTTTTTTTTTTTTTTTTTTTTTTTTTTTTTTTTTGGTGAGATGGAGTCTTGCATTGTCACCCAGGCTGGAGTGCAGTGGCACTGTCTTGGTTCACTGCAACCTCTGTCTCCTGGGTTCAAGCAATTCTCCTGCCTCAGCCTCCCAAGTAGCTGAGATTACAGGTGCACACCACCACAGCCAGCTAATTTTTACATTTTTAGTAGCGAAGGGTTTTTGCCATGTTAGCCAGGCTGGTCTCAAACTCCTGACCTCAGGTGATCCACCTGCCTCAGCCTCCCAAAGTGTTGAAATTACAGGCATGAGCCACCATGCCAAGTCACGAATAGTTATTTACTTAGGTCATTTTTATACACCTGATTTACTCAATTTACTCACTTAGACCAGTTGGTGGGCATATATAGACTTTTAATATGAGGGGGAAACATCTCTTTTAAGATGAAAAAAACCGCCTATTATTCCTTACATTAACTTATTTGTTAATCATCATCCACTATACTTGATATCTGCAAATTTTGAGTCTCTCCAAGGTACTGCAGAGTGGATTGGTTCTCTCTTAGCAGTACGCTTATTGCCCAGGCTGGAGTACAGTGGTGTGATCTCAGCTCACTGCAGCCTCGACCTCCTGGGCTCAAGCAATCCTCCCACCTCAGCCTCCCAAGTAGCTGGGACTCCAGGCCTATGCTACCACACCCAGCTGGTTATTTTTTATTTTTTGTAGATACAGTATCTCATTATGCTGTCCAGGCTGGTCTCAAATTCCTGGCCTCAAGCGATCCCCCCACCTTGGTCTCCCAAAGTGCTGGAATTATAGGCATGAGCCACCATGCCTCGCCTCTTTTTTTAATATGGAAGATATGACAGAGGCTCTGAATTTGTAGAGGATTTACTGATCACTGTCAATTGATTTTCACTCATTCACTATATATTTACCACCAACTTCTTACCATATAGCAAGTACAATTGCTCAAAGCACTGAAAGACATGAGACTGGCTGGGCGCAATGGCTCACAAATGTAATCCCAGCACTTTGGGAGGTCACAAGGGCAGATTGCCTGAGGCCAGGAGCTCGAGACCAGCCTGGGCAACATAGTGAGACCCCTGTTAATACAAAAAATTTAAAAAATTAGCTGAGCATGGTGGCATGATGGAATTAATACAAAAATAAAAAATAAAAATAAAAAATTAGCTGGGCACGCTGGTAGTCCCAGCTACTTAGGAGGCTGAGATGGAAGATCTCTTGAATAAAGGAGGCTGATGCTGCAGTGACCTATGATCATGCCACTGCACTCTAGCCTGGGTGACAGAGACTCTGACTTAAAAAAAAAAGTGAGACTCCTCCAAAAATTCTCATATTCTTTTTTTTTTTTTTTTGAGACAGAGTCTCGCTATGTTGACCAGGCTGGAGTGCAGTGATGTGATCTTGGCTCACTGCAACCTCTGCCTCCCATGTTCAAGCAATTCTCCTGCCTCACCCTCTGTAGTAGCTGGGATTACAGGTCCACGCCACCATGCCCAGCTAATTTTTGTATTTTCACTAGAGATGAGGTTTTGCCATATTGGCCATGCTGGTCTCAAACTCTTGACCTCAGGTGATTCACCTGCCTCGGCCTCCCAAAGTGCTGGGATTGTAGGCATGAGCCACCACGCCCGGTCAATTCTCATATTCTTGACCTGAAATTGTTTACACTCTAATGGTGAAGAGGAGACATAAATAGATACAGGTACTACATGGGATACCATGAGACCATGGAAAGAGGGAACTCAAGTTTATCTTGAGACAGGGAAATAATTATAGAAGCAGTGATGTTTTCGCCTCAGTAGAGTAAGAGTTTGGAACCTATACAAGTTGGGTAAACAGCATGTAAAAAACACAGTGTTCAGAGAGCATGGTACAATTGAGAACTTACAAGTGGCTTGATATTTCTGGAGCATGAAGTGTCACAAGAGAATAATTATAAGTTGGCACCACATACAGCGAATGCAAATTAGTGTGACATGGACAGTTGCTGTGACAGAAATATTATAAAGAAGGTTGTTATCAACCTGCAAAAACACTTTTAAAATGGTACAGAAAACTTTTCTTCTAAGCCAAATTCATATTTCAGCCTCTTTGAACTCTGGCTAGATTGTCTCTCAGTTTCTTTTAATAAGTTACTTTGGTTGGGTTTTCTCCTTCCCTTAGGAGATAGATGGAAGGTCAAACTAACTTCTCACACACTCCATCCTTTGTCAGACTGTCATGGCTATGTTTTTATAAAACTCTAAATGGCAATTTATTACTTTGATCAGATTAATAGATTATAGGGTAGTAAAACAGATCATTCCATTCAATTTCAAGTGGAAATATAGGAGTTATTCACTCCTTTCCCATTTTAAGAAACCAGAGGTAGCTTCTGTTTTCTCATTGTCTTCTATGCATTCTGGAGATTAACAAATTTGCTAAAAGACACAAGAGTAAAAACTTTCAAGATCAAATGAGTTGCTGGTAGAACTGAAATTGAAGAGACATTTTAGCATCAAATCAAGGTCTCATCCACTGAACTTCTTAAAAAATCACAATTGATAATGGAATTTAAGATATTGGGCTCCTGTTGCATAGACCTCACTTTTTCATTTCCTATTCTTGCCTTATTTAAATATTCATGAAGGATTTTTTTTTTCTTGAATTGGTTCCAACACCAGTGTTTAAATATAGAAGCGCCTGGAGGAGTAAACATTTAACCAGAATTTACTCCTAAACAATGCTTCATGCCCTTTTTCACTTGTAACATTGAAGTTGTTAATTTACTTTTCTATTACTTTCCTAATGAAATAAACAAGAGCATTTTAAACTAAAAAGCATTTGTTCTTCACAAGTACTTCTATTAGGGACCAACATTGCAAATAGCATTTACACAAAAATTTTGTCTAAGCAAAATTTTTACCAGGTGATCCATATATGTAGTAGGAATTTGTAAAGCATCTACTATCAGCATAACATTAGGCATGAAGTAGCAAACAGAATAAATATAAATATAGTCCCCATACCTGAGGAACATATTATCTTAATGAGGAAGAATATAGAGGAAACAGGCAAGTGATAATATAAGGCTATCAATGATCCATGACAAAGGAAAGGTCATTACGTCTGTTTGCTATACTTTCCTATCAAAAGTAGGCCCTGGAGGAGATTCCCAGACTCCTCTAGAGAGTTTATTGATGAGATCTGGGGAGGAGCCAGGAATCTGAATTTATAAGAGCCAGGTGTTACTAAGATAAAAGCAAAAGCAAAATGACCTGGTTTGCCCAAGGTGTGTTTCATTAAAGAAATGACCAACCAGCTGAACCTAATACCATGAAAAGGATTTAATTAGGTTTGAGAAGCAAAAGGAAGTGATGTGTGTGCATTTTTAAAAGAGGAAAGCTAAATGATGTGTTTGGCTGGAGCTGTAGAATTCATCTTAGACATAGCAAGAGTTAAAAGTGAAACAAAATTTAATCAAGCTTTTATTCAGGCCAAGAACATTTTTATTTTGTAGACAGGGCAAAGATATTTGAGTCGAGAAATGAAGGGATGAAGTCAGCTTTTTAGCAACATTAATCAAGCAGAGGCATTTAGGATATATGTATTGTGAAAACCAGGAGGCCAAGGCTACTCATTCATTTATTCAAGCATCCATGCATGCATTCATTCATTCACTTAGCAAGTATATATTGAGCACTCAAATTCTCAGAAATGCCTTGTGCTAAGTAAGAAGAATGCACAGTTGTAAGTACCAACGGCCAGAAGAACTGTAACGGCAATTTTGTGAGTTATCTATGTTTAATATTTTTTGTTACCTAAAATTTCTTCTTGTAGCCTGACTTAATTTAGGACTATCCTAGCACCTTTCAGTTCTGTATTTATGCTAATTTGCCTAGCTATTTGGAGTCACTGCATTTGCAATTAAAATGTTCTATGTAATTGTTAGAAAACTACTCTGTGAGATGAAAAACAATTTTGTTCTCTCCAAAATATGCTAACAAGCCCAGGCACAGTGGCTCATGCCTGTAATCTCAGCACTTCGGGAGGCCGAGGAGGATGGATCGCCCGAGGTCAAAAGTTCGAGACCAGCCTGACCAACGTGGCGAAACCCCATCTCTACTAAAAATACAAAAATTAGCTGGGCATGGCGGTGGGAGCCTGTAATCTCAGCCACTCGGGAGGCTGAGGCAGGAGAATCGCTTGAACCCAGGAGGCAGAAGTTGCAGTAAGCCGAGATCACGCCACTGCACTCCAGCCTGGGCAACAGAGCAAGACTTCATGTCAAAAAAGAAAAATATATATATATGTACACACACACACACATACACACATACACTAACTAGATCTTGAAATAAAATAGTTAAGGAAATTGGCTTCATATTAATGCCTATGTCAGTACCAAGAGGAATCAATCAGTATACTTAATAATAAATACTGCAAAAGATTTAAAGTTAGAAGTATGGCTAATCATATCCTGATTGGAGGCTTGGTCCCTGGGATGGTGCTTGGTATGCATCATATATTTCACTGCAGAACTTTGAACTCTTAATAAAAGGAGGCACAGCCAGATACTAAACTATTATCTGTGTAGGAGTTATTGTGAGTAGAATACATCCCAGCTTGTAAAAACTAGTAAATTTCCCAACTTTCCTTAAACCTCTTTCTGAGAACCTCATCTCACCAAATGATAAGAAATTTAATCTGAATTGTCAGCCGGGCGCGGTGGCTCCTGCCTGTAATCCCAGCACTTTGGGAGGCCAAGGCGGGCAGATCACCTGAGGAGGGGAGTTTGAGACCAGCCTGACCAACATGGAGAAACCCTGTCTCTACTAAAAATACAAAATTGGCCAGGTGTGGTGGCGCATGCCTGTAATCCCAGCAACTCGGGAGCCTGAGGCAAGAGAATCGCTTGAACCCGAGAGGCAGAGGTTGCGGTGAGCTGGGATCGTGCCATCGCACTCCAGCCTGGGCAACAAGAGCAAAACTCTGTCTCAAAAAAAAAAAAAAAAAAAAAAAATTTAATCTGAATTGTCATCATGTTAAATATCAAAAAACATTAGACCCATATATGTAACAGGGGTCACAAATTAGGGCCCGTCAGCTTAGGTTTAATTCCTACGTGTGTTTTATTGGCCCACAAAGTATATATTGCAAATAAATAGAATTTATTAACTACTAAAAAGTTTGTAAGTAGTTGCCAGAATTAGTATGGGAAGCTTTCACATAAAACTTATCTGAAGCTTCTATTACAAAATCAGAAGATCTGGCATTATTTGGCTTATGCTGATTTTTTTTTTTTTTTTTTTTTTTTTTT
>NW_016803645.1:1829819-1831162 GCF_001698545.2 Rhinopithecus bieti | reverse complement strand
AAAAAAAAAAAAAAAAAAAAAAAAAAAAAAAAAGACCCTCACTGTGTAAACCAAAATTCCAGTTCCAGAAAGATGGCAGCCTAGTGTGGGCCACTAATTTATCTTCTCAAACTCGACCCAAAACATAACTCAGAAGGAAGAAAGAATTGCTGGGTCTGAAAATGAAGTTGAATTGTAAGAAACCCTTAGGAAGGTGGAAGTCGGCTGTCACTGCAACCTCCACCTTCTAGGTTCAAGCAATTCTCATGCTTCAGCCTCCCGAGTAGCTGAGATTACAGGCATGCACCATCACACCGAGCTAATTTTTGTATTTTTATTAGAGATGGGGTTTCACCATGTTGGCCAGGATGGTCTCGAACTCCAGGCCCCATGGTCCACCTGCCTTGGCCTCCCAAAGTGCTGGGACTACAGGCATCAGCCACTGTGCCCATCCACACACATATTTTAAAGTCACGCTGGGGGCAGGAAGTAGAGTGTGAGTTTCTCTAGATGACATTCCCCATCAAAGTAGCTGCCGTCCTCAGAACTATTGCTAAACACATGAGGAGAGAGGCACAACAGCCATTAAAGGCATAACCCCTTAAAGCAGAATGAACAGAAAACAGCCATCACTGTTTCCAAATAAGCCTCTGTCAAATAGAAAATGAAGAAATTTTAGCAAGATGATGCAAAAACAGTCATAGAAATATAGGATATGAAACATAATAATAATTGGATTCAGGAACTCAATATGTGGCAAAGACACAGAATGGGTTCAGCCCATCTTGGAAGGAAGATGAGCGACCATCTTGTTCTGCCTTGGGCTGAGTTTCCTGGAATGCAAGACTTTCTGTGCTAAAACCAGGAAGGCCTGGTAAACTCAGACTTGAAAGTCACCCTATCAAGAAGATAAGAAATCTCTCAGAAAGCATTGGGAAGAAATAAGTTAGAAATGTTTTGAAGTTACAAAAGCTAGAAGTAAAACTGTCAATACTCACATAATAGACCCAGGAGGAGGAAATATGTTAGGAAATAATAACTGAAGCTGGGCACTGGGCATGGTGACTCACACCTGTAATATCAACGTTTTAGGAATTTGAAGCAGGAGGATCACTTGAAGCCAGGAGTTCGAGACTAGCCTAGCAAGACAACGTTTCTTAAAAAAAAAAAAAAAGTAGCCACATACGATGGTGTGAACTTGTAGTCCCAGCTACTCAGGAGGCTAAGGCAGGAGGATCACTTGAGCTTAGGAATTGGAGGCTACAGTGAACTAAGATTGCACCATGGCACTCCAGCCTGGGTGACAGGGCAAGGCCCTGTATATATATATATATATAAAACATAATATATATTAAATATATATT
>NW_016803645.1:1819089-1829595 GCF_001698545.2 Rhinopithecus bieti | reverse complement strand
ATATTAAATATATATTAAATATATAACTGTATAATTTTTCCAGAATTAAAGTTGGAAGATGTAAGATTGAAAGGCTCCTAAACTGCCATAGAGGATAACACGTTTATTTAATCACCCAAGACAGAGAGAAAATTATAAAAGCATCCAGTCAGGGAGTAAAGGCCTACAAAGGAACAGGCATTAGATTACTGTCAAGTTTCTCAAAAGCAACACAGGATACAGAAAACACAGTGGGCAAATATTGTCAAAGTATTACAAAGAAACAAACTATAAACCTGTAATTTTGTATTCTGCTAAACTGTCATGGATGTGTAAGTGTACAATAAAGATACACTCAGGTATAGAAAGTCTCAGGAACTTTGTTACAAAAAAAAAAAAAAAAAAAAAAAAAGCCTCTCTCAACACACTCCTGGAGGAAGTGTTCCAGCAAGGAGAAAAATAAATACGGGACAATGCCAGAACACATACGGAAGCACAGGTGAGCAAATAACTTAGTAATATATTCTGTATTCTGAAAGAGAAAGATAATCCCAGCACTTTGGGAGGCTGAGGCGGGCGAATCACCTGAGGTCAGGAGTTGGAGACCAGCCTGGCCAACATGGCAAAACCCCTTCTCTACTAAAAATACAAAAATTAGCCGGGAGCGGTGGCACGTGCCTGTAGTTCCAGCTACTTGGGAGGCTGAGGCAGGAGAATTGCTTGAACCCAGGAGGCAGAGCTTGCAGTGAGCTGAGATCACACCACTGCCCTCCAGCCTGGACAACAGAGCAAGATTCCTTCTCAAAAAAAAAAATAATAATAATAAATAGAAAGAAATCATAAGTGTATCCATAATAATCCAAAACATAAATTCTTAAAATAGTAAGGGAAGGGTGGGGTGAGGCAGGAGGAATTGGTGCAGTGCAAGATGACAGTATGTTACATGTTGATAAGGTTAAGAAATTAATAGAGAAAATAATATAAGTATTGGTGTTACTAATTTAGTGGCAACTACCTAAAAAATAAAATTAGCATAAATATCTCTCAATCTGGCAAAAAATAATCTGGATCTATTTAATAAAAGCAGAAAAGGAAAATAAATACTACCTATAAAATGTTACAAACTCCCAAAATGTTATTATATTGAATTAAATGTAAACGAGTTTAAAGCCTCAAATTAAAACATTTCTAAGATTGGATAAAAAAGTAAGCTGCCCACAAAAAAAGACATGTGCAGAAAGTTTGAAAATAAGGAGACAGAAGTAGATACACATTGGACAATAAAGAAACAAAGTAAAGCCAGGAGAGTAATTTTTTTTTTTTTGGAGAGGGAGTCTCCTCCTGTCACCCATGCTGGAGTGCATTGTCACGTTCTCAGCTCACTCCAACCTCCACCTCCCGGATTCAAGCAAATTTCTTACCTCAGCCTCCCGAGTAGCTGGGATTACAGGTGTGCACCACCATGCCCAGCTAATTTTTGTATTTTTAATAGAGACAGGGTTTCACCATGTTGGCTAGGCTGGTCTCAAACTCCTGACCTCAGGTGATCCACCTGCTTCAGTCTCCCAAAGTGTTGGGATTACAGGTGTGAGTCACCGTGCCTGGCTGAGAGTAATTTTAATATGACAAAATACAGTATTTTTCACCTTGAATTCAAAAAGAAAGGAGAGCACTAGGAGTAACAATATAATCAAGATGCAACCTAATGACTTAAGCAATATAAAGCAATAACTAGTAAAATTGCAAGGAGAGATTAACTGTCAAGTCCAGCTGGAGATTGTTATAGCAGACCCTCTCAGAAATGTATTGATATAACCTACTAAAAATAAGCACAGATATGGATGCTTTAAGTAGCATGATTAACAAACTCGAATATATAGCTACACAACCAACAAACCTCTTCCTCCTCTTCCTCCTCCTCCTCTTCTTCTTCTTCTCCTTCTTCTTCTCCTCCTCCTCCTTCTCCTTCTGCTCCTTCTCCTCCTCCTCCTTCCTCTTCTTCTTCCTTATTCCTCCTCCTTCTTCTTCCTCCTCCTCCTTCTTCTTTCTTCTTTCTTCTTCTTCTTTCTTCTTTCTTCTTCTTCTTCCTTCTTCCTTCTTCTTCCTTCTTCCTCCTCCTCCTTCTTCTACTTCTTCTTCTTCTTCTTCCTTCTTCTTTCTTCCTCTTCTTCCTCCTCCCTCCTCCTCTTCTTCTTCCTCCTCTTCTTTCTTCTTCCTTCTTCTTCTTCCTTCTTCTTTCATTTTCTTTCTTCTTCTTCTTCCTTCTCCTTCCTCCTTCCTCCTTCCTCCTTCCTCCTTCCTCCTTCCTCCTCCTTCCTCCTCCTCCTCCTCCTCCTTCTTCTTCTTCTTCTTCTTCCTTCTTCTTCTTCCTTCCTCCTCCTCCTCCTTCTTCTTCCTTCTTCTTCTTCTTCCTCCTCCCTCTTCCTCCTCCTTCTTCTTTCTTCTTTCTTCTTCTTCTTCTCCTTTTGAGACAGTCTCACACTTTTGCCCAGGCTGGAGTGCAGTGGTGCAATCTTGGCTCACTGCAACCTCCTCCTTCCAGGTTCAGGTTCAGGTAATTCTCCTGCTTCAACCTCCTGAGTAGGTGGGATTACAGGTGCCCGCCACCATGCCCGGCTAATTTTTTGTATTTTTAGTAGAGACAGGGTTTCACTATGTTGGCCAGGCTGGCCTAGAATGCCTGACCTGGTGATCCACCCCTCTCGACCTCCCAAAGTGCTGGGATTATAGGCATCAGCCACCGCGCCCAGCCCCCAAACCACATATTCTTATGAAGCATTCATGGAACTTGAACAAAAACTTCCTAGAAACACTTTTCGGCTGGCTTTTGCCTTCATCTCACTAATCAGAAGTGTATCTAACGGCCACTAGTAGCTGCAAAAAGCTTGTAAATATTTTAATTTACCAGCCCCTATTTCAGCGACAAGCAAGGGAAAGGGATGCTGGGATTGATTCTGGATTCGCCAACCTCCAGTGTCTGCCACATCATGGATATGTCTTTGTCGTGTCCTTACTTGAACGGCCAAGAACAACTGGATCTAAGAGTTCAAGCTCCAGTTTTTTACACTCAAAATTTGGAAGGCATTGCCTTCCTTGCCTCTAAGAAGTTTTATGCTAGTCTCTTCCAAGTTACCTTGTATTTGTCCTAATGTTTACTCTTGGAAGCTTTTAAGATCTTCCATTTGTTTTTATGTTCTGAAGTTGCATGTTGAATGTGTCTAGGAGTGGGTCTTTTTTTGCATTCATCCTACTCAGCATTCAATGAGCTCTTTGAATCTGAAGGTTTGAATCCCTTTCCAATTGTAGGACATTTTTTCCTGTTGTTTCTTTGGCAATATTGTCTCCACGTTTTTTGTTTTCTCTTCTTGAGAATCCAGTTAGTTGCACATGTTGGTTTTCCTGGATGGTCTTTCTCTCCTATTTTATGTTTTGTACTTCTGGATTCTCTTTTATTTCTCCTGTCTCCATGGCCTTTCCACACAAAGTGTCTGTGGACTGTCAGCATTGGCGTCACCTGGTAGCTTGTTGTTAGAAATGTAGAACTTTAGCCCTCACCTCAAACCTCTACTGGATTAGAATCCTCAGTTTAACAAGATCAAGACCCCCCAGGATTCTTATATACGTTAAGGTCTAAGAGGTACTACGGATTTTTTTCAACTTCACTTTCCAGTTCTATTGAAATCTTGTTGTGGCATTCATATTTTTAGTTTCTAGTAGCCCATTCTTGTACTGTTTCTTTTTCAGAAAATTTTATTTCTTCATGTACTGTATTTTTTTAGACTAATTAGTTTTATTTTAAGCTCGCTTCTGTTTCTTGAATTCTTCTTTTCCCCCTCTGGATTATTCTTGCGTGTTTGTATCTTGGTCTAGCTCTCTCATGTTCCTTCTTTTTTTCTTATACATCTGCTGGTCCTTGATAGTATCTTTATTTTAAAAAATTTATATGTCATTGTTGTACATATGTTGGGGGCACGTGTGATATTTTGACACATGTATACAATGTGTAATGATCAAGTCACGGTAATTAGGATATCCATCACCTCAAACATTTATCTTTGTGTTGGGAACATTACAATTCTTTTCTTCTAGCTATTTTGAAACATACAAAAAATTATTGTTAACTGTAATTTCTCTACTGTGCACCTTCATTTTTGAAAATAACAGACCTGATGGATAGGATGGGTTTCTCCTTCTACTACAGAAGCACACTTGCCCCTAGAGGAGCCTCTTTTCCTAAATGGGAAGTCTTTATATGTGGGAGGAACAGTAATCGGCATGGTGAGCTTCATCGTTAGAAGCGAGGAGTCAAACCCACCTTGGAGAACATGTCTTCAAACTGTTTAATTTCTTTCAAAATTAGGCTTTTTTATTTGTGCTTTTTTGTGATGCAGTTAGGCAGGTAGGAAGGTTAGGAGGAGACTAGCACAACTATCCTGAATTCTCAGCCGCTTTGTACTCCCTCTGCCTTTGATTTGTAAACTCTGCTGGTCTCCTGACCACACTGCTACCCCATCGTATCATTGCAGTTTCAGCTCCATTTCAGCCATCAGCACACTTCTGTCCTACTTTGTCTTCTAGTTTGTTTGTTTCTTACCTGCTGGTGGTCTTCCCTCTGTGTATGTCTGTGTCCTAATCTCCTTTTCTTTTCTTTCCTTTTTTTTTTTTTTTTTTTTTGACAGAGTCTTGCTCTGCTTCCCAGGCTGGAATGCAATGGTGTGATCTCAGTTCACTGCAACCTCTACCTCTTGGGTTCAAGCGATTCTCCTGCCTCAGCCTCCCGAGTAGTGGGGATTACAGGCACCCACCACCACGCCTGGCTAATTTTTGTATTTTTGGTAGAGATGGGGTTTCACCATGTTGGTGAGGGTGGTCTCAAACTCCTGGCCTCAGGTGATCCGTCCTCTTCAGCCTCCCAAATTGCTGGGATTACAGGCGTGAGCCACTGAGCCTGGCCTCCTAATCTCCTTTTCTTAAAAGACATCAATGTGTTCAGTAGGGATCTACCCCAATTACCTCACTTAACCTTAATTACCTCTTTAGAGGCCCACTTTCAAAATACAGTCCCAGTCTGAGGTCCCAGGAGTTAGGTATGAATTTGCTGGGGACACGATTCAGCTTATAACACCAAGTTCATCCAACTCCCTACCTTCTCTGTGCCTCTCCCCACGTGACTGAATGGGATGAGAGAAAAGCACACAGCATGCTGACTGTTCTCACTTTGAATTCCCAGGCACTCATCTTGAATAGACCCTTAATACTGCCTACTTTAAATACCACAGTCCCCTAGCACATCCATTCTCGTATTCTCATTGAAACCAATGCATGGCTTTTCTTCTTAACACTCCCTGCCAGATCCTTGCTCGGCTTCCTGTGGCACTGAGAAAGCAGGGGACCATTTACACTGATTATCTTCATATCTCCCCATTGACCTGCGTCTCTGCCATCCACTCTGCCTATTCTCCTGCTACGTGGATGAACTCTTTGTGCTCCTAGCAAAGGCCCACCCTTGAGGGCCTTTGTCCTTGCCATTCTTTCTTTGTGGACTTAAGGTTTTTGAGCTTTATGAAGGTGAAAAAGTGATACACAATCAGTTGCTCCTCAAGCTACAATAGGCTTATCTGGACATAACTCCATCTATGTCTACAGATATTTCTGGTGGTTGGCAAGTGGATTCCGAAGTTTCATATGAAAAAATAATCAAGAAAATAATAGCCAGGAAATCTCTGAAATAGAAGAGCAATATGGTGGAACCAACCATACCATATAATAAAATATTTTAAAATCCTCAGTCGTGGCTGGGTGTAGTGGCTCATACCTGTAATCTCAGTACTTGGGAGGCCAAGGTGGGATGATTGCTTGAGCCCAGGAGTTTGAGATCAGCCTGGGCAACATGGTGAGACCCTGTCTCTACAAAAAATTGTTTTAAATTAGCTGGGCATAGTGGTGGACACCTGTGGTCCCAGCCACTCGGGAGGCTGACTGAGGTGGAAAGATCTCTTGAGCCTGGTTTGAGGCTGCAGTGAGCCATGATCACACCACTACACTCCAGCCTGGGCAACAGAGCAAGACCCTGTCTCAAAAAAAAAAAAAAAAAAAAAAACCCAATCATTAAAATAGTATTATTATATAGGAATATTAGTAGACAAATCAGTGGAACAGAATAGAACAACATATGGGAATTTTGCATGTGAGAAAGTTATATCTCAAATCTTTGGGGAGAAAAATGTAAACTTTTCAATACATGATTCAGACACAATTCAGTAGCCATCTGGAAAAAAAAGTAGAGTCAATTCCAAGGCAATATGTAAATTTACGACAATTCCAATGAAATTCCCAAAGGACGATTTCATTGGATTTGAGCTATCCAGTATGCTCCTAAATTCCAGATAGAAAATTAGATGAGTTAGAATTGCCAAGAAATTTGGAAAAATATACTACTAATGGAAGAAACTAATACTATCAGATATTAAAACTTAATGTAAATCTATGGTAATCAAAAACTGTAGACTTAACATGTGAACAGGCAAATTTATCTACATTCATGTTCATCCCTCCCTAGAACATCATGGGTTCCCTATACATGTATGTTGAAGATAGAATATTATCTTCAATTCAATAAAGCATAATATTTATATTCTGACTTAGAACTTAATTGTTGAATATTTTACTGATGGAATTCAGATCCTTTTCACTTACATAAATAATACTTCATTGAGTAAATTTTAAGTAATGCTTTTCTGAGTTAAATATTATATCCTATTTTTAATATATAAATACACATACTATATATACATGCGCACCTGAATACACAGGTATCAACATGGAGTAACCTGTAAGCATTATGTTATTTCAGTTATGTGATTAAAAACATTGCAAAACCAAACATAAATTGAACAGGCATACATACAGTATACATGTGTGAAAATATGTGTATGTGTGTAATAAGTCTGTAGAAAAAAGCAAGAGAATAATAAGTATGCATTTAATATTGTGGTTCCTTGGGAGATACAAGGGAGGTGTTTGGGATGGAGGGTGATAGGATTTGGGAGGGACAGAAATGTTAACTGGGTAGCAGAACAAATTAACAGAAGGCCTGAGACTGCTATCCTTAGAAAGCCTTGCTCTCAAGGTTGGATCTTGGCTAGTGTCTGGGAAATTGAATTTTGGGAGGATTTCCACCATTGCCTAATAAGAGTGACTCACTACGCCTGATGTACAGGCACTGTGGCTGATGCTGAATTTCTGTCCTGAGAGTCTTTTTTTTTTCTTTTCTTTTTTTTTTTTTTGAGACGGAGTCTCGGTCTGTCACCCAGGCTGGAGTGCTGTGGCCGGATCTCAGCTCACTGCAAGCTCCGCCTCCCGGGTTCACGCCATTCTCCTGTCTCAGCCTCCCGGGTAGCTGGGACTACAGGCGCCGCCACGTCGCCCGGCTAGTTTTTTGTAGTTTTTTTTAGTAGAGATGGGGTTTCACCGTGTTAGCCAGGATGGTCTCGATCTCCTGACCTCGTGATCCGCCCGTCTCGGCCTCCCAAAGTGCTGGGATTACAGGCTTGAGCCACCGCGCCCGGCCTTGAGAGTCTTAAATTTTTATGTACAAGGCAGTGGGTGCTATGTGACCAGCCCCATCTAAAAACGATGGACACTGAATTCCTAATGAGCTTCCCTGATAGGCAACATTTCACACGTATTTTCAAAACTCGGTATTGGGGGAATTAGGTGCATTCCCTGTAACTCCACTGGGACAGGAATTTTGGAAGTGTGTGCCTGGATTCCTCCAAACTTTGCCCGTGTGCCTTTTCCCTTGCTGATTTTGCTCTGTATCCTTTCACTGTTATCAATCCGATCTGTGAATACAGCCATGTGCTCAGTTGCTGAGTCCTGCCAGTCCTCCTAGTGAAGACTGTATTGAACCTAAGAGGTGGATCTTAGGGATCCCCTTCAAGTGGGTTATATAGGTGTTCTTTCAAAAATGTTTGCTAGGCACGGTGGCTCACACCTGTAATCCCAGCACTTTGGGAGGCCAAGGTAGGTAGATCACCTGAGGTCAGGAGTTCGAGATCAGCCTGGCCAACATAGTGAAACCCTGTCTCCACTAAAAATACAAAAATTAGCCACGCATGGTGGTAGGCTCCTACAATCCCAGCTACTTGTGAGGCCGAGGCAAGAAAATCACTTGAACCCGGGAGGCAGAGGTTGCAGTGAGCTGAGATCACAGCACTGGACTCCAGCTTCAGTGACAGAATGAGACACCATCTCAAAAAAAAAAAAAAAAAAGAAACAAATTATACCTATTATATATATCTGGTAAATTCTTTATTGTATGTATTTACCAGTTAACCAAAAGGAAGGCAAAAGGAAAAATGAATAGGAGGTATCCAAATAAAGACAGGACATAGTTGTGTAGAAATGTAGTCCAGTAGAATGTGGACATAGCAACGGCTGCAAAGGCAAATCTGTTGCCTTCACCACCATCTGCACCACCAGCATCTGCACATCCCTACAATGGCTAAAACAGCAAGAGGGGAAAGAAAATAAGGACATGATCTGCATGATATAGTGGAATTCTCATTAAACACAGCAGGGGCTTTAACTGGAATGAAGAGTAAGATGAGGTCTAACCTACAAAGCAAAGTAAAGAAGCTGTCCATCTTATCAGTGATCCGCTTTTATTTCTATTTTTTTAAGAGACAGGGTCTTGCTCTGTTGCCCAAGCTGGAATGCAGTGGCATGATCATAGCTCACTGCGGCATCTAACTCCTTGGCTCAAATAATCCTTCCGCTTCAGCCTCTTGAGTAGCCAGGATGACAGACGTGTGCCACCATGTCTAGCTAATTTTTAAAAAATGTTTTGTAGAGACAAGGTCTCACTATGTGGCCCAGGCTGGTTGCAAACTCTTGGCCTGAAGTGATCCTCCCACCTCAGCCTCTCAATGTACTAGAATTATAGGTGTGAGCCACCAGGTCTGGCCCTGCTCTTGTTTTTACCTGGAATCTTGCAACATCAACATCTATACTTAAGATGAAATGAAAGTGAAGCAAATCAGGCCGGGCACAGTGGCTCATGCCTGTAATCCCAGCACTTTGGGAGGCTGAGGTGGGCAGATCACTTGAGGTCAGGAGTTCAAGACCAGCCTGGCCAACATGATGAAACTCCCATCTCTACTAAAAATACAAAAATTAGCCAAGCGTGTTGGCACACACCTGTAATTCCAGCTACTTGGGAGGCACAGGCAGGAGCGTCGCTTGAACCTGGGAGGCAGAGATTGCAGCGAGCCGAGATCAGACTACTGCACTCCAGCATGGGTGACAGAGCGAGACTCCATTTAAAAAAAAAAAGAAAAGAAAAGAAAGTGAAGCAAATCAACAAACGTGCCTTTGGCCAGGCTTTTAAGCTGATTTTAAGGCCACCACCTCCATTCTGGGAAGCCCCTTGAATTTTAGCTTATGCTAAGGAGAAAGACCTGTCCCTGAAGGAGAGAGGAAACTGGAGGCTGCAGAGGAAAGAAGGCAGTCTGAGGAGGTCCAGGTGCTGAAACCATTGCCAGAGAGGAGGGAACACAAGCAAGAAGTCTTTGAGAAGGCACTGGAAAAGGATACTTTCAGCAGGATGGTGGAGGAAAAGCTGATCCTGGAAGTGGAAAAAATTAAGGAAAATGAGGAGGCTAATCTAGCTGCTACTACGTCTGAAGGAAAAGGAGGCATGCTGCGAGGTGCACAGGAACAAGGATGTGCAGGTTCAACAGTCTGGCTGAAGTGGAGGAGGGTACGGCATGCTGCACCGTCAGTAAACCCCACTGCC
This sequence comes from Rhinopithecus bieti, assembly GCF_001698545.2. Taxonomy (NCBI): domain Eukaryota; kingdom Metazoa; phylum Chordata; class Mammalia; order Primates; family Cercopithecidae; genus Rhinopithecus; species Rhinopithecus bieti. The sequence continues at coordinate 1,819,817 of NW_016803645.1, read as the reverse complement.
CATTTATAATGAGTCACGCAATAGCCGTATGGGAAATGTATGACATAGTTTCAAAAGGACTCATTAAAAAAACAGAATTAAAATTTAAAAAAAATAATAATTCAGGGCCAGATGCAGTGGCTCACACCTGTAATCCTAGCACTTTGTGAGACCGAAGTAGGCGGATCATTTGAGGTCAGGAGTTTGAGACCAGCCGGGGCAATATGGTGAAAACCCATATCTACTATAAATACAAAAATTAGCCAGTCATAGTGGTGCACACCTGTAATCCTAGCTACCCAGGAGGCTGAGGCACGAGAATCACTTGAACCCAGAAAGCAGAGTATCAGTGAGCAGAGATCATGTCACTGCACTCCAACCTCAGCAACAGAGCAAGACTATCTTAAAAAAAAAAAAAAAAAAAGGCTGGATGCTGTGGCTCACACCTGTAATCCCAGCACTTTGGGAGGCTGAGGCGGGCGAATCACGAGGTCAAGAGATCGAGGCCATCCTGGCCAACATGTGAAACCCCGTCTCTCCTAAAAATACAAAAATTAGCTGGGCATGGTAGCACACACCTGTAGTCTCAGCTACTTGGGAGGCTGAGGCAGGAGAATCGCTTGAACTCAGGAGGTGGAGGTTGCAGTGAGCCAAGATCGTGCCACTGCATTAAAGCCCAGGCGATAAGAGCAAAACTCTGTCTCAAAAAAAAAAAAAAAAAAAAAAAAAAAAAAAACCCCCCAACAAAA
>NW_016803645.1:1771046-1817709 GCF_001698545.2 Rhinopithecus bieti | reverse complement strand
AAAAAAAAAAAAAAAAAAAAAAAAAAAAAAAAAAAAAAAAATTACAAAGTAGGCACAGTAAGAGATTAACAACAATAATAAAATATAACAATTATAGCAATATGCCAGAATCACTACTCCTGTGCTTTGGGTCTATAATTAAGTCAAATAAGGGTTCCTTGGCCGGATGTGGTGGCTTAACGCCTGTAATCTCAGCACTTTGGGAGGCTGAAACAGACAGATCACCTGAGGTCAGGAGTTTGAGACCAGCCTGACCAATAAGGAGAAACCCTGTCTTTACTAAAAAAATAAAAAATAAAAAATAAAAATACAAAATTAGCCTGGCGTAGGGGTCCATGCCTGTAACCCCAGCTACTCAGGAGGCTGAGGCAGGAGAATTGCTTGAACCCGGCAGGCAGAGGTGGCAGTGAGCCAAGATTGTGCCACTGCACTGCTAGCCTGGGCAACAAGAGCGAAACTTCATCTCAAAAAAACAAAATAAAACAAAACAAAATGAAACAAAAGGTTTCCTTGAACACAAGCACTGCAATACCTTGACAGTCAATCTGTTAACTGAGATAGCTACCTAAGTTAACTGACAGGCAGGTAGCGTATACAGTGTGGATAGCTGGACAAAGGGATGATTCACTGTGGTGGGGTTGGCAGAGCAGAGTTGGAGGGGCATGAAATTTCATTATACTACAACAGAGTAACGCACAATTTAAAATTTGTTAATTATTTTTGGAATTTTCCATTTAGTGTTTTCTGACTCCACTTGATGGCAGGTAAGAGAAACTGCAGATAAGGGGCAACCACTGCAGTCAGAAGTGGCAATGGTTGTGGTCTCCATGAGATGGTCCTTTAGGTTCCCACTAGCCCCATCTCTACTAAAACTACAAATGTTAGCTGGGTATGGTGGTGCATGCCTGTAGTCCCAGCTACTCAGGAGGCTGAGACAGGAGAATCACTTGAACTTGGGAGGCAGAGGTTTCAGTGAGCCGAGATCGCGCCACTACACTCCAGCCTGGGTGACAGAATGAGACTCCATCTCAAAAAAAAAAAAAAAAAAAAGAGGAAGCAAGACTTGAGCTGATATACACACTCTTGCTCTCTCCCCATATGATGTTCTCTGCCATGTTCTGACACAGCAAGAAGGCCCTCATCAGATGCCAGTGCCATGTTCTTGGACTTCCCAGCCTCTAGAACCATGAGCCAAATAAAGTTCTTTTCTTTATAAATTACCTAACTTATGGTCTGTTGTAGCAACAGAAAATAGATTAAAACCAAGGGCAAATACAGTTCCAGGTATTCTGTCACGGTGGGAAGTATAACATCCTCTACTGTTTTGTTTGCTATTTCACGTGGTATTTTCCAAAATTAATTACATTTTCAAATACAACTTCCATATGTGGGTGTATGGAAATGTAATCGTCTGAAATTCTTATTAATTCTATAATTTATCTGTAGGCATTTTGTAAGTTTTCTATATAGACATTTGTGTCAAAAATAATATTTTTTTCTTTTTGGCTTTGGAATTTTAATTTTTTTCTTGCTGTATTGACTTGGGTTTCCACAAGAATGTAGAATAGAAGTGGTAATAGTGTATATTCTTTCTTATTCCTGCTTTATAAAGGAATGTTTTAGTAGAGAAGGCACAGGGGAGCCTCATGTGCAGAGATCACATGGTGAGAGAGGAAGCAAGAGAGCAAATTGGGGCTGGGCGTGGTGGCTCATGCCTGTAATCCCAGCACTTTGGGAGGCCAAGGCAGGTGGATCACCTGAGGTCAGGAGTTTGAGACCAGCCTGGCCAACATGGCGAAACCCTGTCTCTACCAAAAATACAAAAAAACTAGCCAGGTGTAGTGACAGGCGCATGTAATCCCAGCTGCTGGGAAGGCTGAGGCAAGAGAATCACTTGAATCCAGGACTTGGAGGTTGCAGTAAGCCAAGATTGTGACACTGTACTTCAGCCTGGGCCACAGAGTGAGACTCTGTCTCAATTAAAAAAAAAAAAAAAAAGAGCAAGGCAGGAGGTGCCAGGCTCTTTTTAACAACCGGCTCCTATGGGAACTAGTAGAGCAAGAACTCACTCACTTCCTCCCCTCCCCTTCAGGGAGGACATTAACCTATTCATGAAGGATCGGTCCCCATGACCGAACACCTCCCACTAGGCCCCACCTCCAACATTAGGGATCAAATTTCAACATGAGGTTTGGAAAGTCACATTCAAACTACAGTGTTGTTGGCCAGATGCAGTGGCTCAAGCCTGTAATCTTACCATTTTGGGAGGCTGAGGCAGCAGATCACCTGAGGTCAGGAGTTCAAGACCAGCCTGGCCAACATGGTAAAACCCTGTCTTTACTAAAAATACAAAAATTAGCCAGGTGTGGTGCCATGTGCCTGTAATCCTGGCTACTCGGGAGGCTGAGGCAGAAGAATCACTTGAACCCAGGAGGCAGAGATTGCAGTGAGCCGAGATCGTGCCACTGCACTCCAGCCTGGGTGACAGAGTGAGACTCTGTCTCACAAACAAAACAAAACAAAAATCCTATAATATTGCTTTATGTGGTAAAAGATATGACTAAGTTAAGGGTTTTCAGAGGAAGAGTTTATCCTGGATTATTTGGGTGGGCCCTAAATATGGTCACACAAATTATTTTCTTTTCTTTTTTTTTTTTTTGAGATGGAGTCTCACTCTATTGCCCAGGCTGGAGTGCAGTGCCTGATCTCAGCTCACCAAAACCTCAGCTTCCTGGGTTCAAGCATTTCTTGTGCCTCAGCCTCCTGAGTAGCTGGAATTACAGGCATGCACCACCAAGCCCAGTTAATTTTTGTATTTTTAGTAGAGGCAGGGTTTCACCATGTTGGCCAGGCTGGTCTCAAACTCCTGGCCTCAAGTGATGCACCTGCCTTGGCCTCCCAAAGTGCTGAAATTACAGATGTGAGCCCAGCCACAAATTCTTTTAAGAGACAGGCATAGCAAGATTTTACACAGACAGATACAGAGGAGAAGGCCATGTGAAGACAGAGTTAGAGATTGGAGTGATGCAGCCACAAGCCAAGGAATGTTCCAGAAGCTGAGAAAGGCAAGGAACAGATTCTCCCATAGAGCTTCTGAAGGGAGGCTGACCCTGCCCACACCTTGATTTTGGACTTCTAGCCTTCAGAACTTTGAGAAAATAAATTCTGTCTAATTGCCAAATTTGTAGTAATTTGTAATAGCAGCCACTGACAACTAATATTTTGATTTAATAAATGATGCTTAATCACATCTGATATGGTTTGGCTCTGTATCTCCACCCAAATATCACCTTAAATTGTAGTTCCTGTAATCCCTGTGTGTCATGGCAGGGACATAGCAGGAGGTAATTTAATCACAGGAGTGGTTACTCTCATGCTGTTCTCTTCATAGTGAGTGAGTTCTCCCAAGATCTGACAGTTTTATCAGGGGCTTTTTCCCTCTTTTGCTCAGCAATTCTCCTTCCTCCTGCTATGTGAAGAAGGACATCTTTGCTTCTCCTTCTGCAATGATTATAAGTTTCCTGAGGCCTCCCCAACCCTGCAGAACTGTAAGTCAACTAAACCTTTCATAAATTACCCAGTCTTGGTATGTCTTTTTTTTTTTGAGACGGAGTTTCGCTCATTGCCCAGGCTGGAGTGCAGTGGTGCGATCTCAGCTCACCACAACCTCCACCTCCCGGGTTCAAGCAATTCTCCTGCCTCAGCCTTCCCGAGTAGCTGGAATTACAGGCATGTGCCACCACGCCCGGCTAATTTTGTATTTTTAGTAGAGATGTTGGTCAGGCTGGTCTCAAACTCCCGACCTCAGGTGATCCACCCACCTTGGCCTCCCAAAGTGCTGGGATTATAGGCATAAGCCACCGTGCCCGGCCAAACAGGAAAGGTATATCTTTATTAGCAGTGTGAGAATGGACTAATACAACATCAGATGCATTTTTTGCATCTACTGACATAATATGATTTTTCTCTTTTAATTTCTTAATGTGAATTCTATCAATGGATTTTTCTAATGTCAAAGCAATTCTACATTCCTACATTAAGTACAACTGGCTCATGATCTATATGTGTATGTACGTATGTTTCATCTGTCTTTTCTGCTGATTTTCATTCATGGTACATGGCTTCCTCATCAGCTTAATTATTTTTTACTACATAATATGTAATACTAATTTTGGTAGGCAGAATAATGCCCTCCCTACAAGATGCCCACATCCTAATCTGCATGAATGGCAAAAGAGAATTTGCAGATGTAATTAAACTCAGGGTCCTGAGTTGCAGAGATTATCCTGGATTACCTGTGTGAACCCAGTGTAATCACATAAATAAGTCCTTATAAATGAAAGAGGGAGGCAGGAGATGTAAGAGAAAGAAGTGTGTCTAGGGAAGTTATGGCAGAGACTTGATGTGAGAAGGACTTGAGCCATCCTTACTGGCTTTAAATATTCAGTAAGGGACCACTAGCCAAGAAATGCAAGCGGCTCTTAGAAACTGGAAAAGGGCAAGGTAGGGGATTCTGCCCTAGAAGCTCCTGTCAGAAGAAAAGCAGCCCTGATGACATCTGGATTTTAGTCCAATGAGACAAGTATGGACTCCTGACTTCAAGAGCTGTAAGATAATAGGCCAGATAATTAGCAGCTCACGCCTGTAATTCCAGTACTTTGGGAGGCCGAGGCAGGAGGATTGCCTTATTTCAGAAGTTTGAGACCAGCTTGGCCAACATGGTGAAACCCTGTCTCCACTAAAAATACAAAAAAATTAGCTGGGTGTAGTGATGGGCACCTGTAATTCCAGCTAATCGGGAGGCTGAGGCAGGAGAATCACCTGACCCTGGGAAGCGGAGGTTGCAGTGAGCCAAGATCATGCCATTGCACTCCAGCCTGGGTGACAAGAGTGAAACTCTGTTTAAAAAAAAAAAAAAAAAGAGCTGTAAGATAATAAATGTGTGTTATTTTAAGTCATGAAGTTTATGGTAAGTTGTTACAGCAACAATGGGAAATTAATACACTCATTATCCTTGAGAATTTATTTGCAGGATTTCCTTATAGCCTTAGATGAAGGTGCAGTCCTGCAGAGAGGTCTTGCATTGACTTATCCTAGGTGTCTATGGGCACTATTCTGGGAACACTTTAAACTACATTTAGGGCTTACGGTAATGTACTTTCTTTCTTTCTTTTTCTTTTTTTTTTTTGAGGCAGGGTCTTGCTCTGCACCCAAGTTGAGTGTGGTGGTGCAATCTCAGCTCACTGCCACTTCCACCCACTGGTCTCAAGCTGTCCTTCCACCTCAGCCTGCCCAGCAGCTGGGACCACAGATGGGGTCCACCAGGCCCGGCTATTTTCTGTATTTTTTGTGGAGACGAGGTCCCCCTGTATTGCCCGGGCTAATCTTGAACTCTGGGGCTCAAGTGATCCTCCTGTTTGGCCTCCCAAAGTACTGGGATTACATACATGAGCCACCACACCTGGCCAGGTAATACACTTTTGAGGTGCAAACCCACGCCGAGGCTACGTTGTGTTACACATCTCAGCACTGTCCCCTCTTTGCTCTCTTTAGACAAAGGAATTTTTCTCAGAGTCCCCTGGGGTAGAGAAAGGAATGAATTTACTTCTGTTTTGCCCTAATCCTGGGTTGTAGCCCTTTGAAGGCCCAGCTTGATGGGAGAAGACTCCCAGATTAGCCTTCCCAACATGCATGGCCCCTAGGCTTTGACTCTTGCCCCCTTTACCCCAGGAGACTATCAAACACAAAGTTCAAGTTTGTCTAAAATGGAAGCTGCTCTCAAGGAAAAATCAGTTTCAGGGTTCTACTTGCCTGAGTTGTTACTTTTAGGATTTGTCCTGCTTTTAGTGATTTCAAAGCTTTTAAGACCTTTCTTCCTTCTTTCCTCCTTCCCTCCGTCTCTCTCTCTCTCTCTCTTCCGAGTTTCCCTCTTGTTACCCAGGCTGGAGTGCAGCGGCGTGATCTCAGCTCACTGCAACCTCTGCCTCCTGGGTTTAAGTGATTCTCCTGCCTCAGCCTCCCAAGTAGTTGGGATTACAGGCGTGAGCCACCACTCCTGGCTAATTTATATATATATATTTATTTGAGACAGATCTCGCTTCTGTCAGCCCAGGCTGGAGTGCATGGCCGGATCTCAGCTCACAGCAAGCTCTGCCGATCACCCCGGGTTTATTGCCATTCTCCTGCCTGCCTGCCTCAGCCTCCCAAGTAGCTGGGACTACAGGCGCCCGCCATCTCGCCCGGCTAGTTTTATTTTTGTATTTTTTAGTAGAGATGGGGTTTCACCATGTTAGCCAGGATGGTCTCGATCTCCTGACCTCGTGATCCGCCCATCTCGGCCTCCCAAAGTGCTGGGATTACAGGCTTGAGCCACTGCACCCGGCCAATTTTTATATTTTTAGCAGGGATGGGGTTTCACCATGTTGGTCAGGCTGGTCTTGAACTCCTGATCTCAGGTGATCCACCCACCTCGTCCTCCCCAAGTACTGGGATTACAGGCGTGAGCCACTGCATATGGCCTTTTTTCTTTCTTTCTTTCTGTTTTTGTTTTAGAGATAGAGTCTTGCTCTGTCACCCATGCTGGAGTGCAGTGATGTGATCAGTGCTCACGGTGCCTCAGACTCCTGGGCTTCAGTGATCCTCCTGCCTGGGACTCCCAGAGCACTGGGCTTATATGTGTGAGCCACCCTGCCTGGCCAGATTTGTTTCTTTTAGCCTGCATTTGTTGGTTTTTTTTTTTTTTTTTTTTTTTCCAGTAATGGGGCTGGTCTGAATAACCTAGTCCATCATATTCCACAAAATCTATTGAAAATTTTATATTCCGAATCTGTCAGTTCCACCAGCTAAACTTCTTGCTGGTCTGATTTTGCTGTCTTTTGCTTCTGTCGGTTTTTATTCATGATGCTTTGTTTTCTTGTTAAATGGTTAATTGTGATCTTATTTGCTTTCCTTCTTTTTTTTTTTTGAGACAGAATCTCACTCTGTCGCCCAGACTGAAGTGCAGTGGTATGATCCCAGCTCACTGCAACTTCTGTCTCCCAGATTCAAGCAATTCTCTTGCCTCAGCCTCCCAAGTAGCTGGGATTACAGGTGTGCATCACCATGCCCAGCTAATTTTTGTATTTTTAGTAGAGACAGGGTTTCGCCATGTTGGTCAGGCTGGTCTCGAACTCCTGACCTCAGATGATCTGCCCTCCTTGGCCTCCCAAAGCGCTGGGATTATAGGTGTGAGCTACCGCACCCCACCTAAAGGTGCTTTCCTCTAAAAGAATTTGCAGTTCCTCTGTCAATTGCCTAGAGGCATGCCAACCCAGTACCAACTTAGCATAATTTCTTTGCTTGAGGTTTTTCACTTCATCCAAGAATTATGAATCGGACCACAAACTTCCATGGGGTCTGACTTGTGGTTCAGAGGAATTTTTTCCCTCTTTCTTCATTAGTTCCAATGTTGAGAAAGGTACATTTCTTTGCTGCTCCCCACCCACACCTACAGACAAGCTTTGACCTCCATAACTGACCGCCATAACTTGGTCATCTCATGTCCTGTATACTTGTCTTGGATGGCTATCAAAATCAAAGCTTGGTGACATCAGGGACTGGTAGATGTTCACAGTATTCTGCTGTTTCAGGTGTTCCTTATTTGTCTGGATTCCTGCTTCCACTTGCTTGGCCTTTGAGGATTCTTTTTCATTTCTACCAAATGAAAGATGAATTTAAAAAGAAAATTTGGCCAGGCATGGTGGTGACGTCTGTAATCCCAGCACTTCCAGAAGTCAAGGGAAAGGATTGCTTGAGCCTAGGAGTTTGGGGCTGCAGTGAGATATGATCATGCTACTACGTTCTAGCCTGTTTGAGAGTCAGACCATGTCTCTAACAAAAGAAAATTTGGCCAAGTGCAGTGGCTTATGCCTGTAATCTCAGCACTTTGAGAGGCCAAACAGGGAGAATCGCTTGAGTCCAGGAGTTCAGGACCAGCCTGAGCAACACAGTGAGACCTTGTCTCTACAAAAAATAAAATAAAATAATAATAATAATAAATTAGCCAGGTATAGTGGCACAAACCTGTAGTCCCAGCTACTCAGGAGGCCGAGGCAGGAGGATCACTTGATCCCAGGAGGTTAAGGCTGCAGTAAGCCATGATTGCACCACTGCACTCCAACTGGGTGACAGGGCAAGACCCTGTCTCAAAGCAAAACAAAACTCAATGAGATGCCTTTTTTCATCCACTAGGATGGACATGAAAACGAAAAAAACAAAACAAAACAAAAGCCAAACAAACAAGAAAAAGTACAAAAAAAGGTAACTATTTTAATTAGTATTGATAGTTATACAACACAAGTATTTAGGAACTCTGGTCTGCCATTCTTCCAGAAATCTATCATTTTACGGTGTCAACTGTCCCCGTGAGTTAAGAGGGCCATGATTGCAGATCCTAAAGACTATGCGGGGTGTCCTGACCCTGCAGATAAGATTAGGTTCCATTTCACCATCATTTTGTGCTTCAAATCCTAATTCTTTCAATGTCCACACTCAATTCTCTTTTATAACTCTTGGTGATTACTAATCCATTCTTGTCTACAAATCTTTTAAAATAAATCAAAACAAAAATGGCAAGGTGGTAAGGTATATGTTTCTTTTTGACATGGAGCCTCGCTCTTGTTGCCCAGGCTGGAATGGAGAGTAATGGCGCCATCTCATCTCACTGCAACCTCCACCTCCTGGGTTCAAGTGATTCTCCTGCCTCAGTCTCCTGAGTACCTGGGATTACAGGCACCCGCCACCCTGCCCAGCTACTTTTTGAACGTTTAGTGGAGACAAGGTTTTACCATGTTGGCCAGGCTGGTCTCGAACTCCTGACCTCAGGTGATCTGCCCACCTCGGCCTCCCAAAGTGCTGGGTTGTAGGTGTGAGCCACCGCGCCGGCTGGTATATGCTTTTTTAAAAAGCAGTGTCTTAGTTGTCGGCTGGGCTGGATTGCAGTGGTGTGATCACAGCTCACTGCAGCCTCAAACTCCTGGGCTCAAGTAATCCTCCTGCCTCAGCTTCCTGAGTAGCTAGGACTATAGGTGTGTGCCACCATGCTTGGCTAATTTCCGTATTTTTTGTAGAGATGGGGTTTCACCGTGTTGCCCAGGCTGGTTTCAAACTCCAGAACTCAAGCAATTCTCTTGCCTCATCCTCCCCAAGTACTGGGACTACAGGTGTGAGCACCATGTTGGCCCTGTATGTGCTTTTTAACAGCTGCTTTTAAAACTTTATGTAGCTCTGTAGTGTCTTCATATTAAAAGCAGGAAAAAAAAAAAAAAACCCAATAATACAAAATCTTAACCCAGAGGTTCTCAAACTTTCTGGGTAACAGTGCCCTTAGTATCTCAGTTTTTGCCATGGCTGGTCTCAATACTTAATAGTTCTGTTATCAAATTATTACGTCCAGACCTTTTTTTTTTCTTGAGATGGAGTCTCGCTCTGTTGCCCAGGCCGGAGTAAAATGGCACAACCCTGGCTCACTGCAACTTCCACTTACCAGGTTCAAGTGATTCTCCTGCCTCAGCCTCCCGAGTAGCTGGGATTACAAGCATGTGTCACCATGCCCGGCTAATTTTTGTATTTTTAGTAGAGATGGGGTTTCGTCATTTTGGCCAGGCTGGTCTTGAACTCCTGAGCTCAGGTGATCCACCCGCCTTGGCCTCCAACGTGTTGGGATTACAGGCATGAGCCACCGCACCTGGCCAGTCCAAACCATTTTTTTTTTTTTTTTTTTGAGACAGAGTTTCACACTTGCCCAGGCTGGAGTGCAATGGCACGATCTCAGATCACTGCAGCCTACGCCTCCTGGGTTCAAGCAATTCTCCTGCCTCAGCCTCCCAAATAGCTGGGATTCCAGGTGCCTGCCACCACACCTGGCTTATTTTTTGTATTTTTTAGTAGAGATGGGGGTTTCACTATGTTGGCTAGGCTGGTGTCGAACTCCTGACCTTGTGATCCGGGCACCTTAGCCTCCCAAAATGCTGGGATTGCAGACGTGAGCCACTGTGGCTGGTCCCAAACCATTTTTTTTCATGATGCCTGCCAAGATCCAAACAATTTAACAAGTACTTATGTCCTAGCAACTTAGTAACCACTTGAAAAAAGTAATACACATAAATAGAATAAATTTTTTTTTTTTGAGACGGAGTCTTGCTCTGTCACCCGGGCTGGAGTGGAGTGGTGCCATCTCAGCTCACTGCAACTTCCACCTCCTGGGTTCCAGCGATTGTCCTGCCTCAGCCTCTCCAGTAGCTGGGACTACAGGCACACACCACTATGCCCGGCTAATTTTGTGTGTGTGTGTGTGTGTGTGTTTTTTTTTTTTTTGTAGAGATGGGGTTTCACCATATTGGCCAGCCTGGTCTTGAACTCCTGACCTCGTGATCTGCCTGCCTCAGCCTCCCAAAGTGCTGGGATTACAGGCATTACACCACATCCGGCCTATTTCTTCATTTTTAAATAAGCACAACGACATAACAATGGAGTGTGTATGCCTGTCCAGCACTTCACAACTCTCAAAGCCTTGAAATCAGATTGGACAAATTCCACTCTTTTCTGCACACATCAATTTTCACTCAATATTTCCCTTTTATCCCAACAAGTGTCAGAAACCCAACCTCACAAAGGTAAGACCTCACTGAAGGGAACGTAGTACAATCTGATGTTGAAATTGTGAATCCCCTTGAGTAGTTCCTGTGGTGACTGAAGCACTGGTATGTTTCCCTGGACATCTTCTCTGCTCCTTCTGTGGTTCATTCCTTTGAATTTGTTGCTGTGCCTCAGGACGCACTGGAGCAGTTTAGCAACCATGCTCTTAACCCGTTAGCCCTTTTAACTACTATTTTCTCTTTCTCTTCTCTACAACTTTTTTTTAAAATCTCCTCTCTACAACTCTTGAAAAAACTTTAAATCACTCTCATCCCAAAGCAATTGGATTCCCCTATTATTACACTGATGCTGTTATCACTAAAGTCACCAATGAAGCCCCTTTACTAAATCTAATGCAAACTCCTAAACCTTCAACCATATCAACTATCATGGCTCACTGTAGCCTCAAATTCCTGGGCTCAAGTGATCCTCTTGCCTCAGCCTCCTGAGTAGCTACTACTACAGGTGTGTACCACCACGACCAGCTAATTTTAAATTTTTATATATAGATGGGAGTCTCACTATGTTGCCAAAGCTGGTCTTGAACTCCTGGCCTCAAGTGACCCACGTGGACCTCCCAAAACAATGCAGTTACAGGTGTGAGCCACTGTGCGTGCCCTGCCCCCAAATTTTTATATGAAGCATAATTTGTTACCTCACAAAAGCAGCATGAGACTTTAACGTATGCAAAATATCACCTTCTCACGAGCAACTTGTAGTAGTGTGATTTGGAAAGCCTGGGAAGAAATCGTGTTTGTAGAGTGGGTCAGGAACACATGTGTTAGAAGTAAGAAAAGATTCATTGGTGGGTGCAGTGCCTGAGGCCTGTAATCCTAGCACTTTGGGAGGCTGAGGTGGGCAGGTCGCTTGAGCTCTAGAGTTCAACACCAGCCTGGCCAACATGGCAAAATCCCGTCTCTACCAAAAAAAGAAAAATACAAAAAGTAGCTGGGCACGGTGGCACATGCCTGTGGTCCCCGCTACATGGGAGGCTGAGGTGGTAGGATCGCTTGAACCCAGGAGGCGGAGGTTGTAGTGAGCTGAGATCACACCACCGCACTCCAGCCTGGGTGACGGTGAGACCCTGTCTCAAAAAAAAAAAATAAAAAAAAAAGATTCATCATAAAGAGAAAGTCATTAATCGGCTAGTGTACTCCTTGGGGAACAAATGTTAAACCTAAATCAGTATTTAATATTAAATCACTATTTAAATTTAACATTAAATCAGTACTTAAACTATAAAGCCTATAAATTTAAATTTTCTTGATCTCTCTCTGACAACTACTGCTAGTGATGTGTGCTGTTTTACCTCTGGCCATTTGAAGAACTACCTCTTTTTTTTTTTTTTCTGAGTCAGAGTCTTGCTCCCTCACTCAGACTGGAGTGCAGTGGTGCAATCTCGGCTCACCGTAACTTCCACCTACCAGGCTCAAGCGATTCTCCTGTCTCAGCCTCCTGAGTAGCTGGGATTACAGGTGCATGCCACTACCACCCGGCTAATTTTTGTATTTTTAGTAGAGATGGGGTTTCACCATGTTGGCCAGGCTGGCCTCAAACTCCTGACCTCAAATGATCCATCTGCCTCGGCCTCCCAAAGTGCTGGGATTACAGGCATGAGCCTCCGCACCCAGCAAGAACTCCCTCTTTTATCAGGCAACAAAAGACTTATCAAACCCCAAATTCCTACTTACTTTAAATGAAGTTGGTAACAGTAAAATGTTTACTTTTAATATCTTATGCTTCTCTCAGGATGCCTGGTTTCAGTATCAAGTTTGGTGACTTTGTGAATTATATGGTGCCCATTTAAAAAAATGAGATAGAAAATTACTGCCAGGCGCGGTGGCTCAAGCCTGTAATCCCAGCACTTTGGGAGGCCGAGGCGGGCGGATCACGAGGTCAGGAGATCGAGACCATCCCGGCTAACACGGTGAAACCCCGTCTCTACTAAAAACACAAAAAATCAGCCAGGCGTGGTGGTGGGCGCCTGTAGTCCCAGCTACTCGGAGGCTGAGGCGGGAGAATGGCATGAACCCGGGAGGCGGAGCTTGCAGTGAGCCAAGATCGCACCACTGCACTCCAGCCTAGGCAACACAGCGAGACTCCGTCTCAAAAAAAAGAAAATTACTGAATTATTAGAAAGGGACAAAATATTTTAAAAAATCTCATAATCACAGTATATTAATACAATTTTATTTTCATATAACTTTCAGGCCTTACATACATACTTTTAGAACTACATTGTTTGTTTTCTACGTCTTTGTATTTAGTCTATCATATACATTTCTCTTATATTTCTAGTCCTATTCTAACCATTTCTTTAAATTTGAAAATTGTGATTACATACACATAAAACTTATTTTTAACCATTTTTAAGTGTACAGCCCTATGGCATTAAGTACATTCACACTGTCGTTCAACCATTACCACCAGCCACCTCCAGAAATTTTCATTTTCCCAACCTGAAGTTCTGTACCTATTAAATAACAACTCCTGGTTTCTCTCTCCCCCATCCCCTGGCAACTACCATTCTGCTTTCTGTCTCTCTGAGTTTGACTATTCTAGGTACCTGATATAAGTGGAATCATACAGTACTTGTTCTTTTGTAACTGGCTTTTTTTGTCTTAGCACAATGTCTTCAAGGTTAAACTGTGTTATTGTATGTATCAGAATTTCCTTCTTTTTTTTTTGAGACGGAGTTTTGCTCTTGTCGCCCAGGCTGGAGTGCAATGGCATGATCTCGACTCATTGCAACCTCCGCCTCCCAGGTTCAAGCAATTCTCCTGCCTCAGCCTCCCGAGTAGCTGGGATTACAGGAGCGCACCATCATGTCTGGCTAATTTTTGTATTTTTAGTAGAGATGGGGTTTCACCATGTTGGCTAGCCTGATCTCGAACTCCTGACCTCAGGTGATCTGCCTGTCTTGGCCTCCCAAAGTGTTGGGATAACAGGTGTGAGCCACCGTGCTGGGCCTTGAATTTCCTTCATTTTTAAGGCTGAATATTCCATTGTACCACATTTTGTTTATCCATTCATCCATCAATGGACACTTGGGTTGCTGCCACCTTTTAACGATTGTGAGTAACACTGTTCTGAACATGCATGTCCAAGTCTCTGCTTTCAGTTCTTTTGGCTACATACACATAAGTGAACTTGCTAGATCATACGGCAATTCTATGATTAATTTTTTGAGGAACGGCCAAATAGTTTCCCACAATCTTTTAAAAATCATTTTGTTGGTAGTATAATAATTCATTTGTCTTTATACCCGAATTTACTAAGCATTCTGGAATGTTTGCTTCCTAAGTTTTCTTTTTTCCAATTGGATGGGAAGTAGTTTTAATTTAGACAATGCTCCAGGTTTTTGCCCCATTTTAAAAGTACCTCATAAACATATATTATTTCTTCTCACAGCTAATAATTCACAAGTTTTTTTGTTTGTTTGTTTAGTGCTACCTCACAATTATCCCTTATCTAAGAAGTGCCCTATCCATGGGAGTGAGTACCCTCTAGCTAGACCTATGCTTTCCAATACGGTAGCCACTAGCCACATACTTAAACATGAGTCAATTAAAGTAAAATTAAATTGGAAATTATCTTCCTCAGCTGCCCTAGCCATATTTCAAGTGCACAATAGCCACACAAGGCTAGTGCTACTGAATTGGGCAGCACAGATTCAGAACATTTCCATGACCCCAGAAAGTTCTATGGTGACTACTGCTCTAGACTATTTTTGACTCAGACCTCTTGGCCATGACTGAATTAATTTCTATAAGCTACTACCAAAAACTATTTAGTCCTCAGGGACAGTCTGATGATAACATTTACAGGAGAACACCAGAAACTTTAGATTATGAAATATCTCTTCCAATGACTGGAGTACTCCTGACCATGATTTCAATCTATCAGTCTTTTCAGAACCAAATTAGTGGTCTTCAGTTTCTTGGTGATGGTCACCTAATCTAAGCTGGGTCAATGAAATTCCTTATTTCTTCCCTTGGGAATTTGGACCTGGCAAGGAAGAGGTCTTCATTCAGGTCCTCTAGTTGTCTAGAACTATAAAACCAAAAGTAATAGATTCCACTAGATAAAACAGAGAATTGGGTAAAGCAATAGAAAAATTAAACAGATTAGCAGAGATTACATTGCCTCTTAGGTTTTCTATTTTGGTTCAAGTCCCTCCCTTGGACTCAGCTACATTTCTGACTTTTGAACCACATGAGAAAAACCTGTATCGTAATAATGAATTATTCTTTTATGCTTAAACTAGCTCAAATTGGCTGGTTATACTGGCATTCAGAATCCTAACACACATACACACACATACACACACACACACACACGGGTATTGTTTTCACACTCTGTAAATATGTAGTTGTGTATAAATTTTGTATATAGTCATTGCACTGGATCCCCGGGCTCCCCTCCAACCCTTCTCTTGCTTTATCGCCTTCTTATATTAAGACTGTGTTTAGGCTGGGTGAGGTGGCTTACGCCTGTAATCCCAGCACTTTGGGAGGCTGAATCACTGGAGGTCAGGAGTTTCAGATCAGCCTGGCCAACATGGTGAAACCCTGTCTCTGCTAAAAATACAAAAATTAGCCAGGCGTGAAGTCAGTTGCCTGTAGTCCTAGCTACTCCGGAGGCTAAGGCAGGAGAATCGCTTGAACCCGGAAGACAGAGGTTACAGTGAGCCGAGATCATGTCATTGCACTCCAGCCTGGGCGACAAGAGCAAAACTCTGTCTCAAAAAAAAAAAAAAAAAACAAAACGCTGGGCACGGCTGTAATCCCAGCACTTTGGGAGGCCAAAGCAGGGGGATCACAAGGTCAGGAGATCAAGACCATCCTGGCCAACATGGTGAAACCCTGTCTCTACTAAAAATACAAAAATTAGCTGGGCGTGGTGGCACAAGCCTGTAATCCCAGCTACTTGGGAGGCTGAGGCATGAGAATCGCTTGAACCCAGAAGGCGGAGGTTGCAGTGAGTCAAGATCGCGCCACTGCACTCCAGCCTGGAGACAGAGAGACACTCCGTCTCAAAAAAAAAAAACATTGTTTAGGTTGCTCTCTGGATCTTACCCCCCTGCTTCCCCTGATCAAACTATGCCCTCTGTTACTATTCTGAATGTGGAAGCTTTATTAAATCAAATTGTGAAGTATGTTAACCACTGATTTTATCCTTTAGCTTGTATTGCATTTTAATTTCTCAGGCCTAAGTAATTCCATCAACATTCATTTCATGTATGACCGAATAAATAATCCCTCACAGGCCAAAGCAGCGCCTTTTTTTTTCTTTCTTTTCTTTTTGTTTCTCTTTTTGAGACAGAGCTTCACTCTTGTTGCCCAGGCTGGAGTGCAGTCACGCGATCTCGGCAGGCTGCAACCTCTGCCTCCTGGGTTCAAGTGAATCTCCTGCCTCAGCCTCCTGAGTAGCTGAGACTACAGGCGCGTGCCCTCACGCCTGGCTTTTTTTTTTTTTTTTTTTTTTTGTATTTTTAGTATAGACGGGGTTTCACTATGTTTTCCAGGCTGGTCTCGAACTCCTAACCTCAGGTGATCCACCCGCCTTGGCCTCCCAAAGTACTGAGATTACAGGTGAGAGCCACCACACCCGGCTTCAAAGCAGTGACTTTTGATAGCGAGAACCTTGCACGCACAGAACTGAGTGCAGTACTTTCTCAAGCCACAGAAAATGCTCCTTTAGACGGAGTGATTAGGAGACCTCTTTCAGGAAGACTGAAGGAGGAGGAGTCAACTATGGAAAGGACAAAAGCAACAGCACCCTGTGGGAAGGGACACAATTGTCCTACCTAGGAAAACACTGCTTGTTGTCAGGTAACAGAAAGGCCAGTGTAGCAGGAGGGAGCAAGGGAAGGAGGTGTGAGCTGCGGCAGGCTGGGCTGGGCCTTCAGGCCATGGTGAGAGGTTATGAGGATATCAGATGGGCAAAGGGACTTAAGTAAGGGAGTGACCTGATCTGATTTATCTAAGAAAAACATCCCTCGGCTACTGTCTAGAAATGAACTGTAGGAAGACAAGCAAGAGACCAGTTAGGAGGCTACTGCAAGTGTCGGTAAAAGATCATGGCTAGGCCTGAAGATGGGAGGCGGTGGAGAAATCTGTGACAGAATTTGAGATTTTGAAAGTAAAAATAAAAGCACTTAGTGAGTTATCCCTGTTAAATTCTCAGTAGCCAGCCCCTATACTAAAGCTGCCAATGAAGTAGAGTGAAGGCTCTGAAACCTCAAGAAGGGCCTTACTTTCTCAGTTTCACGGAGTTCTGGGCATAGCTCTTAGGAACTACCTTGATTCCTAAACTCTCCAAAAGTACGATTCTGCCCTCATGTTCCTCTCTCCGAGTGAATTTGGGAGTGATTGTTGAAAAATGACTTTCAACAAGAGGACAGCAGTGTTCGGGATTCCACGATACATCCGTATCTTTTAACATCAATAAATACTTTTAAATTGGTACCTTATTTTGCGCTGCACGAGAGAAGGCTTTTTACTAGCAGCATCTCCTAATCCATTTAAGAAATACCGTATTTACCGTTACTCCAAGTATCCTAGGGCAAAATTCCTTTAGAACAATTCATCTTCCGAAACAGACGGGTTCCCTTTTCACCTATTCAAGTGTTCTGCATTCTAGGGTCCCCTTCCCGCCTTGCAGACAAATGCACTTATTGTGCCACTCCAGTCCCTGGATCCTATGCAGCGAGCATTTCCTGCAAGGAGCTGCTGCATGCCTGCTTCCCTCGCCTTCTGCCCCAACCCGGATCCAACATTTTGGTTTCTAATGTTCCCTCCCTGTGCAATTAAAACGCTTGAGTTCAGTCACTACATACATGACCAGGAACTTTTTCTTGGCGGGGGCTGCGGTTATTCAGGGCACTGTCCAGTAAAGTTCTGAAAAGCAACTAAACTCTGCCGCTCGCGCAAAAGGACCAATCCACCGGGAAACAAGGGAAATGCGCACATTTCCTAAACTTGCCGCTTCTTGGGCACGTTTAGGCTCTTCTTAGAGCCGCGCTTTGGAGCTGCCTCCTCCCGCGGTACAAATCCGCCACGGCGTTCCCCGAGATGCCGCAGCGCTCGTTCCCGCGTCCGAGGGGCGCGGGAAGGTGGCCAGGCGCGGGCGGCCCAGGGGGCAAGGCGAACGCAGCGGAGCCCAGCCCGGCCTCCGGGCGGCGACGCTCTGGCCCCAGCCCGCTCGATGGTTTCCGCGCGGCCGCCGCCACGGCCAGATCGCCAGGGGGCGCGCTGGCCGGGCGTTCGCCGGATCCCCGGAGCTGCGCGGCCGACTGGAGCCCCATATTGGGAATTGCCGCAAGCCGCTGCGCCAGCGCTTTCCTCTCTGGCTCTTCCCGAACGGGGCTGGTTCCTGCGGCCCGACGGCAGGGAGGGAAACAGGAGCCCGTCCCGAGGAAGGGAAGAAAAGGGGTGGAAGTGTAGGGGACGGGGCTATGAGGGAGGGGACCGGACGAGGAGCCGGGGCGGAGAAGTAGAAGGCCCGCGGCCCACCCCTCCGCCCCGCCGCCCGACCCGCCCCGGCAGCGCCTCTGTTCCCTAGAACGGCGCTCCCCCCCCGCCCTAGCGGCCATGCCGGGGCCGCGCTGCCGCTGAGGGAGCCCTTCCCCGCCAGCGCTTGCCCTTCCACTCCGCCCCGAGGTCGCAGCGGCCCGCTCTCCCGCCAGCGCCCCCTCCTCGCGGCCACACAGCAGCCCGCGTCTCGCTCTCCCCACCCAGTGGCCGCCGCCTCTTCCGCCGCCGGGCTCGGGGCCTCCGCAGCGACAACATGGAGGCCGTGAAGACCTTCAATAGCGAGGTTGGTATGGCAGCCCGGCTCCCCTGCTCCTGCCCGCACCGCCCCCACCCCGGGTCTTGGCCAGGGCCCGGAGGGTGGGCGCGGGCCTGCGGGTTTTTAAGGGTGGGGTGAGCGTTGGCCTAGCAGTGCCCGTGGGGGAGGGGTGTTTCTCCTCTGGGTGCCCCTCCCCCGGGTCCGGGAGGAGGGTTGGGGGAGGGCCGCCCTGGGCGGAGGGAGGTTCTGGCGTCTCCGGCGCCCTATGGAATGGCTGCGGGCTTGGAGGGAAAGACCCGGTTGGGCCCTCCCCCGGAGACTCCCGACAGGTCCCTCGAGGTCAGTTCCTCCGAGGCCTGGCCCGCCCACCTCCTTCCTGGGCCTTTGAGGATATAAGAGGACGCTGGACATCACTCTCCAGACCTTCCCGGGTCCTCATTGAGGCTGACACCGATTGGGGCGGTGGGGGAAATGAACCTACGGGGTGTTGATCTGTGGTCACGTTACACGTAATGTTTATAATTGAGACATTGTTGACTATGTAACCTCCCAGCTAGGGACTTGAGCTAATTGGATGATTTGTAGACAGGCAAAGGTTATTCTGCGGTATCTTCTATTTTTACTCCCTCCTCTTCTAATCCATCACGACATAAGGACAAATGGTAGGGAGAGATCTGTGCATCGAGAGATGGAAGATTCTGGGGGAAACATTTCTTGCTGGCTCATTCACGTGTCAAATGAGATTTTAAAAAGCATATTCCCGTTTTCACAGTGTAGTTGAATTTACTAGTCTGGAAGAAGACAGGTTTTGATAAGATGTATTCAATTTCTTTTTAAACTCCGACTTCAATATGCCTTAATGTAAACATTAAACATAGCAAGTACACATCTGCACAGTCAGCATTAGTATCCCTACCCATAAACCTTAGAAAGTGTAATTATGGCCGGGAACAGTGGCTCACGGCTGTAATTCCAGCACTTTGGGAGGCCGAGGCAGGCCAGCCACAAGGTCAGGAGTTCAAGACCAGCCTGGCTAACATGGTGAGACCCTGTCTCTACTAAAAACAAAAAATTAGCTGGGCGTAGTGGCGGGCGCCTGTAATCCCAGTTACTTAGGAGGCTGAGGCGGGAGAAGCGCTTGAACCTGGGAGGCGGAGGTTGCAGTGAGCCGAGATCGGCGCCACTGCAATCCAGCCCGGTGACAGAGTGAGATTCTGTCTACAAAACAAAAAGAAAAGAAAAGAAAAAGTGTAATTATGCTGCTAACTAAATTAGCATAAATTTTACGAACTCTTGAAATGCGGATACTTTATTAAATACTATGATTGTTAAAGAGTATCTTTAATATTTACGTCTTAAAATACTAGCTTTTTGTTGTGGCAGCCCAAATAGGACAGTACTTTTAAATGCCGTTGCGTAATTTTATGTTGTTTCAATTTCTTTAAAAGAAATCTTAGCAGAGAGGCTAAACGGTAGATAATATTTGGGCTGTTTTAGAAAACAGTGATATATAACTTTTTTTGGAAAGCATTTTCTTTTTTAATACTACATTTTTTATTTTTAACATTGATAAATTAGAGCAACGCACTTGGGAATCTTCTTTTTTTTTTTTTTTTTTTTTTTTTGAGATGGAGTCTCGCTCTTGTTACCCACGCTGGAGTGGCACCATCTCAGCTCACTGTAGCCTCCACCTCCCAGTTTCAAGCGATTCTCCTGTCTCAGCCTCCCGAGTAGCTGCGATTACAGGCGTGCATCACCACGCCCGACTAATTTTTGTATTTTTGGTAGAGACAGGATTTCACCATGTTGGCCAGGCTGTTCTCAAATTCCTGACCTCAAGTGATGGGCCCGCCTCGTCCTCCCCCAAGTGCTGGGATTATGGGCGTGAGCCACCGTGCCTGGCGCTTCATTTTTTTCATAGCTATCTTTCTTTTTTTGAGAAGGAGTCTCATTCTGTCACCCAGGCTGGAGTGCACTGATGTGATCTTGGCTCACTGCAACATTTGCCTCCCGGGCCCAAGGGGTCCTCCTCTCACCTCAGCCCCCCAAGTAGCTGAGATTACAGGCCAGAGCCACCACGCCCACCGGTTTTATTTTTTTTATAGAGAGGAGGACTTGTTATGTTGCCCAGGCTGGTCTTGAACTCCTGGGCCCAAGCGATCCTTTCACTTTGGCTTCCCAAAGTGCTGGGATGATAGATGTGAGCCACCATGCCTGGGGTGTTACTATTTTATTTTTTTGTTGCCATCATTGGATTTAATTCCTCCCGCCACCCCCCTCCCCCCACACACTTTGATGGGTGTCTGTCTTTGAGGGGGTTCCTAGTAATGTAGTCCTCTCCCTCAAAGGGCCATCCAAGACATTTTTTTTTTTTTTTTTGAGACGGAGTTTTGCTCTTGTTGCCCAGACTGGAGTACAATGGTGAGATCTTGGCTCCCTGAAGCCTCCACCTCCTGGGTTCAAGCGATTCTCCTGCTTCAGCCTCTGGAGTAGCTGGGATTACAGGCGCCCGCCACCACGCCCAGCCAATTTTTTGTATTTTTAGTGGAGATGAGGTTTCATCATGTTGGCCAGGCTGGTCTTGAACTCTTGACCTCAGGTCATGCACCCGCCTCGGCCTCCCAAAGTGCTGGGATTACAGGCATGAGCCACAGTGCCCGGCCCATCCATGACGTTTTAAACAGTAGCTCCCAAATATTAGATGTGAACAAGTGTTTAGTGCACTGTGGTTGGTCACAGTAGGGAAGAAATGTTAATGCCAGTTTTTCGTTTTAATATTAATTAAGGATAAGAGGGCCTAACATTTACATGTTTAGATAGGTGTTTCACCTGTTTTCTCATTTTACAGGAATTCGAGGTTTTTGGTAGTCGCATTTTAGTGTATGTAGCACTCTCCCCTTTCCCCTTATGGATTTCAAAGAACTTAAGTCTTGTAACTTCCTTATTTATATGCTCTAGCTTCACCATGTTTCAAAGTGGGGTTAGCTTAAAAATAGCAGTACGGAGTCAGAGAGTTGAGGAAGGGAAATATATTTGAAGAAGATTCAGAAAAATATTTTTTTTTGTTTAAACACAAACAATACATAATACTGTTTTTTATTTTGAATGCAATTTCTGTGAATGTTGTAATATTTGCTAATGTGTAGTAAACATTTTGTTATTGCAAATAAGCATATGCTGAGTAGTTCAATAATGATTGTTTTCCATTAAATTATGTGTTACAAATTACAAAAATTTAAAAGGAATTCTAGTTAACAGGATTAGGAGAAAAGGATGTTTTCGATGCTTATAGTCAATTTGGCTTTTAAAGGTGTTTATCTTTGGGCTTAATCCATCACAACTTTCTCTGCTAAATTTAAAGGTATCTTTGAAACATTGAATTGTTAATTCCATTTGCTTTGTAAGGAATCAAAATTTAGCTCTAAGAATAATCAGGAATGTTTGTCAGTAAGATATTTTGATACTTCACCTTAAAATATTTAAAATAGGCTGGACTCCATGGATCATACCTGTAATCCCAGCACTTTGGGAGGCCAAGGTGGGCAGATGACTTGAGCTCAGGAGTTCCACATTAGCCTGGCCAGCATGGCGAAACTCCTATCTCTACAAAACAATAACAACACAGATTAGCTGGTCATGGTGGCACATGCCTGTAGTCCCAACTTGGGTGAAGGGGTGTAAAGGAGGGGGCAGGTGCTGAGGTGGGAGGATCTCATGAGCCAGGAACGAGGAGGCTGCACTGAACTGCACCACTACACTCTAGCCCGGGCAACTGTGCAATCCTGAATCAAAAAAATTGAGACAGGTACTTGCTGTCAGCAGGTCACCACGCTGAGCTAATTGTTTTGTTTTGTTTTGTTTTGTTTGTAGAGACAGGGTTTTGCCATGTTGCCCCGGCTGGTCTTGAACTCCTGAGCTCAGGTGGTCTGCCCACCTCCCCTCCCAAAGTGCTGGGATTACAGGCCTAAGCCATGGTGCCTGCCCCAAATTAAATGTTTAAAATATGAAATACTTACCTTTTATGGCTTGCTAAGGCTCAGGTTTTTCCAGACTGAATTTTATCACCCCTATCTTTTAATTTTGTGGAAATCATTGGTTTGAAAGCAGAAGATGCCAGAGACTTTAGGAATATAGATGTTTGTGAATTGTGGGTGTGTGTCTGTAGTCCTAGCTACTTGGAAGGCTGAGGCGGGAGGAGCTGTTGAGCTCAGGAGTTCGAGTCTGCAGAGTGCAATTACTGCACCTGTGAATAGCCACTGCACTCTAGCCTGGGCAACAGTGTGAGATTCTGCTTCAAAACAAACAAACAAACAAAACAGAAAACCCTGATAATATAGATTTTTAGTCTGCAAACTGTGGATGAGTTTCAGCTATGAAAATCCCAGACTTTATGCAAGACATGTTTGAGTTGTTTTTGTCATGTCTACCCACCCTACCATAATTTCTCAAAGGAATTGACCTTACACTTCTGTGTTAAAAATTAGTGTGTCAGAAGATCCTTTAATTGTGCAGGAATTATGTGGTAAATTTCTCTTATCACGAGTTAAATGATATTTAGACTCAAGAATTTATTTTTTTTAAGTGCCTCCTGTGCTAATTTTGTGGGAGAAAAATAATTTCTATTTAAACATCATCCCTGTGATGAAAGTTTAATCCCATGACCACTACTTGCAATTCTGAAATGATGAAAGACTGAAGTTCAGGTTAGAATACAGGATTTCCTCAGAGTCAGTGGGTGAGCAGTTAACCGTAAGAGAATTACCAGTGCAAGCTATTGCAGTTGCTGCTGCTCTAAGATGGTGGCACTTGTAATGATTTAGCATTTCTTCCTAGTGAAAAGGGTCGCAGATTGAACTGCCTAAATCTGTGGATTACTTTGGGACTGCATTGATTGCTGGAATGCAGCAGTTTTATGTGAGCTGCATATCTATACTCAGTATTTAAGAATGATCACTGTTTGGAGGTCATTCTGGTAGGATCTTGTTCTATTTTTTTGTTTCCTTTTTTGTTTCTTTGAAAAGGGGCCGTGAGACAGTGGCAAGTGCATGACCCATTCTTTCCTTTAGTTCGAGAGGGCATTTTAAACATAGCAGACTATTGTTGTTTAAGACTGAGTCTCTCTTGCCCAGGCTAGAGAGTGCAAGGGCAGGATCATAGCTTACTGTAACCTCGAACTCGTGGGCTCAAGTGATCTTCCTGCTTCAGCCTCCTGAGTAACCAGGACTACAGGCATGTGCCACTATGCACACCTAATTTTTAAATTTTTTGTAGGGGTGGGTGGGGGGTGTCAATATGTTGTCCAGGCTGTTCTTGAACTCCCAGCCTTTAATGATCCTGCTGCGTTGACCTCCCGAAGTACTGGGATTACAGGTGTGGGCCACTGTCCTGGCCACATTCTTTTAAATTTTAAGTACTTCAAACAAACAAACACAGTCCCTTTACTATTAATCACACTTCAAAAAGTTAACAGTAAATCTTTAACATAATAAAATACCAGTCAGTGATCTATTTTTTTCAGGTCCTTTGTATTGCTAGTGTATTACAATGTAGCCTTTCCCCCGTGATCTATTTCTCTTGCTGCTCTGAATAGGCTGAGTGGGAAGATGTAGGACCGAATATGTAGGTTTGAGATATGTCAGAAGAGTAATTTCAGTTTAATTTCTGGATTTACCTTAGTTCATAAATTTAGAGGATTCTGTTACCTTTAATTGTATTTAGGATACCTAAATTCTTAGTATTTTTTGTCTTTGGGATCCTTTCGGATAGAAGAATCTTTAAACTGTTCCAGGATGCAGGCTTTCCAGAACCAGTTTAATATCCACTACATTTTTCTGTTCTATAAAGTGAACTCCCATCTCCATTTTATTTTACTTCCAATTTTGTATTCAGTGTGGGTAGTTTGTCTAACTACAGGACTTTTTATAATTTCACCAACATCTGGTAGTAGACATGGGTTAGTAGAGAAAAGTAGAAAAGGCAGAGGGCATAATACAAACATGTGAAATTTGGTTTTAGTTTGTATATTTTTTCCTTTGTCGATAGTTCAGGATAGGGAATTTGTGGGAAGCAGCTATAAAACACTGCATTTGTCTTTTATTTTCATCTACCAGGGAATGTGTCTCTGCTTTTCCTTTCCCATTATCATTTTCTAGTGGGTGTTCTGGTTAATTCTGTCAGTCAGGCTGTATTTTTTTCTTTTTACCTTGTGAAAGTCCTTTAAAGATGTAGCATACTTAGTGTTATAAAGGAAGAAAGTCTTTCACTAACCCGTTTCTGCTCATATGAAAACCCAAGATCTAAATATCTTGGGAACTATTGCTATTTTGGGCTGGATAATTGTTTGCTTGGGGAGCAGTCCTATGCATTCCAGGATGTTTATAGCATCCCTGGACTCTACGCATTAGATGCCACTAGCACCCTCCACAATTATGACAGCCAAAAATGTTTCTAGATGTTGCTGAATTTTTCTTGTGGGGCATGGTGACCCTGGTTCAGAATCCCTGATTTAGGTCTCCTGTTAAACTGTCTTAAAACACTGTGCTTTTTCTTCAGTGATCATAGCAATTTTAAGTAATTTTAGTAGTCTTTACCACTAGACGATAAGCTCTATGAGGACAGTGACTATATTTCCTTTGTTTCATGTCCTTGGTTCATAGCACAGTATCCTAATACACAGTATATATGTAAAGTAAAGATTTTTTTTTTTTTTTTTTGAGACTGGGCCTTGCTCTGTCCTCCAGGCTCGAGGGCAGTGGTGCCATCAGGGCCCACTGCAACCTCTGCCTCTCTGCCTCAGGCATTTCTCCCACCTCAGCCTCCTGAGTAGCTGGGACCACAGGCATTCACCTCCATGCCTGGGTAATTTTTGTGCTTTGAATAGAGATGGGGTCTTGCCATGTTGCCCAGGCTGGTAGGCTGGTGTAGAACTGGTCTCAAAATCCACCCACCTTGACCTCTCAAAGTGCTGGAATTATAGGCGTGTGCCGCCGTGCCCGGCCGCTAAGTAAAGATTTTTTGAATGAATGGATGCAATCCTAGGTAGCTAAATGACCTTGGCCAAGGTAGTTAACATTTCTGAACATCTGGTTATTACTTTGGGGAGGAGAATTGGGGAGGGGACTAGTCCATTGAAGATTCCAATTAGTTTAAATCCATTGTGAGTTTTATGTTGTCTAGTAATTATGTTATTTTCATGTCTGATTTTGCTCTGTTTTTCTATTTGAAATGACATGCAGAAGTTTTTTTCTTACATTAAAAATAGAATACAAGGATAATTGAAACTGATAATGGTTTTGAGAGACTGCATGATTTGAGAGTGTTAAATACGCATCATTAAATATAAAAAATTTTGGGCACGATGGAAATGCATGTTTCGTGGAGTTCAGTTATTTCATTCTAGACTAGCATTGAGTTTGTTACAGTAATTTTGATTAACATTTAGGGGACTTTATAGCCCCAGTGTCCTAAAGCATCATATTCTGTGATCATTTGCTTGCTGTTTTTTTGAGACGGAGTCTTGCTTCTTCGCCCAGGCTGGAGTGCAGAGGCGTGATCTCGGTTCACTGCAACCTCCGCCTCCTGGGTTCAAGCAATTCTCCTGCCTTAGCCTCCCCAGTAGCTGGAATTACAGGCATGTGTAACCACACCCGGCTAATTTTTGTATTTTTAGTAGAGCTGGGGTTTCACTAGCCAGGTTGACCAGGCTGATCTCGAACTCCTGACCTCAAGTGATCCGCCCGCCTCAGCATGCCAAAGTGCTGGGATTACAGGTGTGAGCCACCGCGCCTGGCCTGTTTGCTTCTTTTTCAGAAGGGGTATAGGTGGCTTAGAATTAGTGATAATATTACTACTTGTATGTACAATTTCAGATACCTGTTTCTAAGGCCAGTTATGCTGTTTTGGACAACTTCTAACTCATAATGGTGTGAAAGAATGTAATCAACCTTGACCTTGAACACTGGCTGAGCTCCTGAACTTTTAAGTGAGCTCATTTTGTCTGGTTTTGTTTTCTCAACATCTTTCTCTACTCCTCTCTCTCAGGATTGTGCCTCTACTCCTGCTTGTACAGACTGCTTTTCCAGCAGCATGGACACAAGAAGCATAGTAAGATGATGATAACCCATATAAGGCAGGCCCTTTGGAATATGTTAGGTTTCAATTGGTAGTGGAATAGTATATTTGATTATATGGTTAGTACTTGGGAAGCAGAATGAAATTTGTCACTTGGAATAGATTGGTAGTCTTAAAAGAGAGCGTCTAGGGAATAAGTTGAATTGCTTCACAAAAAATAGGTTAATTGGAGAAAAAAGTTTTATGCTCAATAGTGAGCATAAGTCATGTGTAAACTTTTGTTGTATTTACTTCTATTCTGCTCCATGTGATTTTACAAAAGAAATAGAACTATTTGAGTGAATTGCAGACCTCTTAATTTAATAATGTACCTTTTGAAGAATTTCTTTGAACTATAAAATGACAGATTATTGACGTATATGCTATAGGAATAAACAGACTAAATCGAAATTTTGATTTTCTAATTATAGAGGCAGCAGATTGTGGTAGAGGTACTATTGGTTATGAGAAATAAATGCTGATGAGAACTGTTTTTATAGCTTGTGATTTCTTACCTAAATGGATTCTGTCTCATATTTGATGGTAAACATGATGCATTTGCTTTTTCTGATTTTGATTATATGCATTTGTTTCGTCTTTCTAATTTTGTTTTATAAGAGTTTCTGATACAGCCATCCTTTAAACTTAAGGAATTCTATGTAAATGTATTAAAATACCTACTGTAGGTCAGGAAAAATCTCAGGAACTTTGACATTTATTTATTTAGTCAGAATGGGGACAAGGTTGCTTATGTTCTCTAAAGACAATTTTGACTATTAAGTTGATGTATGCCAAATTTGTTTTTAAAATAATTCTGCAACTTAATGTAATTTATATTGATTGACTTGAAAGACCTAGGATTTCATTCTTTAATTTGTTTATGCATGTAACTAATATTTAATGAACATGTATTGTGGCCTAGGGATTTTTTTTCCATCTCCTGGGTTATAGTGGCAAACCAGACAAGCAAAAATCATGCCCTTTTGGAGCCTGTGTTGTTGTGATCCTTTTCCTTTTGTCTTGTTACCAGTTTGTGTATTGAACTTGCTGCAGAGCTGGAGAGGCTGTGCAGGCACTACTGACTCCAGCATTGCTTCTTTGCTAAGGACTATGTTGGTTGCAGCCTGATCTGTTCTTAGCATTTTGCCTCTTAGAGTTCAGATTGCCTGTCCACTACTCAAAATAGAGACTGAGCAGGTAGACTTAGTTAAATGATTTTTCAAACAATGGGAAAATATGACTAGCTACATTAAGTTTTATACAAAATTGTCTGTTATGTATGTTTTAAAATCTCCATTCGATATTTTGGAATCAACTATTTCTTACACAGATTTAAGGATGTTTTGTCAGCGAGAATCATTAGTCTCCACATGCATATGATTTTAAAAAGCAACTATTGTTAAGTGGAGACCAAAGCCTTATGAATTTAGAAGAATAAACTAATAAGTATTTTCATTTTTAAAGCAAACGTTTAAGTATCTGAGAAAATTGATGTCCCTTTTATAAATATTTTCTGAATTTGGTGTGATTCCTCAGGGTTTATTTGAGTAGCGTATCAAAGAAAGACAAAATACTTTGCCATGTACTTTAGTGTGTAGAACTTGGGAAATAATATAAAGATTTCTGTACAGTGATCAATGTCTCAAAGGTTGACCAAGTCCTAGTTAATGGCTTTCTTTGATCTAGCAATGTTTTTGATACCATAAAGTTTTATGGTTAAGAAAAAATAGACATAAGTGTTTGAATTTGTTGAAATATTTTAAATATATGAGTAAAATCTTCTGGAGTAAAAAAAAATTTTTTAATCTTTTTTGCCCTTTGAGTTTTGAATTTTGTTTTTTACAAATCAAAACATGATGTAGCAAATGTCTAGTTTCTGTAACAACTGCTCACTATGATGACAAAAATCTGTCTTACATATTTTTGAAGTGCTTTTAATTTGCCAAACATTTATTAGAAGTTACCACTTTGCTGGGCACAGTGGCTCTTGCCTGTAATCCAGCAGTTCGGGAGGCCACGGTGGGTGGATCACGAGGTCAGGAGTTTGAGACCAGCCTGGCCAACATGTTGAAACCCCGTCTCTACTAAAAATATAAAAATTAGCCAGGTGTGGTGATGTGCGCCTGTAATCCCAGCTACTCAGGAGGCTGAGGCAGGAGAATTTCTTGAACCAGGGAGGGAGAGGTTGCAGGGAGCTGAGATCACGTCACTGCACTCCAGCCTGGGCGACAGAGCAAGACTGGCTGGGTGGGGATTGGGGGAGGGAAGTTAACCACTTTTTCAAAACATCTCATGTACACAAGTGTGTGTGCCTACTGCATACTTAAAAAAATTAAAAAGAAAAAAAGTAGATATTAGAAAAAAGTGAACCACTTTATAATATACAGTGTTTTATACTCTGCGCTCTTTTCTGCAGCCATTATGTTTCCGTGGATCTTTAGTTTAACTTTGTGATAATGGTTAGATAGGGGTTATCCCATTTTACAGATAAGGAAACTGAGGCCGAACAGTTGTGATTTTTCCAAGGAAATGCAGTTCTGTAAGCATTAGAGCAGGGATTAGAAGGACTTAGGTCTCAGTCCCTGGTGCTAGGTGTAAAGGAGAACCATCATTCAATTTTTCATAGGTTTTTTTGGTTGGTGGTTTTGTTTTTACTGGTGTAATGTCCAAATTCAAATTTATTTTCTCATTTTAATTTTATAACTTCACATTCATAGAAAAATAGTAAGAATGATGAAGAAGTTTTGTGTATACTTAATCCAGATGTCTCTACCTCCTGTAACCATATTTGCTTTCTTTCTCTCTCTTCACATGCAAATGAAAATATAATTTCTGAACATTTTGAGAGTAAATTCCAATTCATGGTACCCCTTACCTCTAAATAACTCTGTGTATATTTTAAAAACAAGCACATTTTATTTAACTGTAGTACAGTGATCAAAATCAAGAAATTAACTTTGATACAGTACTGTTGTCTGTAGATCATATTCAGGTTTCACTAATCATACCAGTAATGTCCTTACTGGAGTAAATTCTACATCACACCTTACGTTTTCTTGTCTTAGTCTCCCTTAATGTGAATTGATCGCTTACTCCTCTTTTCTTGTATGACCTTTAAGATGATATTTGATAAAATAGGCCAGTATTTTAGAATTGCTTTAATATTGATTTGCTGCTGCTTCATGATTAGGTTTGGGTTCTATATTTTTGGCAGGAACACTCCAGGAGTAATATTGTATTCCTCTCAGTGTACGATATCAGGAATCATGTTATCCATATATTCCATTAGTAGGGATGTTGAGCTTTTGTTTATTATTATTTTTTAAAGAGACAGGGATGTTGCTCTCTTGCTCAGGTTTGAGTGCAGTGCTGTGATCATGGCTCACTGCAGCCTCGAACTTTTGGGCTTAAGCAGTTCTTTGACCTCAGCCTTCTGAGTAGCTGGGACTACAGGTGCACTCCAACATGCCTGCCTAATTTTTTAGATTTTTGGTAGAGAGGAGGTCTGGCTGTGTTGCTCAGGCTGGAGTGCTAATTTTTATCTGCAGCGTTTCCCTGCTGTATAGTTACTGTGTTTCCTTTGTAACTATTAATAGTATCTTCTGGGGAGATACTTAGATGCAAATATCTTGCTACTCGTCAAATTTTCACCATTTGTTTTAGCATCTTCTCTGTTCTTTTTTTTTTTTTTTTTTTGAGGCGGAGTCTTGCTCTGTCGCCCAGGCTGGAGTGCAGTGGCCGGATCTCAGCTCACTGCAAGCTCCGCCTCCCGGGTTCCCGCCATTCTCCTGCCTCAGCCTCCCGAGTAGCTGGGACTACAGGCGCCCGCCACCTCGCCCGGCTAGTTTTTTGTATTTTTAGTAGAGACGGGGTTTCACTGTGTTCGCCAGGATGGTCTCGATCTCCTGACCTTGTGATCCGCCCGTCTCGGCCTCCCAAAGTGCTGGGATTACAGGCTTGAGCCACCGCGCCCGGCCATCTTCCCTGTTCTTAAATGAATCAGAACTAATGGTGATTGCCCAGTGGTGGTTTTCTGAGTCTATCATGTTTGTATTTATTAATTCGCATTCTCTACAGGCTTTCCCATTTATATATGTAGGTGTATATTAGTATGAACTCATGGTGGTTTTTTTGTTGTTGTTTTTTGTTTTTTGTTTTTTGCTACAGAGTCTCACTCTGTCACCTGGGCTAGAGTGCAGTGGCGTGATCTCAGCTCAGTGCAGCCTCCACCTCCCAGGTTCAAGCGATTCTTGTGCCTCAGCCTCCTGACTAGCTGGGGCTACAGGCACACGACACCATGCCTGGCTAATTTTTGTATTTTTAGTAGAGTCCAGGTTTTGCCATGTTGACCAGACTGATTTTGAACTCCTGGCCTCAAGTGATCCACCCGCCTCGGCCTCCCAAAGTGCTGGGATTACAGGCGTGAGCCACCGCACCCAGCTAAACTCATGCATTTTTTTTTTTTATTGATTGAGGTATCTTTCTACTTTGATTGTCTCAGTTTTGACTAGGCAAGCTGGCTCCTTTGTCCGTTAGACAAGTCCTCATTATTTTTTGAGTTGTCTTATTCTCTAGTGTAATAAAATACTCCCGCCCCAGCCTGGGAAATCAGCCATTTCTCTAGTTTCTTTTAGTTTATGTATATCTATCACTAGATAGAACTGTAAATTTTATATATATACATACATTCTTTCTCATCTCTTTTGTATCTGTTTATCTAAAAAGCCATGAATTCATCATAATATCTTCAATTCCAGTCAAATACAGTAGGGTTCATTCTAGCTTTACTTCTTTCCAAATCTGTAATTTCTTTCTTTGACAGCAAGAAACCTGGCTTTTGTTATCTACAATATATTTACTTATTATTTGGTCATTCCTGAAATACATAGAAAGTAGTTTCAGAATTGCTAAAGCATATATCTGAAAACAAACCTATCAATTAGAGTTTAATATTTGTTTGTAATTCATTTTTTGTTTTTGCCTAAGGTTATATAGTTAAAATACTATGTACAAACATTACTTGGTTAGTTTTCTCCCCCATTTTGCTATTAATTTGAAATACAGTTAGGTTCAAGTTTTTCTGTTTGTATTCCATTTTGACTTTTTTCCTCTTTCATCCTTGTCCTTGTTTGCTATTTTTTTAGTATGTGAAACATTAAAGATAAATTAACTTTAATCATTTACTTTTTCCTAGCTTCAACGTCATAACTACTTACACTCTGATAAAAAACCAAAACAGCAAAGCATTTATTTAACATTCTTCAGATAACATTCTGAAATTCAGGGACTTAGATGTGGAGAAGGATTTAGGTAAACGATCCAATAGTGCAGATTCTACTGATGGGTGAAAGAAAGTATATATTTAGAGAAAATTTATTCTTTATGAGTGGAATCTCCAGTCCAGGGGGCAGCAAAATTTGTCTGTAGAGCATTAGTAAATATCGTAGGTGTTGTAGGCCTCTTTGTATATTCTTCTTTGTCTTTTACAAAGCTTAAAATAGAGAACCGTTTGGCTGAGTGTGATAGTTTAGGCCTGTAATCCCACCACTTTGGGAGGCTGAGGCAGTCTGATCACTTGAGCTTAGGAGTTCCAGACCAGCCTGGGCAATATTGTGAAACAGTATGTCTCTACAAAAAATACTAATACAAAAACATTAGCTAGGCATGGTGATCCATGTCTATAGTCCTAGCTACTTGAGAGGATTACTTAATCCAGGGAGGTGGAGATTTGCAGTGAGTTGAGATTGTGCCACTTTACTCCAGCGTGGGTGACAGAGCAAGACCCTGTCTCAAAACAAAACAAAACAAAAAAACCCCATATATATATATACATATGCCATCCTTAGTTTGAGGGCCTACCAAAACAGGCCAAAGGCTATACTTTGCTGGGCCCAGCAGTAAACTTAGAAACTTGAGAAATTGGTTAATAACATGCTACTTGTAAACGAGAATTATAATTGAGCGGAACAGTATAGCTCATAAAGGCCTTATAGTGCTTATCTTAAATCAAAAACAGAGCAAAACCACTTGAAAAGCTGCCTGATGGAAATATTCAGCACTTTTTTTTTGCATTGACCACGTGCAGATACTATTTTAGGCACTAGGATTCAACAGTGTACAAAACAGACCAAATGAAAAACCAAAACAAGCCTCTGCCTTCGTGGAGTTTACATTCATTTGTGTGTGTGTGTGTGTGTGTGTGTGTGTCTGTGTCTGTGTGTCTGTGTACGTGTACTAGAAATACATGTTTCTTGTTTTTCCTCATTTAGTGCCATTTTATTTACTGAAAGTTGTTTACATTTTAATTGCAGAGAGGATTCTTGTTGCGAAAGTTGATTTAAAAAATTCAGCAAAGGGGGCAACATTTTAAAAGGCTAGCTCATTGCTTTCCATCCTTCCTTTTTTGTCAAGTATAATATTTATTTGAAACTGATTCTTAGTCATTATGATTTCAACGTGTTGCTGCGCTAACTCACTAAAGGAAGACAATAAAATAAAACTGCACTAATTGGCACAAACAACCCATACCTAATTTAGTGATAAGTACATGTGCATTATAGACCTTTTAAAAAATATTACATACATAAAAAGGCTTTAATTAATAAATGATAACGAGAATGATTACTATCCAACATTGAGAGCCGCTGTGGATATAGTTGCTTATGTTATTTTCTTAAAATAGGGACAAAGTTTACTAATAGAACTAGTATTTACTTACTAAATGTTAATAAAAGCTCAAGAACTGTTTGCAGATTATCCATCTTGCCTCTGGCTGAATATCAGCACCTTTGAATAAAAATTGTCAAGATGAATTTTTACCATGTTACTTTTTTTTTTCTGAAATAATTTCTATGAGTAGTTTTAAATTAGCCTTTGTAAGGATAATTAATATCTTTGTTTTTTTTTAAACATCAAGAAATAAGGTTTCAATTTTTATAGTAATTTCTGTTGAACAAGAAATTCCAAATTCTTATTCTCATTTTATGAGACAACTCAGAAGTTTTTAGAAGCCTGTCTCTGTTTTGGTGGTAATTTCAAGAATGAAAGTTGTGAGCAACTTAGCCAAAGAGTAGTAAAATCCTAAAGGAGTTGGTTAGAGGCTGCAGCATCATTGTGCAAAACTCCCTAATCAGTACTTTGATTTATTTGCAAAAGCAAAGAATTAGATGTCTCAGTCCCCTTAGAGCTGTAACAGTTTATTAATTCCAAATAATCCTATGGGTGAAGGCCTATGAATAAAATCTCTTTTTTTTTTGAGACAGAGTTTAGCTCTGTTGCCCAGACTGGAGTGCAATGGCTCCATTTTGGCTCACTGCAACCTCTGCCTCCTGGGTTCAAGCGATTTTCCTGCCTCAGCCTCCTGAGTAGCTGGGATTACAGGCATGTGCCACCGTGCCTGGCTAATTTTGTATTTTTAGTAGAGATGAGGTTTCTCCTGGTTGATCAGGCTGGCCTCGAACTCCTGACCTCAGCAATCTGCCCGCCTCAGCCTCCCAAAGTGCTGGGATTACAGGCATGAGCCCCTGCACCCAGCCTAAAATCTCTTACTTTACTAGTCCTACAGAATTGTTGATGTTTTCATTTTAATTACAAAACAGTTTTCAGATTGCTGTAATACAGTAAGAGCCTATGAAGGTTTTAATAGTGATAGCATCTGGTGGTTGGAAAGAGTGCATGGAAAGTTGCTGGTTCTTTGAGCTTTGTTACTTACTTGTCATCTGTCAGACGTTCTGCAGGGTAGTCTGCAACATTGTATACCTACACAGCCTTTTCCTCAGAAAGCTCTTTCTGATGGGATGGGACTGGGAATATGATGAAAAGTAATGTGATGAGCATTGTGATATGAAGAGTAATGGTGTCACCTGTGTATACGTTGTGTACATTCTGTGTACACTGTGATGTATACAGTAGAAAGGGTGGAGGCATTGTGTGCAAAACATAGAAGCTCATATTCAAGGAAATTGCAGCTTTGGGTAGGGCATAGGGTAGGGAGAAGTGATTGGAGAATTAAGCCTGGGTTTTCTGATGAAGGGCCTTTATATAGCATGCATAGGACCGCCTTCTAAATCAAAAGGGAATTGAGAGTCTGAAGGGCTTTAAATGAAAGCACAAGTTTTAAATTTGTTTTAGAAAAATTATTAGCATCTTTGTGGAGCAGGGAAGGGCAATGGCGGGATGAGTTTGGGATAGGAAGGTTAAATTAGTCTAGAGAAGATGAGGGGCTCAACTAAAGTAATACTAATAGGGAGAAGAGGAAGGGATGACTGCAATAGAAGTTTAGTAATAACAGGAAGATGGATATGAGGAAGATGGGTGTTGCCAGGGCTTTTGTTTAAGTGACTAGGTTGATTTAAGGGTATGGTACCAGTCACTAAGATGGCCAAATCAGGGAGAGAAAGAAGATTGAGGAGAAAGATAATTTGGGGGGGATAGGGTAGATGGGGGATTTTTCTTTTTTTTAATATCCCACCAAGAATAAAAGAAAGATCCTCACTATGGAAAGAAGCTTAAAATCACCTTTATCTCAACCACCCAAAGACTATTATGGTTACTGTTTTGTTAGGTACAGTAGTTTGTGCATCTTGAATATTTGTTGTCTGTGGAACATCAAGGTGGAGATACCTAGCTAGATATATGGGTTGGGCACCTGGAGAGAACAGGCTAGAAATGAAGATTGAGGGGACAGTATAGTTGTTTAGGGTGATAATATAGGAAAAGAAGAAAATCTAGCCTAGAGGAAAAATCTTGTAGAATCTTTTCATCCTCAGGTTTGTCCTCCCTCTCTCCCTTTCCCCATCCCTATTATGTTGGGTTTGTGAGTGTAAGACATTTCAAAGCAACTCTGCGTGAGGTATGCTTGATTTTAAATTCTGCCTATACAACCAGATGTTCTTGTATGTAATTAAAACTTAAGTAGTAAATTGAATGACCTGTGAATAAAATTAAGGATTCAAATTTTGTTTAATGAGATTTTATTAGAATTTCTTAACATTAAGCCCACTCATATTATTCAGCATTTTATTTACTCTCAGTTACATAATTCTTTGCTTTAAGTCTACTGTAAGCAATTGTGCACGTGGATTTGTGCATTTAAAGACTGTATCATTAGATAGAGAACTTATGTTTATTTGGGAAATTCCAGCTAATACAATTTTGGCATTTTTTTGCAAAAGCTTTATAAATGAATTATTCTTTTCTTGTCCTCATTTTGGCCATTTCATTGTTAATAGTACTAAATTAAAAGGAGGTGAAACTTACGTTTTCATTTTGATGTTTACAAAAGACATGGGAATGAATTGAAATTAAAGGAAGGTGGACTGTGTGGATCCCAGGAAAATTAAAATGAAATTATTTTCATATATACACCAGTGTGTTTTTGTATTTTGTTTTCTCCTATGGAGAATTGTTTCTGTTTTCTTTGATTTTAGAATAGGGTGGCTGAAGCCCATCACATATTCTGCATTTGTAGCTATAGGAATAGTTGGTTATGGTTTTATAATTGGGTTCCCTGTTAACTTTCTTGCTTAAACCTGATATCTAAAAACCACAATTTTTTTTTTTTTGGAGACGGAGTTTCGCTCTTGTTGCCCAGGCTGGAGTACGATGGCGTCATCTCCGCTCACTGCGACCTCCACCTCCCGAGTTGAATTAATTCTCCTGCCTCAGACTCCCGAGTAGCTGGGATTTCACAGGCATGCATCACCCTGCCTGGCTAATTTTGTATTTTTTTTGTAGAGACAGGTTTCTCCACGTTGGTCAGGCTGGTCTCGAACGCCCGACCTCAGGTGATCCATCCGCCTCGGCCTGCCATAGTGCTGAGATTACAGGCAAGAGCCACCGCGTCTGGCCAAAACTACAAATTTTAGACCTGAAAGACATATCAGAAAGACTCTTTTTACAGATGAGGAATCAAGATTCAGAAATGATTAAACTTGTTCAGTCATACCTTTACTAGGTGCACATAGTTAGTGGCCTAATTAGAACACATTTATATCCTCTTTGTTTACTGCTGTTTTATTTTCACTATGGATTTTTTGAGTGTGATCTTGGTAGTATTTATGTTTGGTGGAGGGAGGAGAGGAGTGGGAATTGGTGATTCTTAATAGATTATTAGTATTTCTTGTTAACTCTGGGACAGAATAAGGAGCATACTACTGTGCTGCTCCTCTCCTGCTCATAGAATAGGATTCCAGAGAAAATACGCTTTCCTTGGCAAGGAAGTATTTTACAGTAACACCCACTTGGCCAGCAACTCACTCTGCAGAAAACTAAAAAGCCTTTGAGTCCAAAGCTCATGTATTTTGTACCTCCTTTTAAAGAGAGGAGTGTGGTTATTCTTTAAGTCTATATCCTTAATGTATCTGTAGTATATTTCTAATTTTCACATTTTAACAATGATGGCTACTTTGTGACTACTTCATTTAGATTTTTGCAAACTACTGTTTAGAAGGTTCCTAGTAGAGGCCTTTTAAAGCTTGAAAAGGCTTCAAAATTAATATGGTTGCTGTAAAGTAACATGTGACAGATGACAGTTGGTTGCCAGGAAGGAGATGGTGGTTTTATCATTTATAAAATGGGATTAGATAAAATGACCTTTAGGATCCCTTATGTACTAATCCTGATAAGCAAGTTTTCTAATTAATCTTTTCTTAGCCTCATTTAAAATAGAGATAATGGTGTATTTCCTGACTACCTTTCAGTTGGTTTGAATATTTAAAATCTAGTAATTTTATAAAGTATTTGGAAAGCTAAACAACTTTTATTCTATTAGGGAATACTAGGAATTTTATTTATTTATTTTTTTTAAGAGGCTGCAATTGGGGAACATGTAGTGTCATTGTGGATATCTCAGTTGCCCCGGAAAGTATCTTCATATTACAACATAATTTAATAGTGGGTAAAAGTTATAGAGACTATGAGTTGTAAAGAATGTGCTAGATTATGTTCAGCATATGTTTCAAGTTGGGGAAATAATTGAACGAGACTTTTGAACAGCAGACAGTTACAAAATACAGACTGTAATGTATTTTGCTTGTTTGCTTTTTTGAGATGGAGTCTCACTCTGTCGCCCAGGCTAGCATGCAGTGGCGCAATCGTGGCTTGCTGCATCCTCCACCTCCTAGGTTCAAGCGATTCTCCTGCCTCAGCATCCAGAGTAGCTGGGATTATAGGCACTTGCCACCGTGCCTGGCCAGTGTGTTAGACTAATATTATTACTGGTCATCAGTTAAAAGAATTTCATTGTTTTATTAAGAAACCCAGCAAGGCTTTTAAGAACATCAGTTTTAAGCAGTAAAAAGGAGTACAGTTTTTTTTTTTTTTAAAACCAGAAAGTATAAAGTGGGCCGGGCACAGTGGCTCATTCCTATAATCCTAGCACTTTGGGAGGCTGAAGTGGGCCGATCACCTGAGGTCAGGAGTTCGAGACCAGCCTGGCCAACATGGTGAAACCCTGTCTTCACTAAAAATACAAAAATTAAGGCCCGGTGCAGTGGCTCATGCTTGTAATCCCAGCACTTTGGGAGGCCGAAGCATGTGAATCACCCGAGGTTGGGACCAGCCTGGACAATACGGTGAAACCCCGTCTCTACTAAAAAATATAAAAATTAGCTAAGTGTAGTGGCGCATGCCTGTAATCCCAGTTACTTTGGAGGCTGAGGCAGGAGAATCACTTGAACCTGGGAGGCGGAGGTTGCAGTGAGCCAAGATCGTGCCGTTGCACTCCAGCCTGGGCGACAGAGCAAAACTTCATCTCAAAAAATAAATTTAAAAAAATTAGCTGGGCGTAGTGGCGGGCACCTGTAATTCCAGCTACTCAGGAGGCTGATGCAGGAGAATCACTTGAACCTGGGGGTCAGAGGTTGCAGTGAGCCAAGATTGCAACTCTGCCTCAAAAATAAATAAATAAATGTATGAAGTGTCTATTTTGCATATATACATGTATACAATGTACATACTTGTAATATTTATACATATTTATAAAGAAAGATGCATATAGACAACTCTGAAAGGTGGCCTGCCAGCCGTTTAACAGCGGTTATTTCTGAAGAAAGCAGTAGGTGGATAGGGTGCAGTGAATGAGACCTTTGAATAGTTTGATTTTTTTCACAGTGAGCATTTATTACCTTATTATTATTATTAGTTCGAGTCGAACTCTCACTCTGTCACACAGGCTGGAGTGCAGTGGCATGATCATAGCTCACCGTAGCCTTGAACTCCTGGGCTCAAGTGATCTTCCCCCCTCAGCCTTCCAAAGTGTTGGAATTATAGGCATGAGCCACTGTGCCTGGTCTCCATATTGTTTTTGTAATATTTTCTCCAAACCCAAACAGTACGTATCTTAGCCATTAGGAGAAAGGTGGAGTGAGTCTATTTTAATACTGCTTGAATTAAATCACTTAGAGAAAGGTAGCTTTCATGTTAAGAGTTTGAAGATCCTTAAGCCCTGTTGAGGTCTGCTTCAAATTCATGTTTAAATGCAGTTTATTTAGCTGTTATTTGATCAGAAGACTCAAAAGCTTTATAATGTTTTGTTTTAAAGTCTTCTTGGTTTTAGGTTGGTGCTATTAAATGGTGTGTCACCATAGTCATCCATCATCTGATTCGGTGGCGTTGCTAGCTAGTGGACTTTTGTGTTGTTTTGGAAACTAGACTACATCTGAGTGCCTAGGTAGTTAGAAGAACTGGGTTTGAGACACAGTTCCATAACTTACAACCTTGTTGAGTTTAGTTAAGTCACTTAACCTAATTTTATACATTTATAGAATGAGAATAGTAAATAATCTTACCAGGCCATTCTGAAAGCAAAAACAGTTGGGATAGTGTTTAATAATTGACAGCGGACTTCACAGATGAAAAGTATATTACTGTCTTTATCATTTTTCTCATGCAGCTCTCTCTTTCAAATTTTTGTGTTGGTTAGTCTCATTTCTGAAATGGTTTTACCCTTAGGCCTTGTAGGCTTTTCTTCTACTTATTCTCCCTTTGTTATTTAGTTTTCAGTATTTATTCCTTATCTTTTCAACTATTATCTCTTCAGAAATTACTTGTATTTTTAAATTTTCTCTTTTGGGATTCAGTTTCATATCTTCAAGGTATTTTGTTTACATGTGCATTTGAAATCATTGTTGTCACCTCATGTCTAAACTTGCCTTTCCTCCACAAATTTCTTACTTTTAGACTTTTGTTTTTATCATTAGTAAAATCATGTTCATAAATACTCAGAGTTGAAAACTTGAAATTATTTTAAATGCCACTCTTTCATCCATATCTTTGTAAGTCATGAAATCTAATGAATTATTTTTTTTTAATGTATATTTTGCATCCTTCTCATTGTTTTTATTCTCAGTGTTAACACTTTAGCTCTTATCCTCATCACTTCTCCTTTGGTTTGTTGCAGTCAGTTTTTAATTGGCTCCTAATTTACTATGCTCTTTTTCTCTAGTTCCTGTAGAACTAGATATTTTAGATTATTAGGTTGTTATTATTATTATTATTATTTTGAGACAGAGTCTCGCTCTGTCACCCAGGCTGGAATGCAGTGGTGTAATCTTGGCTCACTGCAACCTCCACCTCCTGGGTTCAAGCGATTCTCGTGCCTCAGCCTCCTGAGTAGCAGGGATTACAGATGTATACCTCCATGCCCGGCTACTTTTTTTATTTTTAGTAGAGACGGGTTTTTGTCATGTCCAGTCTGGTCTCGAACTCCTGACCTCAAGTGACACACCCACCTTGGCCTTCCAAAGTGCTGGGATGCCTGGCCCAGATTATTAGATTAATTTTTATTATTATTAGTTTTAATAGTGATTTTGCTTGAATCACTTTGTATTTCTAAAAACCTT
Organism: Rhinopithecus bieti; assembly: GCF_001698545.2. Taxonomy (NCBI): domain Eukaryota; kingdom Metazoa; phylum Chordata; class Mammalia; order Primates; family Cercopithecidae; genus Rhinopithecus; species Rhinopithecus bieti. Next base: position 1,777,291 of record NW_016803645.1, on the reverse strand, counting down.
TCAGTTTCCCCTTGCCTTCAACTGTACAGGTTCCTGAGCTATGGATTTGAGACTTTACATAAGATTATTTTATAAGACTATAAATAGGAATATGCTTATTATATACAGTGCTTATAAATGATGCTGCGAAACAGGAAGATTTACTGTATGCAAAGCTATGCATTATATATTCCCACTTGTGTGTCTTGTTGGTGTAGGAACTCAGTGATTTTGTAGTAGGAAAGCACAGAGTTCTGTTGAGATTCTAATACATTTCCATTAGGAAATAGCCACCTCTTACCTTTTTTGTAAATCACTGTAAAGAAAGATTTATTGATGAGTATGTTATAAATGTAAATAGTGTGGAAGCGGAATAATAGCTGTAACTGGAATGCTGTATTCCCAGTCAGTCTATTTCACTTACATTTTCTTGTTAAACTTCATGCTTGTGGTTTCTAACTGGATGTTTATTTAACTTATATATCCTTCCCCCGGTATTTTTATTTTGACATTAAATTATGTCATCAGATCTTGTGTTAATGAGGAAAATGTTTGAGGTCCTAAATAGCACTTGTGTATACAGTATTATTTCTCTGTTAAATGCATATGGGAGTGTGAGGAGAGAATAACAAAGATGCTGTGTCACTAATAGTTAAGTTTAATACATATATTTTGAATTAGTGTCTCTGCAGAATTACTTGTGATTACATTTTAGAGATCTTTGAGATCATTAATGAATTGTCAAAAATCTCGAAAGGCTGAGAACTCACTATATTAATGATATGTATATCACTCTCCCCCTCTACCTCAGTAGATTGTTAGATAAATGGAGGTGAGGGTCTTCATGTTATTTTTTGTTTTCTAAAGGGCAGAATATAGTGCTGTTGTTCAGTAGTTAGACGAATGTTGACTTCGCCTGTTAATCAGCTGAATTTGGTTTTGTATTCCCCAGTTGTTTAGTTGTTTTTAGTTGATTATACCTTGATAATAAACTATTTGAGTTAGAACATGGATGATTAACTCTCAAATTTATACGTTGTATACAAGGTTGATTATTTTATACTATAACAAATGATATTGGGGATTATATCAGAGTGGAAACATTCTGTTGCATTGAAATATGTTCTTTAGGCTGGGCGCTGTGGCTCACGCCTGTAATCCCAGTCTTTTGGAAAGCGGAGGAGGGCAAGATCGCTTGAGCCTCAGGAGTTTAAGACCAGCCTGGGCAACATAGCGAAACTCATCTCTACAAGAAATACAAAAATTAGCTGAACATGTTGGTGCATTCCTGTAGTCCCAGCTACTCGGGAGGCTGAGGTGGATCTCTTGAGCCTGGAAGACGGAGGTTGCAGTGAGCTGAGGTTGCACCACAGCACTCCAGCCTGGGTGACAGAGTGAGGCCCTGTCTCAATAAATAAATAAGTTCTGGTTTTTTTTTTTGAAGACGGAGTCTCTGTCTGTTGCCCAGGCTGAAGTGCAGTGGTGCAACCTCTGTCTTCTGGGTTCAAGCAGTCCTCCTGAGCAGCTAGGACTACAGTTGCACGCCACTATGCCCAGCTGATTTTTATTTTTACTAGAGATGGGGTTTTGCCATGTTTGCCAGTCTGGTCTCAAACTCCTGGCCTCAAGTGATCTGCTTGCCTTGGCCTCCCAAAGTGCTGGAATTTTAGGCATGAGCCACCGTGCCTGGCCAATAAGTATATTTTTTATACCTATGAATATTGGCATAGGATTATAGGTACAGGATTGCAAAACTTGTCACAAAGTTCTGAGGGAAAAATTAAGATAAATTTATATCATCAGCCATGGCTTTGGCATTCTACTTTTTTTGAGTAAAATTAATCTGCTCTGTTCAAGTGAACTTAAGTTTAAGAAAGCTGGATAAATTTCTTTTGCTAGCTCGTATTTGGTTGCCTGGTTACCTTTGAAACTTTATATTAAACTACTGTATCAAAGTCAAATCATCACGTACTTGAATACCTAATATGTAACACATTGTGGAAGATATTTTTAAAAACTTTTATTGGCTGCTACTTATTGAGGTTTATCAGTTAAAGTTTTCCAAAATGGTTGGATTGATGGAAAGATAGGATGGATAGATGGAAAGATAGATAGATCTGTGTATCTGCATATGTGTGCACACACAGACATACACATGTACATATGCCACTGGATGATTATAACTGCTTTAAAATGTTTGATAACTCCACCATCTGTGTCATCTTGGGATTGGCATTTGTTGATTGTTTTTTCCCTCAAGCAGTGGACAGATTCCCTGGTTTGTGTGAAGTAACTTTCACTTTTTTTTTTTTTGAGATGGAGTCTCACTCTGTCACCCAGGCTGGAGTACAGTGGCGTAGTCTTGGCTCACTGCAACCTCTGCCTCCCAGGCTCAAGTGATTCTCCCACCTCAGCCTCCTCAGTAGCTAGGACCACAGGTGTGTGCCACCACTCCCAGCTAAGTTTTTGTATTTTTGGTAAAGACAGGGTTTCACCATGTTACCCAGGCTGGTCTTGTAATCCTGGTCTCAAGCAGTCCGCCTGCCTTGGTCTCCCAAAGTGCCGTGAATACAGGTGTGAGCCACTGTGCCCGGCCAAGTTTCACTTACATGCTGGCGACATTTTTAATATTATGTTGTAAGACTTCATCAGAATTCTCTGAAGGATGTTGATTTTTGTTTATCAGGCAGTCAGTTTGGTTAACTTCAGGATGCGAGTTCTGTCTTGCCTTTTTGTGGTGGTTCCAGTGTCAGTTCAGTTCTCAAAGCATTTCTTCTCTTGAGGTGTGCGCAGCATACTTTCCACTCCAGTTAGTTTAGGAATTGGCAGTGGTTTAAGTGGATTGTAGTTCAAAGAGCTGTGTTGCTTTGGGTCTGTTTCATGCAGGCATAATTCTAAGATGAGCCCAGAATGTAGTTCATACACAAAACTAGGGGATCCTCTTCTCTGTCTCTTTCTAGGATTCCCATTCGTTCTCCAGATGCCAGTGTTCTTTTTTCCCTGTTTCTCTGGCCAAAAAGTCATGTTTCTTTCCAAGCTCAGCCTTCAGAGTGAAGTAGTGAAAAAGAAAAATAGGAACTGTCACTGTTCTTTGGATAATAGAGACCCCTGTTTCCTCTTCCATTAGCTACAGATGGATCTTCTCGAGATTTTAGGTGCTAGTGTGGTAACAGAGTCTGCCTTCAAACCCTTGGCAAGGCCAGAAGTAAAAAGGAAGAAGGGGAAACATTTTTGTTTTCTCCTTCCCTCCTCCTCCTCTACAGCATGGAGGAGTCCTTTTTCCTAGTATTCTGGCTGAATGGGGTTTCTCCTAGGTTTTTCCCACTAGTGTTGGCTGCACCTTTCTGTATTCTAGCACTGAGATCAAAGCTGGGAGATCATAGATCATACCAAACACTATGAAGTTACCTCAGCTCCCACACACAGCAACCCACCCCGCCACCTTAGCTTTCACTGGTCATTTTTTACGTTTGACTCTGGTTTCCAGTTTGCCTGCTGTTTTGCTTCCAGATTACTCAGGTAGTTGCTTTTTGTCTTGAGATGGGGATTTTGAGTTGTCATCAGTGAGAAAGCAAGGCCTTGTAGTTTGGTATACTCTGTCTTGGCTGGCACTGTAAAGCCTATATACCTTTTTTAGAGTATTTTTTAGTTCCCTTTATTCCAAGGGTTTAGAAAGGACATGCACATTTGTGTGTTGAATTAAAGGACTTACTCAGATGAGTTTTGGTTTTGGGGAGAGTTGATTACAATTTTCTTTGTTTCAAAGTAGTTTTAAACTAATTTAGTTTCAAAATAGATCTCTTCTTTTTTAACAGTATTCAAAACTGTAATGTTAATCCTAGACAGTTGACATGCTTGAAAAATGGCATATCCTGCTTAATAATACAAATGTTAATTATTTATGTGAAAACAGTTGTAGCCCATAGGGAAAGATAATTTGAAAGCGTATGAGCATTTGGATTTGTCATCATAATCTTTAAAAAAGTATTTTTATTCATACTAATATGACATCTGGATATTAGAATCTCCAGATGTCATAATATTTTTTTTTTTTTTTTTGAGATGGAGTCTTCGCTCTGTCGCACAGGCTAGAGTGAAGTGGCGCGATCTTGGCTCACTGCAGGCTCCATCTCCCAGGTTCACGCCATTCTCCTGCCTCAGCCTCCTGAGTAGCTGGAACTACAGGCGCCCGCCACCACGCCTGGCTGATTTTTTTGAGTTTTTTAGTAGAGATGGGGTTTCACCATGTTAGCCAGAATGGTCTTGATCTCCTGAACTTGTGATCTGCTCGCCTCAGCCTCCCAAAGTGTTGGGATTACAGGTGTGAGCCACCACGCCTGGCCATCATAATAAATTTATAAGTACTTCAGAAAATCAGATTCTGGGTTGGGCATAGTGGCTTATGCCTGTAATCCCAACCAATACTTGGGGAGGCTGAGGTGGGCAGATTACTTCAAGTCAGGAGTTCAACCTGGCCAACATGGTGAAAAACCAGTCTTTACCAAAAATTTAAAAAACTAGCCACATGTGTTGCTGCATGCCTGTAATCCTAGCTACTTGGGAGGCTGAAGTGAGAAAATCACTTTAACCTGGCTGGTGGAGACTGCAGTGAGCCAGGATGGTGCCACTGCACTCCAACCTGGGCAACAGAGCAAGACTCTGTCTCTGAATAAATAAAATAAAATTCTGGTTCATTTTCTTTTCTTTTCTTTTTTTTATTAATTAGCTACAGGATTTCTTTTTTCTCCTTTACAAAGATTAGATAGATTTAATCTTGCTAGATGTTTGCATATTTCAGGCTTACAATTTTAGGAAAATAAACATCACTTCCCTTTGTAATGTCTTATACTTTTTTTTTTTTTTTAAGTTCTGGATTTGAAATTCTGAGAAATACATACAGTATTTCACACTCTTCACCACATTATCTTTATTGTATACTTAACTACACTCTGCTATGTCTATTCGTTTATTAGAATATTGTCTATCTCTAAAAGCAGACTAAGTTTCATGACAGAGGCCTAGTGCTCATGAACATACTTTGAATGAGTGATGAATTGTGGGATTATAGATAGTTTACATGTTTTCTTCGTGTTTTTTTGTATTTTCCAATTTTTTCATATTAAAATATTTTATACCACAAAAAAGTTCTAAGAATTTATTTATGAAAATTTTTTTTAGAGACCGTCTTGCTCTGTCACCCAGGCTGGAGTGCAGTGGCATGATAAAGCCTCACTGCATCCTTGGACTCTTGGGCTCTAATGATCCTCCTGCCTCAGCCTCCCAGGTAGCTGGGACTACAGGCATGCACCCACATGTCCCATTGATTTTTTTTTTTTTTTTTTTAAATATTTATAAAGACAGAGTCTTACTGTACTGTGCAGGCTGGTCTTGAACTCCTGGCCTCAAGCGATCCTCTCACCTTTGCCTCCCAGAGTGGTTTTGGGATTTTTAGGTGTGAGCCATTGTGCTTGGCTCTAAGCATTTTTCTTAAAAGATTATTTCTTACATTTGATAGTAGGTTATTAGTTGTAACATTTCAGATTTTTTGTGCTTTGTTTGCGGTTACATGTGTTCTGTCTTTTTCAAAGATGCTTTTGAAACACTTTGTTGGGAGGCTGAGGGAGGCAGATCACCTGAGGTTGGGAGTTTGAGACCGCCTGGGCAACATGGTGAAACCACATCTCTACTAAAAATGCAAAAATTTGCTGGGCATGGCAGTGGGCACCCGTAATCCCAGCTGCTTGGGAGGCTGAGGCAGGAGAATTGCTTGAACCCTGGAGGCGGAGGTTACAGTGAGCTGAGATTGCGCCAGTGCCCTCCATACTCCAGCCTCGGCAATGGAGAAAAACTGCTTCTACAAACAAACAACCATTTTGGAAGTTTTCAGACTGGCCCTTTTTTCAGTATAAAAGGGAGGAGCTTTGCCTTTATCAAAAACCTGATCTGGGAGGATTCCCTCAATATGTCTGTAACATCTTCTTTTGGCCTTTGCTCTTTATCTTTAAAAATTCCGATCACTCAGGAATATTGCTATGTCAAAAGTTAACCAAAGCTTACATTTAAAGTTTTATTTTAAATATTTTAAAAAATAAATTTGAAAACTTAGGAAGAAAAAGTTTGGAAAGGAGTTTTTATTTTAAGGGACTATAAAAGTCACTATTTGTCATATTGTTTTAGAACATGCTTTTCTTAATATGGAATTTGCTGCTGTTATTTCTACAGTTTCTGTTCTTTGGTCCCATTTTATCAGCGAAATCAGTTTATTC
>NW_016803645.1:1759801-1770724 GCF_001698545.2 Rhinopithecus bieti | reverse complement strand
AACCCAAGAAATATTGTTTTAAATATAATTTCTACTATGAATTATTAATAAAAGTTTCACAAAATATGAAAACTTTCAAGTATATACACATTAGAAAATTTTAAAAAAGCATTCACATATTTTTTCTACTGTGTTGGTTTTCTATTGCTGTGTAACAAATTGTCACAAACTTAGCTTGTGGCTAGAAACAGCATATATTTGTTTCATAATTTCCACAGGTTAGGATCTAGGCATTGGTTAGCCGGGTCTTTTGCTAATGGTCTCACTTGGGTGATGGAGGTGTTATCCAGAGCTGGGCTCCCATTTGAAACTTCGGGCCTTCTTCCAAATTCATTCAGGCTTTTGGCTAAATTCAGGTCCTTATGGTTGTAGGACTGAGGTCTCTTTTTTGTTTTACTGGTTGTGGGCTAGGGGTTACTCTCAGTTTCTAGGGGCTACCCTCATGTCCTAGTAGCCATTGGTCCCATCTCTGGTCTACTACAATAGTTACCATAGGAGTGACTGTCCGATCGTGTTCATAGGTCCCACCCACACTGAAGGATGGTCATTATATAGAGGGGATTATATAGGGTGTGTACAGGGTAGAAGTCTTGGGGGCCATCTTAGAATTCTGCCTACCAAAGTTATTCTAACAAAACCAATTATCATTTCGTAGTTATTTCCTTTTAAGATTTTTTGTGAGCTACATTTTTATTTATAATACAAATATTTCACCTTGAGGCTTTGGAAGTTACATTACTGTCACTTATAAATATAGCCATATTATTTCTGATTATAAAATAAGGGATTTTATTTGACAGTTCAAGTATCTGTAGTGTAGTTTTAATTCTTAACATTTTAGTTCTGGTGGTTACCTTCGTATCACAAAATAATAATTTTATAATGCTGTTTCTGGGGTGGTCAGTTTTAGACATTATTTATTGATTTTGTGCAGCAGCAGATGATGCACTAGTTCGCTTGTGTCATTCCTGTCCTCTAATACCTTGATTTGGAGTGGTGAGACTTTGGAATTCTCCATGACAAAGTATTTTCCTCCTTGGTTATATTTCCTTATGTGTATTATAGCTTATGGTTTCCTTCTTATGTCATCATTTACCAATCTTTTTATCACATTTCCATTTTCTGGAAGTTTGTGACATCTCTGCTGATTGTTCTCCCCTCCTCATTCTGCTTTTCATTGTGAATTTTATACCTTTTCTTTCTTGAGTTCTTTATTATCCTCCCAGTAAGAGGAAGAAAAGGGAAATATCTGGTTCACATGCTGTCTTGAATTCAAAGTATCAAGATTGTCTTGGCTGCAGAAACTTCTATGAAGTTTCTGATTTCTTTGGAGATTTGGGGGATTCTAATCAGTACTGTCAAGGGCTTAAAGGACGATTGTTAAGAAAGATGGACTGGATTGCTTACATTTAGTTATTTTAGGTTCACTCTTAAGGTTAATTCCTTTGACCATAGAACCAGCAACTTTGTGCATGAGCAAATTGTTGATGGTTCTCTGGGATATAATGGATAATAAGCTGTTTGTTGAGCCCTTTAAGGTCATAGTAGAATTCATTTAATATTGCTAAAATTGGGAAAGGCACAAACATTTTTGAAGTGAAGACATTTACTTAAAATAACAAGCATGAAGGTACAGCATTTTGTTAAATGTTGGATTTTGGGTCATGAGTTTCATTTAATGCATAGAGGAGGGGAGGACATAGATACATTCTCCAGGGGTGTGAGATTGCAGTGTTTATCAGAAAAGCAAAAAAAAAAAAAAAAACCCAAAAAACAAAACCCACATCTGTAGGATGGAGAATGCTCCCCGAATCCAGGAGTTAGCCTGGTTTTGTAAGTTCTATTGGAACACACTGTGCTGATTCATATATAAATTGTTTATGGCTGTTTTCCTGTTACAAAGGGCAGAGCTGAGGAGTTGTGATAGAGACAGTATGACCTGCAAAGGCTAAAGTGGTTACTATCTGGCCCTTTGCAGAAAAAGTTTGCTGATGCTGTACCTAATTGATGAGTGCTTTTAAGATCTTGATTAGAGATAAGTTTTGTGATGGAGTAGCCATCTCAGTTTAGGTAAAAGATTCCTCAAACCTTGAGGAATTAGAAATTGGTTTGACTTATATAAGTCTTCAGATTAAAAATACGCATTTGCTGTGGTGCCTACAAGTGGTAGTATAGAAACTTAAAATTTTACAAGTTTAAGGAACGTTCTTTAATGTACATGTTGGGAGTTGAAACATAAATAATGAATTAGACTGAAAACCAAGGCTCTTCTTTAGTGTATTTTCTTTTCCTTTTTTTTGAGACAGAGTCTCGCTCTGTTGTTTAGTATATTTTCATTGAAATGATAAGTCTTGAGTGGCCAAAGGAACGGACAGGTGAAGACTGGTAAGTTATTTCAATCCCTGAGGTCAGATGAGCATAGAGAGTTTGCACAAGTAAAGGGTTTGGTCATTTGACATTAGATAATATTAGAACATGGCATAGGTGGGGAATAAACTTTTCGTTTAGGAAGCAGAGTTCAGAGAGAGTAATAGCACAACAGGCACCAATAGCCCTAGAAAAGGTAGAATTTGATGGAACAAACTAACGGGGATCAGCAGCCACTTAAGACTTTGAAAAACATGGCAGCAGGGAGCCAGATCCTAAGAAGTAGACTGGTAAGATGGAAACCTGTAGAGAACACTGGGTAGCTGGAGAGCCCAAGCCTACAGAGCATGTAGCCATGGTCTTCTCACCCAAGCATAGAGATGGAATCAGCAGGCAAAGGAAAAGAAAGGTCCCAGAATCAGCTTTCATTCTTTTCAGCATTTTCAGTGTAAAACCATGATTTTCTATCCTGGATCAGATTTTGAGAATATGAAGAAAATAACATTCCCAATTCTTGGAGGCAGGTTAACATTATCTGATTAGAATGAGAATTGGAATGAAGCTTTGTAGTTCCTAATAGTGTGTTATAGCAATATTAATAAATTATCAATTGGATAATGAAGGTTTATTATTGAATGCTTGCTGTGTACCAGGCATTGTCATGTCTTGTAGATGTAAAGAAGTTAAATTAAATATAGTCTCTTTATGTACATTATTTAAGGACATTTATGAAAAGCTTCTAATGGGCCAGCATCATCATCATATTCTTTTTCTAAAGTACTGATTGTTAGTTATAGTGTCATTCATAAAATTCTCAACAAATGGTCTTTGATGGAGGTCCTTGGAAGGCAGCTGTACTTACCACTATACCACCAGCGCTGTCAGATGGAGGTCTTTTTGAGGATTAAGTTTGATGCTTGGGATTGAGCAGTAGTGAACTGTATAGAACACCTAAATTTTGGACAAATTTACTTGGAAACTACGTGGTGGCAGAGTGCTTCTGAAGTCATGTTGCTGGATTCACATTAGTTCACTAAATGTTGAGTAAACTTATACTCCAACCGATTTATAAAGAACCATGAAACAGCTTAGTTAACAAAATTAAACACAATAGAAAACAGTTTATTTTTGTATCCAACGGAACTAGTTAAATACAGCAGAGTAATAGATATCAGTAGACATTTGAAATGTGTGTTCAGACTGGTAGAATAAACATATCGACAAGATCCCTAGAAGCCAAGGAAAGAAGAGGGAAATTTGTTAAGTCACACATCTTTGATAAAAAGTAAGCACCAAGCTAACGGAGTCACTCTCTAATTTCTGAATTTAAGTAGGTTAATTGTTTCTTTAATAGGATCAGTAAAAGACACTGTTCTATTGGAAATTTTTCTTTAAAGTTGAGAACTTAATATTAAATTTTAGTAAAGGCATTCAGTGAAGAATTAGATGAAACGATGTTTTCTGATGATCAGATTTAACAAAGTAGATTTTAGAGACTCTGGATAAATAATTAGTTGGAAGCGTATGTACAGTTGACCCTTGAACAATGGGAGGTTTAGGGGCACCAACCCCCTGTGTAGCTGAAAATCATATAACTTTTGACTCTTCCCCAACTAATAATAGCATACTGTTGACCAGAAACCTCACCAATAACATAAAGAGTTGATTAACACATATTTTATATATTATATATGTTATATACTGTATTCTTAAAGTAAGAGGAAAGAAAACGTTACTAAGAAAATTACCAGGAAGAGGAAATATATTTACTATTCATTAAGTAGAAGTAGATCATCATAAAAATCTTTACGCTTGTTGTCTTCATGTTGAGTAGGCTGAGGAAGGGAAAGAGGAGTGATTGGTCTTGCTGTCTCAGGGGTGGCAGAGGCAGAAGATGTGGAGGAGATGGAAGGGTAGGCAGGAGAGGCAGGCACACTCAGTGTAACTTTACAGAAATCATAATTTCTGTCAACTTTTTTGCTTTTTCATTTCTCTAAAAATGTTTCTATACCATGGCACCAATTCTTCTTCCACTGTTGGCTTTAATTTTAGTGCCTGTGCCATAGGAGGGTTTGTGTTCTAAAAATAAATCAAAAGCAGTCTTGAATAATTGTAACCCTTCTGCCAGATTGTCTAAAGTAGATTTGTTTTCTGGCACTGCTTCTTCTGCTTCTTCCTGACCGTCTGGCACTGGTTTGGAAGCACTCTTCTTCATCAAGTTGTCTTCTGTTAATTCATCTGATGTGGTGTCCATTAGCTCTTGAATTTCTCCAAGATTCGTATCCTGAAACCCTTCACCTCCCTCCAGCGCCCCCTCCCTCCCCTTTTTTTTTTTGAGACGGAGTCTGGCTCTGTCACCCAGGCTGGAGTGCAGTGGCCGGATCTCAGCTCACTGCAAGCTCCGCCTCCCGGGTTAACACCATTCTCCTGCCTCAGCCTCCGGAGTAGCTGGGACTACAGGCGCCTGCCACCTCACCCGGCTAGCTTTTGTATTTTAGTAGAGACGGGGTTTCACCACGTTAGCCAGGATGGTCTCGATGTCCTGACCTTGTGATCCGCCCGTCTCGGCCTCCCAAAGTGCTGGGGTTACAGGCTTGAGCCACCGCACCCGGCCCCCCCCCCTTTTTTTTTGCTATATCCACAATTTTATGATTCCTTCATTGGTTCTGTTATAAATCCTATGAAGTCATGTGCAATATCTGGACACAGTTTTGCCCAGCAGGAATTTATTGTTTTGTGCTTCACGGCTTTCACAGCTTTTTTTGTGGTGGTGGTGGCATCTTCAGTGGTATAATACTTCCAGACTTCTATGATGTTCTATTGGGGTTCTCTTCCACAGCATTGATGATCCTTTTTGTAGACTACAGTGTACTGTAAAGGTCCTTATGACCCCCTCATCTAGAGGCTGAATTAGAGATGTCTCGTTTGGGGACATGTAGACTACTTTGACGCCTTCATGGAGTTCTGGGTGGCCAGGGGCATTGTACAGTATGAGAAGAATTTTAAAAGGCAGTCCCTTACTGGCAAGATACTTCCTGACTTCAGGGACAAAGCATTGATGGAACCAGTCCAGAAAAAGTGTTCTTCTTGCCTAGGCCTTCCTTCTGTATAACCAAAAGACTGGTAGCCAGCCAGTGTCTTCTGTCTTTTCCTATCAAGGCTCAGGTTAGCAGCTTTATAGAAAGGGCAGTCCTGATTATAAGCCTGACTGCATTTGCACAAAACAGTAGAGTTAGCCTATACTTTCCTGCTTTAAATCCTGGTGTTTGCCTTTCTTCCTTACCAATAATTGTTCTTTGTGGTATTTTTTTTTTTCCCCAGAATAAGTTACTTTCATCTGCAAAAACCTGTTCAGGAAGATACTCATTCTCCTCAATGATATTCTTAAATTCTTATTGATATCTGGGAAATCATGTGTTGCCTCTTGTTTGGCAGAAGCTGCTTCTTCTGTTATCTTTTTCTTTTTTTTTTCTTGAGGTGGGAGTTTCACTGTGTCACCCAGGCTGGAGTGCGGTGGCACAGATATAGCTCACTGCAACCTCTGCCTCCTGGGCTCAAATGATCCTCACACTTCAGCTGGTAGTTGGGACTACAGGCGCAGGCCACCACACCTGTCTAGTTTTTTTTTTTGTATGTTTTAGAGAAACGGGGTCTTGCCATGTTACCCAGGCTGGTCCTGAACTCCTGGAATTAAGTGAGCTGCCTGCCTTGGCCTCCCAAAGTGCTGGAATTATAGGCATGAGCCACCATGCCTGACCTTCTGGTATCTTGACATTTTTAAAGTCATACCTCTTTCTAAAATGATCAGATGATGCTTTGCTGGCATTAAATTCTCCAACTTTAGATCTGTCACCTCCCTTTTGGTTTAAGGTATCATATAATGACTTAGCTTTTTCTCTAATCATACTAGAGTCTGTAGGTATGCCTTTCTTATAACAATTGTGTACCCACACAGAGGCTGCATTTTCAATACAAGATAAAAAGGTATTTCACAAAAAGTTCGAGGTTTTGGCCTTTTGGGATAGCTGCATTGACAGCTTCACGAATTTCCTTTTCTTTTTTGACAATAGTCCTCATATGCCACATTTATTTATCTTGAAAAGGTGGGCAACTGCAGCGGAAGACCTCAACCTACTGTACATATCAAGCAAGTCAGCGCTTTTCTTTTAATGTCATAATTTGCTTCTTGAGAACGCCTTCAGCATCACTAGTGCCACTTCCCATGGGTCTGTGGTGGTATTCAAGGTTTATGTTATTGCACGAAACACAATGAAAAATCTTCGAGAACTGCAAGATACCATTTTTTTACTATGATAGCAATTTATTAGAGAGATGAACTGCTCATGCAGAAATGGTTAACATCACATGGCATTTTAAGTGGATACTCACACTTGAGCTCACTGCAATAGCAACAGAAAGTGGCTATGAAATTATTATACTAGAGGTTTTTGCGGTTATGATTAATATTACATCTTTAACATTGTTTATGTTTCTCCTGTGAATGACGCTATGTATGTTATGGTAGTAAATGTTAAACTAAAATAAACTAGTATCTGCATATATTTTATGCATTCGTGACATGCCTTTTTTGTTTTTTCAATATTGCTAGGCTACACAGTTCCTCTGCATGTATTTTAAATTGTCAAAATCTCTCAAAATTTTCTAATGTTTATTGGAAAATTCACATATAAGTAAGCCAGGCGCAGTGGCTCACGCCTGTAATCCCAGCACTTTGGGAAACCAAGGCAGGCGGATCACTTGAGCCCAGGAGTTTGAGACCAACCTAGCCAACATGGCCAAAGTTTAGTTTCCAAACGTCTAATTAATGTCTTACAGTATTATACTTAAAAATCAGCATCTATGCATACAATAGAAGTTTTAATTAGTATTCATTTAAGCTTAGTTGTCTGTTGCCTGATTTCTTCACACTGAAGTAGGATTCTTTCCCTTTGCTTATGTGAGAAATTTCAAAACAAAGATTTAGAGGTAGCCCAGGCACTGTGGCTCATGCTTGTAACTTCACTACTTTGAGAGACCGAAGTAGGCAGATTGCTTGAGCCCAGGAGTTCAAGACCAGCCCAGGCGACGTGGTGAAACCCCACCTCTACAAAACATAGAAAAATTAGCCCGTGTGGTGGCATGCTCCTATAGTCCCAGCTACTTGGGAGGCTGAGGTGGGAGTATAGTTTGAACCCAGGAGGTAGAGGCTACAGTGAGCAGTGATCATGATGCCCTTAAACTCCAGCCTGGGTGGCACAGTGAGACCCTGTCTCAATCAATCAATCAATCAATCAATCAGTTGGGAGATGGGGTGGGATTATTGTTAAACATTAGAGCCCTTTTTTTGTTTGTTCTTTTTGGGAGTCTCTCTGGAGGCTTCCAGGCTGAAGTGCAGTGGTGCAATCTTTGCTCACTCAGCCCCCGCCTCTTGGATTCAAACAATTCTCCTGCCTCAGCCTCCTGAGTATCTGAAATTACAGGTGCCTGCCACCACGTCAAGCTAAGTTTTGTATTTTTAGTAGCGACAGAGTTTGACCATGTTGTCCAGGCTGGTCTTGAACTCCTGATCTCAGGTGATCTACCTGCCTAGGCCTCCCAAAGTGCTGGAATTACAGGTATGAGCCACCTTGCCCGGCTGGAGCCCTTGATTTTTAAAAAGTTTCATTGAGGTGCATACCATAAAATCAGTCAACTTAAAGTATACAATTCAGTGATTCTGTGCAACCATCGTCACATTCCATTTTAAACCATTTTCATCATCCCAACAAGAAACACTCATCAGCAGTGATTCCTCATTTATCTCCAACTCTTTCAGCCCTAGACAACCACCAATAGATTTGCCCTTTCTGGATAGTACGTATAAAAGGGATTATATACTATGTTGCCTTTTTCACCTGGCTTCTTTAGCATAATGTTTTCAAGGTTCATTCAGGTTGTAACGTGTATCAGTACTTTTTTTTTCTTTTTATGGCTCATATTTCTTTGAATAGATACATTTGTTTACTCATTAACTGACAGATACTTGGGTGTCTGCTTTTTTATGAATTTTAAATGAATTTTATATGAATAAGGCTACAATGACCGCATGTGTACAGGTTTTTTTTCTTTCTTTCTTTTTCAACCCTCAGACGGTAAAAAGTATCATGTACAAGTTCTTTGTGAATACATGTTCTCAGTTCTCTTGGGTACATACCTAGAAGTGGAATTGGCTGGGTCATATGTTGACTTGTGTTTAATCTTTTGAGGAACTATCAAGCTGTTTTCCAAAGCTGCTGCAACATTTTATATCCCCACCAGTATTGTATGAGGGTTCCAGTTTCTCCACATCCTTGCTTACATTTGTTACTGTCTTTTTGATTATAAGCAAGTAAGTGTGAAGTGGTAGCTTGTTATAGTTTTGATTTACATTTGCCTGATGGGTAATGATGTTGAGCTTGATTTGTAAAAGAAAAACAGTAAGTTGGTTTCATTGAGAATATAAAAATGAACATGTTCGGTAGTTTCATGTAATTGCTTGGAGAGTTTTGCTGTATGTAAATTTGTTCTTTTTTCATCAGTTGTATTCCCTGAATGACTATAAACCACCCATTTCGAAAGCAAAAATGACCCAAATTACTAAGGCAGCCATCAAAGCTATTAAGGTAAGTAATAAATTTGACTCTTCTATTTTCAAAAGAAAAAAACTATATTAATAGTTTGATGGGGGATAATTTTTATGGATTGTATGTTCTCTTTCACTTTACAGAGTTAACACGTGTTAATTGTGGAAACACACAAAAAAGAAAATCTGTCACCTGTAGACTTTCCTACCTAGAGATAAACATTTGTTTATTATTACGCTTTTTAAGAGACAGTGTCTTATTCTGTCACCCAGGCTGGACTGCAGTGCCACAATCATAGCTCACTGTGGCCTCGACCTCCTGGACTCAAGTGATCCTCTTGCCTCAGCCTCCTGAACATTTAACATTTTGATAAATGTTCTTCCTTAAGCATTCTTCCATAAATTTTTTGAAGCAGTCATTTTTTCTCACCTTTCTTAGATAATATTTTGCATATATCCACATTATGGAGAATGTGTTTAACAGTGTCTTTTGCCACACTGACTTGACAGAACCTTGAAATTTGAGTGGTAAAAGGTTTCTATATATTGATATATTTTTTCTTACTGATTCTATTAATATTGTAGATTTGAAGATAGGCCATTAAGGAAAACAATTGTGACTCTTTGTATCAGGGATTTGAACTGTGGGAAATGGCCATAAACATTTAAACTTTGCTGTCGTAAAGTAGGTTTTGAACCTATGTTAACTCATGAATACTTCTGAAAATCTTAGGAAAAGGTTGGATCCTCTCTAGAGAAATACACGTATGCACACAATTTTATAGGAACTTTTTGGCAAAAGGATCTTTTCAAGCTCAGCCATAGATTTTTCCCCAAGAAGTTCTTGTGCCCGGGGCTAAGATTCCCTGAATTAGTAGGCCTCTTAAAATTGAGAACAAATGAGTACTTATTTCTAATTAAGTAGGTACTAACCTATGAATATTCAGTGGTATGTTTTCCTGCCCTGAATTAAAATATTAACCATAACCAAAAGCACCAACTATTTAAATTATCTTTTAAATAACAGCAGTGTGTTAGATTTAACAAATTTCCATTTACTAGTAATTACTAGCAGGAGAAAATTCAGATGATTAGTTGATTTTGCAGTTTTCTAGTGGCTAAAGCTTAGTTTTCAGACTTGCTAGTATCTTACATCTATAGTTAAAATCCATGTACTTACATGACAGAAAATGAGAGAGAATGACAGTAGCTATAAGCACATTGAAGCCAGAGAATCTTTCAAAGACATGATTTTTTAGAGTATTTGGTAGGCTTACTATGGAATAATGTTATTGTCTTATACTTTATTGTACATTATCTGATTTTTATGGTCATGATCATTTGAAACTATGCAAACATGTATTTTTTTCTGTGACAATTAGTAATTGATGCACTTTTCATAGCTTGTTGAGCAGAGCACTTTCTTAATGGAGTTAATGAGGCATAGGTGCAAACAGTGTTTTCTATTTTCAGATGTCAGACGGGTCTGAGAGAAATTAAGTAATTTGTAGTAGTAGGAGTAAATATAGCTAGAATTTTAATCCAGAATTCTATCAGTCAAGAGTCTAACTCTGGACACAGTGGCACACATTGTTAGTCCTAGCTACTGGGTAGGCTGAGGCAGGATGATCGCTTGAACCCAGGAATTTGAGGCCAGCCTGGGCAACATAGTGAGATCTTGGCTCTTAGTTTTTTTTTTTTTTAAAGAAGTAATGTTTTTTTGCTGGGCGCGGTGGCTCAAGCCTGTAATCCCAGCACTTTGGGAGGCCGAGACGGGCGGATCACGAGGTCAGGAGATCGAGACCATCCTGGCTAACATGGTGAAACCCCGTCTCTACTAAAAATACAAAAAACTAGCCGGGCGAGGGGGCGGGCGCCTGTAGTCCCAGGTACCTGGGAGGCTGAGTCAGGTGAATGGCGTGAACCCTGGAGGCGGAGCTTGCAGTGAGCCGAGA
>NW_016803645.1:1733755-1759578 GCF_001698545.2 Rhinopithecus bieti | reverse complement strand
AAAAAAAAAAAAAAGAAGTAATGTTTTTTAAAAAGAGTCTAATCTTTATTATTATGATATATTTTACTGTTTTGACTTATTGTTTTTAATGTTTTGAATTTTGAAAAAATTTAAACGTAAGTTGCAAATTATTATGGTGAGCAGGACATATTCTTCCCTTAGATTTGCTGATTGTTAACATTTTGCTACATGTGGAAGTTAGTTTCAAACTTCATTCGTAATAACAATCTTTGATACATACTTGAATTTGAAACTCCTGAGAATGAAGACATTTTGCTAGGGAACCATTATATACCAATCACATGCAAAAAATTTCACTTTGATATAATTATCTGATATACAGTTCATCGTTACATTTTAATGTTGTTGCATTGTTGACTAGTAGCTGTTCCCGTCAACCCTGCTCTTTCAGAATCCAGTCAAGATCACACATTATACTTATTTGTCCTATCACCCAGCCGTTTTGTTTTTTTGTGACTTGACATTTTTGAAGACTCTAGACCAGCTGTTTTTCACTACTTTATTACTTTAAATTGCATTTTGTGTGTGTGTGTGTATATATATATAACACTGAATTTTATTAATCAGATTTAAGTGATACTGTGTTTCATATTGAGGTAAGTCATTGTTTTTTATATAGAAATGATTAATGAGTGATGATTAACATTGCACTGTCAACAAAACCTCCCAGAAAACCTACTGTGGAAGAAGGCCTATGAGAATTAATAAACTTTCAGTTAAGATTTAGGAAGCAGTTTTATTCTAATTGTGTATAGTAACTAGAAGCAAAGAACACTGTCAAGGTGTCTTCCAGAAGAATTGTTCCTTCAGTGTGTAGTTATTTAATATTTTGCATATTGATTTTTAAATGTTTAGAGGCCTATAAAGAGCCTAATAACTTTAAGTAGTTGTTTTAGCTTTTTTACTTAAGTAACTTAAACCATTGAGTAAACTTACTTTATTGTAAGTAACTTTAGCCAAACTTAAACTTGTAGGTTTTGATTTGGTGAATATGAGTTCATGATGTTTTCCTTTATTTTTGTTATTATAAATACTGGATTTAGTGCTGAGGTTTAGTTGAATGTTCATATTTCTTCAGTCTAAGGGAATGTCCTTAAAATCCATAATTCATGAGAAGAAAAATATAAAGAGGGCCGGGCACAGTGGCTCACTCCTGTACTCCCAGCACTTTGGGAGGCCAAGGTAGGCGGATCACTTGAGGTCAAGAGTTGGAGACCAGCCTGGCCAACATGACGAAACCCCATCTCTACTAAAAATACAAAAATTAGGCGTGGTGGCATGCTTCTGTAGTCCCAGCTACTTGGGAGGCTGAGGCAGGAGAATCACTTGAACCCGGGAGGCGGGGGTTGCAGTGAGCTGAGATTGTGCCGCTGCACACCAGTGGGATAGAGTGAGACTGTCTCCAAAACAAAAAAAAAAAGTATAAAGAGAAGCACAATTCAGATTCTTTAAACAGAAATAATACGCCAAGATGGTATTGTTATTGTGGCGTTAAAATTTATTAGGCACAAATTCTTTATGCTAAATTAATAATTTATTTCAAGTTTACTCATAGTGCTATATTTTATGGAACTTAAATCTTCTAAGTTTTCTTAAAAGTGATAGTGGCCCATTACTAATTTTTAATCTACATGTTCACTTCTGCTGATTCATTTTGTCTGATGCATTAGGATATTATACATTTCTATGTTTTATTTTATATTCTTATAGTTTATTTTCCAGGAGAAGCAGGAGATAAATGAAGTTGAAAACAACTACCATACATACATTTATTAATGTTACTTGTAGTTATTTGATTTTTTGAATTTCCCTTGATTTAACTGATAGAATTATATGAAATCTGTACTTTTCCTTTCATGGATGTAAGAACATACACGCACCAGTATTTATTACAAGTATTTTGCTGTCAACACAACTGTTTGTTAAAGTGTGCTTTCAGAAGGTCTTCAGTAGCATTGTTTTATGTCTATGGTAAGGTAATGAATGCACTTTGAACATACTGATCATACATCTACTTCAGAGAAGCCCTTTACTAATTATATAGCACAGCTAGTTGCATGTAAAGGTTAGTGACAAGAATGTCTCAGAATTCTTGGTTAAGATAATTGTTTTGATAGACCTTTGGAGCATGTAAAACCTGTGGTTATCAGGAAATTTCAATCTCCTCAAACTGATTTTAAAACCATACTTCATTTTTTTCCTCTTTTAGTTCTATAAACATGTGGTACAGAGTGTTGAGAAGTTTATTCAGAAAGTAAGTATATAATTTTCCATACATGTGCTATAATTGTAGATTAATGCCTGTACTCTTCTCCTTTAGATCAAATACCCAAGTTTAAATTGTTTTGATGGACTGTTAAAAAGTGATTCCAGTTATTTTATTTTCTAATTGAGAAATAAAATGAAAGTGCCTTTCATATAATTTTACTTAGGTTTGTGTTCTGCCTGTGTTCGTGTGCCTAAATGTAAGCAGAGCCAGTTTGAGAATCAGTGTCATGTGGCATTAAGGATTCAGCAAGGTTACAGTGTGTTTATGTTCTTCACCTGGGAGAAAGGTGCGGGACTTGAAGTGAGATTTCAGTCATTCAGCTGGCTAGGTAACTTTGAATAAGTCAGTTAGCCGTTACGTGATTCAGTTCCTTTTTCTTTTTTAAAATTCTTACTTTCTCAATATTTAAAATACAGTATTGATAGGCTGTGCACAATGGCCCGCACCTGTAATCCCAGCACTTTGGGAGGCCAAGGTGGGTGGATCACTTGAGGCCAGGAGTTCAAGACCAGCCTGACCAAGATGACAAAACCCTGTCTTTACTAAAAGTACAAAAATTAGCCGACATGGTGGTGCATGCCTGTAATCCCAGCTACTTGGGAGGCTGAGGCACAAGAATTGCTTGAACCCAGGAGGCAGAGGTTGTAGTGAGCTGAGATCACACCACTGCACTCCAGCGTGGGGAACGGAGTGAGACCCTGTCTCAAAAAAATGTGTGTGTGTATGTAGTATTGATAAAACATATTTGGGGATTAAGTGGTTTAGGTAACTTGAAGCTAAGATAAAGGGTTGAATAACAAGTATGCTGTCTGTTTCACTTAAAGTTGAAAAGTGTTAGTGATTGGAACATTTTATTTGGTCTAACGCTTTTAAAAGCATTTCTCAGAGATTGTTGTTCTGATAAAAGATCTTTCTTTAAAAGTTTTAATGTCTGGTTTGTTTTTGGTTTTGTTTTGTTGTTGGTTTTGTTTTGTTTGTTTTGTTTTGTTTTTTGGACGGAGTCTCACTCTGTCACCCAGGCTGAAGTGCAGTAGCATGATCTCGGCTCACTGCAACCTCTGTCTTGCGAGTTCAAGCTATTGTCTTGCCTCAGCCTCCTCTGTAGCTGCGATTACACACATGCGCCACCACACCCAGCTAATTGTTTTTGTATTTTTAGTAGAGATGGGGTTTCCCCATGTTGGCCAGGCTGGTCTTGAGCTCCTGACCTCAAATGATCCATCAGTCTCGGCCTCTCAGAAGTGCTGGGATTACAGGCGTGAACCACAGTGCCCAGCCGAAAAGTTTTAATGCCTTACACTGTGCCTCATAAACTTTATGAGTAGGAATTTACCTAGGAATCTTGTTAAAAATGTGGATTCTAATTCACTGAGTGTGGAGAGGAACCTGAGATTCTGCATTTGTAGCAGCTCCTAGATGATGTTTCTTCACAAGCCACAATTTGAGTTGTAAAGGTTTAAAAGGTAAAAGTGAATTTATGGATAAATGCTTGTTGACTGATTTCATTTGGGGTAGGGTACTTTGAATCAAACGTGTTAGAATCTTAGGAAGACCTGGAATGAGCAAAGTTATTCCATCGTGAGATAATTACAGTCATTGTGAAGAAGCCAGTCAGTCTACGGGGAAAAACTTAAATGCTTGCTACTACCTGTTTAAATCAGGGATCCAGCAACAGATTTGTTTAATGGTTAAAATAAGTTGTGTGTGTGTATATATATATATATAAAAATATATATAAATATTTAAACTTTTATTTCTGAACTAATTATAGATTCACATGTCATTAAATCATAAGGAATAAATCATGTAGAGATCCCGTGTGCCCCTCGCTCAGTTTCCCACTATGGTGACGTTCTGTAGAATTGTAAAATATTGCAATCAGAACATGATACAGTCACCTATTGACACTAACCTTATTCAGATTTTAATTGTCTTACCTGCACTCATTTGTATATGTATGCATTTAATCGTATATATAGATTCATACAAACATCACCATAGTCAAGATACAGAACAGTTTCTTCACCACTAGAATGCCTTGTGTTTCCCTTTTATATACTCTATAGTCACACTCGACTCACCTCCTCCTCCCCACCATCCCTAATCCCTAAGGCCTGGCAGCCATTAACCTGTTCTCTTTCTCTATTTTGTATTTCACAATGTTATATAAATGGAATCATACAAAATGTAACCTTTTGAGATTGGCTGGTTTTGCCCACGTAATTCTTTTGAAATCTATTGTTGCATGTATCAAATAGTTCCTTCCTTTTTTATTTAAAAATTTTACTTTAAGTTCTGGTATACAAGTGCAAAACATGTAGGTTTGTTATATAGGTATGCCTGTGCCTTGGTGGTTTGCTGTACCTATTAACTCATCATCTAGCTGTTTGTCCTAATGCTGTCCCTCCCCTCACCCCCCACCCCCAGCTGGCCCTGGTGTGTTTTGTTCCCCTCCCTGTGTCCACGTGCTCTCATGGTTCATCTCCCACTTATGAGTGAGAACATGGGATCTTTGGTTTTCTGTTCTGTGTTAGTTTGCTGAGGATGATGGCTTCCAGCTTCATCCATGTCCCTGCAAAGTACATGATCTCATTCCTTTTTATGTCTGCATAGTATTCCATGGTGTATATGTACCACATTTTCTTTATCCAGTGTATCATTGATGGGCATTTGGGGTGATTCCATGTCTTTGCTACTGTGGATAGTGCTGCGGTAAACATACGTGTGCATGCGTCTTCGTGGTAGAATAATTTCTCTTCCTTTGGGTATATACCCAGTAATGGGATTGCTGGGTCAAATGGTATTTCTGGTTCTAGATCCTTGAGGAATTGCCACACTGTCTTCCACAATGGTTGAACTAATTTGCATTCCCACCAAGAATATAGAAGTGTTCTGTTTCTCCACAGCCTCACCAGCATCGGTTGTTTCTTGACTTTTAAGTAATCACCATTTTGACTGGCATGAGACTATATCTCATTGTGGTTTTGCCTCCGAAACTCCTTAAACTGATAAGCAACCTCAGCAGAGTCGCAGGATGCAAAAATCACAAGTATTCCTATACATCAACAATATGCACCAAGCAGAGAGCCAAATTATGAATGAACTCCCATTCACAGTTGCTACAAAGAGAATAAAATACCTAGGAATATAGCTAACAAGGAGTGTGAAGGACCTCTTCAAGGAGATCTGCAAACCACTGCCCAAGGAAATCAGAGAGGACACAAATGGAAAAACATTCTATCCTCATGGGTAGGAAGAATCAATATCGTGAACATGACTATACTGCCCAAAGTAATTTATAGATTAAATGCTATTCCCACAAACTACCATTGACATTTTTCACAGAATTAGAAAAAACTACTTTAAATTTCACATGGAATAGGAAAAGGACCCATATAGTCAAGACAATCCTAAGCAAAAAGAACAGAGCTGGAGGTGTCGTGCTACCTGACTTCAAACTATACTACAAGGCTACAGTAACCAGAAGAGACATATAGTTCCTTCCTTTTTATTTCTGAGTAGTATTTCAGGGTATGAATTTACCACAGTTTAATCATTCACTTATTGGGGTTCATCTGGGTTGTTTCTAGTTTTTGGTTATTACGAATAAAGCTGCTAGGAACACTTGTATACCCAGAGTTTTTTTGTGTGTGAATGTAAGTTTCATTTCTTTGGGATAGTAAGTACATGTCTCCATTTTATAAGAAACTACCAAACTGTTTTCCAAGATGGCTGTACCATTTTATATTCTCTTCATATACCATAAATTGTATAAGGGAGAAGTGTGGCTGCAGTTTGGTCATATATTATCCATGAACCCATGTTTTAGTCATGAAAGATTTATGCAGTAATAGATGACGGTAAATGAAAAATTAACAGTAAATATTACTTCCTTTAGGCCAAGAAAACTACTCTAAAGAATACTCTGGCCTCTGGCCTTGTCCTAATTGATTTTGCCAAAAATCAGTTCATATGCTGATTGTGTCTTAGCTTTATAAGACAAACACCTGGGCACTCTGGCTCATGCCTGCAATCTAGCAGTTTGGGAGAGGCCAAGGCTGGTGGATTGCTTGAGCTCAGGCGTTTGAGACCAGCAGCCTGGGCAAACATGGCAAAACCCTGTCCCAGCCTAAAAACCACAAAAATTAATTGGGCAAAGTGGCAAGTGCCCGTGTTCCTAGCTGCTTATGTGGGTGAGGTGGAGGGATTGCTTGAGGCTTGAGTTCAGGAGGAGGTTGAGGCTGTAGTGAACCATCATTGTGCCACTGCACTCTAGCCTGGGCAACAAAGCAAAAGCTTGTCTCAAAAAAACAAAACAAAACAAAACAAAAAAGCAAGAAATAGAAAAACAAAACGGGGACGACAGCAGCAGCAAAGGCTGGAGTTACAAACAGATAAGGAAACTTTAGAAGACACGTTTTAGAACTTCTATTTTGATGCTGTGTTCTCTAGAGGGACAAAACTAATAGGATATGTTTATATATACACACGTATACAGAGTACGTATAGATATCTTCTAACTAATAGAATATGTGTGTGCGTGTATGTATATATGCATATACACACAGGGAAGTTTAAGTATTAAGTATTAACTTACATGATCGCAAGGTCCCACAGCAGGCTGTCTGTAAGCTTGAGGAGCAAGGACAGTCTGAATCTCAAAACTGAAAAACTTGGAGTCCAGTGTTCGAGGGCAGGAAGCATCCAGCACGAGAGAAAGATGTAGGCTCGGAGGCTAGGCCATTCTCTCCTTTTCATATTTTTCTGCCTGCTCTGTACTTGATGGCAGCTGATTAGATGGTGCCCATCCAGATTAAAAGTTGGTTTGCCTTCCCCTGCTCACTGGGAACATTTAACTCAAATGTTAATCTCCTTTGGCAGCACCCTCACAGACACACCCAGGATCAATACTTTGTATCCTTCAATCCAGTCAAATTGACACTCCGTGTTAACCATCATAGATCCCTATATTTGCATTATAAATAACTAACTTACCTTAGTTATCCTGAATCCTGAAGGCAATAAATTTTATTTTGAGCCAGAGACCTCATGATTTGGTGACTTTTCTACCATCCATAGCTAACCATTCTGTTCTCATTTGCTAGTTTGAAATGCGAAAATGAAATCCTTAGCTCTGTTCCAAAAATATGTAGAGTTTACCCAACTCTTTTTGTCTGTATGAAATCCCCTGCCTTTTTTGCATGAGTACTACAAACAAATCTGTCCACTAGATTCAGAATAAGATTGAATATTATCATTCAGAACTATTTATTCTGAAAAAATCTAGATGCTTTGTTATAGTGAAATACATTCTATGGTACTGTGGCTACTCTTAGATATGGTGAAGTCGAAAATAAATTTCATCTTTCTGGCTCTGAAAATGGTCTGTAGATGAGTTACTGTTGCCTTAATCTGTAAGTTTTTGGCTATCATTACCTTCTTCAAATTTCCTGCTGCATACTTAGAGAAGAAATGTGGCTTATTTGTGGTGATTTTCAGGTTACATTTACTTTGTAAATAATAAATGAAAAGATGGTGCTAAACCATATAAAGATTATCGTCATGAAAGTTTTTTGTTTTCTAGAAACTTGATCTGGTAGCTTTATGTACATGGTTGTTATGGTGGTTGATATTTTGCAGTAGATATGTATTTTTCAATGAAGCCAAACATTTATGCTTCTGCTCTTTGATATTTTTCCAGAGGAAGGATTGAGTCCACATTGAAAGATGGCTGTTAGCTAGGCGCAGTGGCTCACGCCTATAATCCCAGCACTTTGGGAGGTCAAGGTGGGCAGATCACCTGAGAGGCCAGGAGTTTGAGACCGACCTGGCTAAAATGGTGAAATCCCATCTCTACTAATACAAAAAGTTGGCAGGCGTGGTAGTACACGCCTGTAATCCCATCTTCTCAGGAGGCTGAGGCAGGAGAATTGCTTGAACCCATGAAGCAGAGGTTGCAGTGAGCTGAGATCGTGCCACTGCACTCCAACCTGGGTGACAGAGTGAGACTCTGTCTCAAAAAAATAAAAGAAAAAGAAAGATGGCTGTTATATTTACTTACCTCTGGTGTCTTGAGATATATATATATATTTTTTTCATGTAGGGTGCAGTATTCTGTAACTGGACTTAAAGTATACCTTTACCCTTGGAGGTAGGATACAAAAAGATTTTTGTACATGGGCACAAATAGTTTGAAAGGAGTATATTTCCAGATTCTCACTTTTTCATATGTACTTTTATTAAAGCTCCTCTTCCCTAGGATATTTTAGATCAACGTAAGTTCCACACTTCTTAAATTTACGTTTCAAATATATCTTAAGCTTATCATTCTTAATCATTATGATTAGAGAAACTTTTGCCTCTTGCTTTATTTAAGAAACCAGGGATGTTTATATAATTACAGTCACTCCTCCGTATCTGTGGGTTCCAACCCATGGGTTCAGCCTATTGGGATCAAAATTTGGGGAAAAAATAGTCCACGAAATTCCAGAAAGCAAAACTTGAATTTCCTGTACACTGAGTACAATGTGAATGAAGCGATGTGTAGGCGTTGTATTAGGTATTCAAAGTAATCTAGAGTTGATTTAAAGTATATGGGATGATGTCCGTAGGTTATATGCAAATACTGCCCATTTTATATAAGGGACTTGAGCATCCTTGGATTTTGGTATCTGCAGGGGTCTTGGAACCGATCCCCCAAGGCTACTGAGGGACAACTATATTTCTTTTTATTGTGAAATTTCTCTGTACATCTGTAGAAAAGTACAGAAAACAGTATATACAGCCAAATTTTTATAAAGAGAAAACCTATGTAACTCCCACTCATTTCAAGAAGTAGAACTTTGAAGCCCACAAGCCCCAAGTGCGTCTTCCTAATCATGTCTTGCACACCCCCTACCCAGGTAACCACAGTTTGACTTTTGTGTCACGTCCTTGCTTGACATTATAGTTTTACTTTGTATAAAACGAATTCTTAAAGTGGTTTAATGTATTTTAAATTCTTAAATGTAATCCTATGGTATGTATTCTTTTTATACAGTTCTCCTAGTCAACATCATGTGTCTAGGATTCATCCTTGTGTGTAGCAGTATTTATTACTATCTTTTGCTGTATATTATCCATTATGTGAATAGACAGCAGCTTGCCCACTTCTCCTGTTGACACTGTATGTGTGTTTTCTGGTTTTTGCAATTCTGTACAGTATTGCTGTGAGCAGTGTAATATTTACATATGTAGGATAATAAGTATCCTGATACAGCTTGCATTTCTGTAGGAGTGGAATTGCTGGTTACAGGATATGCATTTCTTCACCGTGGCTAGATAATACTAAATTAGTTTTACTATGATTGTGCTGATTTACACTCCTCCTCACAATGCATGGGTGTGTGTTGCTCCCCATTTTTGTCAGCACTTGGTATTATTAGATTTAAATTTTTCTAATCTGTCGAGCCATCTTTCTTACATGCCACACCATTAGTATTATTCAGTGCTTTGCAGGTACAGCCACATGCTTCTGTTTCTACCACTCTAGCTTTGTTGTCTTTAAATTAATATCGCCTTTTAGTACCTGCAGGTGGGAGCATAAATTCTAAAAATAGGATAATTATTTAAGGTATATTTGTATATTGCAAAGTGTATGGTCCAACTTACTTAGAAGGTTCTTTGACAAATAACCATAACAGATGTTAACCTGCAGATGACAACTTGGATGACAAAATGAAAAATCATGGAAATATACTTAAAGGTGCATTCTCCCTATTCATTCTTACCTTTCTCCCCTAAAAGGCTATTTCTCTATAAAAGAAGAAATTGGAAATTACTAGAATATAGTTGAAAATGGTATATCCATAAAACTTAATATGATATGCTTTAGAAAGTTATTTACAGTAAAAATACCTTATGCCATTGTGTAACTGCCCAGTGGGTTCACCTTGTCTGCTGTCTAGACAGAGCCAATTCATCAAGACAGGAGAATTGCAGTGGAGAAAGAGCAATTCACGCAAAGCCAGCTATGCAGGAGACTGGAGTTTTATTATTATTCAGATCAGTCTCCAAGAGCATTCTGGGATAGGGATTGGAGTTTTTAAAGATAATTTGGTGGGTAGGGGCTCAGGAAGTGGGGAGTGCTGTTGGTCAGGTTGCAGATGGAATCATAGGGAGGTCGAAGTGAGGTTTTCTTGCTGTCTTCTCTTCCTGGGTGGCATCGCAGAACTGCTTGAACCAGATTACCAGCCTGGGTGATGTCAGCTGATCCATCCAGTGAAAGGTCTGCAAAATGTCTCAAGCACTGATCTTAGGTTTTATGATAGTGATGTTATACTCAGGAGCAATTTGGGGGAGGTTCAGACGCTGCATGTCCCTAAACTGTAATTTCTAATCTTGTAGCTAATTTGTTAGTCTTACAAAGGCAGACTGGTACCCAGGCAAGAAGAGTGTCTTTTTGGGAAAGGACTATTATTAAATGTTAATTTTGTTTCTGAATCAAGCCATAAACTAAATCCCCTCCCAATGTTATTTCGGCCCAGGCCCAGGAATGACAAGGACAGCTTAAAAGTTAAAAGCAAGATGGAGTTGGTTAGGTCTGCTCGCTTTCACTGTTGTAACTTCCTCAGTTAAAATTTTTGCAAAGGCTGTTTCAATTAGAGAGTCTTAGGAATTCTTGTTTTGAGTCTAATGGTACTTAAAGAGGAACATTTTAAAGTATTGCAGATTTCTTTGTTTTGATTCTTCTCTCAGGTTTCTAGTTGATGACTTAGCCAGGTTTTTCAAGTATTAAAATTATTTAAAACATTAAATCATACTAAATAATTTTTTTGCTGTTTTATGTAGCAAAAATGCCTAATCTACCAATGAAGGAAATTCTGTCCCACAAAATGTTAATGTCTGTATATCTAAAGATACTGCACAGAAAGCTTGCAAGTAAAAGGATTCTTCATTGTGCTTGCCTAACTACATAGGCTAAAAAAGCTTATGTTCAGAAAGTAGGGGAGGCAGGGCACGGTGGCTCATGCCTGTATTCCTAGCACTTTGGGAGATCTGGTGAGGAGGATTGCTTGAGCCCAGGAGTTTGAGACTAGCCTGGACAACATGGTGAAACCAAGTCTCTTCCAAAAAAACATACAGGAATTAGCGCTGTGCACCTGTTGTCGCAGCTATTTGGAAGGCTGAGATGGAAGTTCATTTGAGCCTGGGAGGTCGGGGTTGCAGTGAGCCATGATGGCACCACTGCATTCCAGGCTGGATGACACATGATAGATCCCCAGAATTATAGATGTTATGTTTGGGAAATAAATGGAAACTTTGGCCTCTGTATTTACAACTTTATAATTTGCCATTTGGCATTGTTCTTTTCATTTGTATAGGAACCCTTTTGTTGTGTGTTCCAGATGAAGTCTGAGTTGAGGCATGTTGGCAGTGTGTTTGCTAGGGCCCTTCTTTCCTGAATTTGCTTCTTTCTTCCATGTAGCGTTTCACAATGATTAAACAAATTTTAAAAATTATAGTGGTACCTTATTTATCATTTTATTTTATGTCATTGAATCCAGTTATGTAGTACTATTTTAGAACTTCTGAATGTATAGAGTAGTCAAAGTAGATTCTTTACAATGCCATTCCAGAAACTGACGATACTGGAGTAGTCAATGTGTGAATATTCATTACCTCAGCATAGGCAGTGTCTTTGTATTTACACAGGATTTATGATGATTTTTGTCTATCAAGAATTTTACCTTTTCGTTTCCTTCCCTTTTCATTCTTCTTTTTTCATCAGTGTAAACCAGAATACAAAGTACCTGGACTTTATGTTATTGACTCCATTGTGCGACAATCCAGACATCAGTTTGGTCAAGAAAAGGATGTGTTTGCACCCAGATTTAGTAATAACATCATTAGCACTTTCCAGAATTTATATCGTTGCCCTGGGGATGACAAGGTATGCTGCTGATTTTTTGTTTGTTTTAAAGTAGATAACAGTACCCTCTTGGTCTTAATTAGTCTTCATATTATCTTAGTACAGTCATGTGCCACATAATGATGTTTCAGTGACAGACCGCATATACAGTGGTGGTCTCCTAAGATGATAATACCGTATTTTTATTTTACCATTTGTCATTTATGTACACAAATACCATTGTGTTAAAAATGCCTGCAGTGTGCAGTACAGTGACATGCTGTACATGTTTGTAGTCTAGGAGCAATAGAATGTGACATATAGTCTAGGTGTGTAGTAGGCTGTACCGTCTAGGTTTGTGTAAGTACACATCACACAATGATGAAATCTGCTAATGATACCATTTCTCAGAACATATCCTTGTCATTAAGTGGAACAGGACTGTATATATCTTTATGTTCTCATTTGCTCTTAGTTATTTCAGATGTGAATATTTAATTATTACGGTATTCATGTTCCATTTTGTTCTTTGAATTTCTTAAACAGAGAGTACAGAAAGATGTAGCAGATTTGCTACTTTTTAATTTATTGAAGCAATTGGTGTTAAATAAAATGGCTAAAATAAGCTTTTGGAATTACATGAAACTTATTCACACACACAGTCAATTCGGAATTATTATTTGACACGAGTTGATATTTAACTGCATATTAAAATTCTTCTATTATGGTAGAATTTTATTAATCATACTACTAAGTCTGGTATGTGTAAGATCTAAATGTGTAAATATTCTATAAATAGCAAGTAAAAAGAAAGCTTTGGATCATGAGCAAGCATGAAAAGGAGTTGCTTATCCTTTTACTTGCTCTGAGAGGTTAGCTTATTTATTTTGGATGTTGATTTGGAATTTGAGGTGTGCTTTTTCTGACAGGGTTGATTGCAGTGTTGATTAAGTATGGAAAGATGAGAATAGATGAAGATTCATGTTTGTTTTATGGAAGAACCACATAACTTCAAAGTTCACCACAAATGGTTCACCTTTATATTGAGTATAACAAGATTAAGTAGTTATTTTTTCATAACTATTATATAGTCTTGAATCAGAAAAAAATCTTGTTATAATGGATAGCTATGGAGATAAATTTATTTATTTATTTTTTTGAGACGGAGTCTTGCTCTTATCACCCAGGCTGGAGTGCAATGGCATGATCTTGGCTCACTGCAACCTCTACCTCCTGGGTTCAAGTGATTCTCCTGCCTCAGCCTCCTGAGTAACTGGGATTACAGGTGCCCGCCACCACACCCTGCTAGTTGTTTTTTGTATTTTTAGTAGAGATGGGATTTCACCATGTTGGCCAGGCTGGTGTCAAACTCCTGACCTTGTGATCCGCCCACCATGTCCTCCCAAAATGTTGGTATTACAGGTGTGAGCCACTGCACCCGGCTGAAGATAAATTTATTATGCTATATTCTTTGTGAACTATTCTTGGATATACTCCTTGAGACAGAAAGTTTTTGATTTTTCTTTTTAATTACCTTAGTACTTTAATAATTCTGTGCAGACAAAAGAATGCTTCTACTTTTTTAAATTTTATTTGTTTTGAGATGGAGCCTCACTCTGTCACCCAGGCTGGAATGCAGTTGCGTGATCTTGGCTCACTGCAAGCTCCATCTCCCGGGTTCACGCCGTTCTCCTGCCTCAGCCTCCCGAGTAGCTGGGACTATAAACGTCCGCCACCACGCCCAGCTAATTTTTTGTATTTTTAGTGGAGATGGGGTTTCACCTTGTTAGCCAGGATAGTCTCGATCTCCTGACCTCGTGAGCCACCACGCCCGACCTAGAATGCTTCCAATTTTAAGTGACCTGTCATAATTGATTTTTAAAATAGGTACCTTAGACTCCCACTTGAAGTAATGTACTAATCTGAAATTTTATACATATATTTTTTAGAAGTCACTTTACTTTGATTTAGAAATTTCACTAGTTTGGACTTGGATTTCAGTCAGCTCTGATGATTAAATCTTTCTTGAATGTGTAGATTTCATAATACAATATCTCATACTAGGGCTTATGGAATAGGGCTTTCTTTTAAACCATAGGAGGAGAGTATAGATTAACATTGTAATCTCAATCATAAATGAGGGACATTGTATGTAGATATATAGAATGATAGTGGTTAGGTGCTGGCCAATTTTAAAAGTATATGATGGGTGGCTTGGAACCTGAAAGATTTTTATATAAAGCAGAAGAATATAAGGCATTTTCCAAGTGCTCATGTTTTAGAGTGGAGAAATAGTCAAATCAGAAAGTGTGAGGCAGTCTCTGTAATTTTCTTGTGCCTCATTTGAAATACACACATTTGCACATTAATATAGTTTGGACATAGTTTTAAAATATGTCACTGTAATATTATGAGGGATTTAAAGATGAACGAGATCTTTATTCTGAAAATTGCTATTTTACTTTGTAAAACATATACATTTAACAGAATGTTCTTTTTTTGTACTTGATTTTAGCCTCTCATTTTTTTTTTTTCCTAATGGAGTAAGTGGCATCACAATAGTAGTAACTAGGACTTAGTACTTGTTTGCAGAATAGTTATGTGCTAAACAGTTGTGAATCAGATTGTTTGGTGATAGTATCAAGAAAATAGTTATTACGTAATAGTATATAGTTGTGAATCAGATTGTTTGGTGATAGTATCAAGAAAATAGTTATTACATAATAACTTATGCTTTTATTAGTGATAATATGAATTCAGGATATTGTTACTCTGATATGTGTGTGCTCTGGGTGAAATGTTTATTTTCAGAAGCAAGGTATAATAGATGGAACTGCTGATCGTTCTTACAAAATACTGTAGAACATCTTGAGACATTATTTTTCATTGGGCATATTTTTCTGCCTGTAAGTTTGAAACTTTCAGGATATGTAAAACTTTAATACAACCAAGGGAGATATATAAGTAGGAATTTTTCTAGTTACCAAGTTTTCTCTAAATACTGCTAATTATGTTACTAGATTTCAGAATTACCCAAGAAATATAAGTCACTAATAACTAGTCTTTTCAAGTTTATGATACGCAGAGTATAACAAGAGACAGGCAGTAGTTACATAGAATTTCCCAACGAAATAGATTCTCATATGAAATGACTGAGATTAGGGTATAAGTAATTAAATAGAAGTACGTTATAGTATTGCTATAAGAAGAGCTGTAACTAACAAAGCATATATCTCCCTCCCAAGATGCTCAAAATTTGAGAGTGGCTAGACATTTAAAATACCAGCCAGCTTAAACAGTCTAATACAGTTTGGAGATTGAGAAAAGGGACCTGAGAATCCTTCTGGTATACTGTCTTATTTTATAAATGAGGATACTAAAGTTTTTTTTTTTTTTTTTTTTTTTAATGTTGGTTGAGACCAAGATCAGCAGCAACGTTATAGATCGTAAATATTTCATGAATTTTATAGCAGCTGCATAAATACTATATGACTGACTGGAACCTTACCAAAAATACGAAGAACTCTGACTTTTTGAGTAATCCAGAAAGAGGTGACACTAAAACAAAAATGTGATTTATTTGGTGGTAAAATGATTAGAGTGTGGGTTGGGATGGGCAATGCTGAGACTCTTTATGAGGAATATAAAATAGGGTGCAGTGCTGTAGTTCAGGGGCATATCAAGAAGAAAAAATGAGATGGTTCAAGATGTCAAAGTCTGCTTGCCAGTAGCAAGCATGTTTTTTATGTTTTTTTTTTGTTTTTTTTTTTTTAATTTACAAAATGGTAAAGGACTCAAATATTAGAAAATGAAATAATGTAGAACATTATTCATACGGAGCATGATTCATCATTCTGAGGGCCAGATTAAGTAATGCCAGTATGACACTGACATTCTACAAGGGGAAAGGGAATAGGAAAGAATAAAGAAAAGAGGGAATGAAGAGAGAGGAAATGGTTAAGCTTCAGATTCTGTCTGTACAGAAGTTTGTCCATCTCTGGTTCAAAGTGTCAGTAGGGAATTAGCATTCATGGCAGGATGCTCAAAAAAGGAAGTAATTTGATTAAATTCTTCCATGAGGAAATGCCCTCTCCTCAAGTAGTTTGTAAAATGAAACTTTTTAAGTCACATTAGATAAGGACTTTGTCCTACAAGTTACCTGTTTGTTCAAAAGATAGACATTGTATAAGACAAAGTTAAAATCAACTATAAATATAACGTTAGTACTGAGATGAATCCTGGCTCACCCTCAGAATACTTAAGACAGGTCTCCAGCCAGTGTTACCATCCATATCATTAGAAGTGACATAAGAGAGGAAGCCTAGATGTCATCTCTGCCTTCAACTAAATGAAGCTTTCATTTCATTTGCATGTCTGTCAGAAGTAACATGTTTTTAAGCACCTTAAGGTAGCAAATGCAAAATGATAGAAACATAGAATTTTAGGGCTAGAAAGTACAATTGAGGTATTTTAATTTCTCCTTTCCATCCAGGGCCCAGAATGCCCCTATGAAATGACTGTACTAAGATTTTGAGAGCAAAAAACAAAATGTCATGTTTCTTTTTTTCTCTAGAGTAAAATAGTGAGAGTACTAAACTTATGGCAGAAGAATAATGTATTTAAGAGTGAGATTATTCAGCCTCTTTTGGATATGGCAGCCGGGATTCCGCCTCCTGTTGTCACACCTGTTTTGGCCAGCACTACCACTGCTATGAGCAATACTCCAGGTATGTTGCTTTAATATAGATTTGTTGTCTAAATATTTTACTCATACTTTTTGGATGACTGTTCATATAAAAAATAATTCGACAGTGCAGGAAAATTTGTCCAGCATTAGATAATCGAAAGAAAATATTTGTAGAGAAAAATAAAATTAGATATATATTTGTATGTAATTATTTCTAAAATGTAGAAAACTAATTTTCTTTTAATTCACAGAAACATAAATACAATGAACCTTAGAAATTTGGTGTGTCAATTAGGTTTTTCCTGATTTAGGTTGTCTGTAACTTCTTATACTTGGATTTTGTATCAACTTGGTGTTTATAGGATACTAGGGGAATTTAATATTTTTTAAGAAACCCTGAAATATTTAACAAAACCAAAATTTGAAAATCATGTTCTCTTGAGGCATTTAAATGACTATGATAAAAGTTTTTATCATAGTTCCAGCCCTGCGCAGTGACTAACACCTGTAATCCTAGCACTTTGGGAGGCCGAGGCAGGCAGATGGCCTCAGGTCAGGAGTTGGAGACTAGCCTGGCCAATATGCTGAAACCCTGTCTCTATTAAAAATAAAAAAAATTAGCTGGGTGTGGTAGCAGGCGCCTGTAATCCAAACAACTGGGGAGGCTGAGGCAGGAGCATCACTTGAACCCAGGAGGCGGAGGTTGCAGCGAGGCGAGATTGCGCCGTTGTACTCCAGCCTGGGCAACAAGAGTGAAACACTGACTCAAAAAAAAAAAAAAAAAAAATTTTTTTTTTTAAATCATAGTTCCAGGAATTAAATTGGTTAGCATTTCGTATATATTTTGTGTGTGTGTGTGAACAAAAATTGATGTATTGCTTATTGAGACCTTGTGCTGTCACCCAGGCTGGTGTGCAGTAGTTTGATCATAGCTCACTGCAGCTTCAACCTCCTGGGCTCTATGATCCTCCCACCTCAGCCTCCTAAGTAGGTAGGACTGCAGGCATGCGCTACCATGCCTGGCTAATTTTTTGTTGTTGTTGTTGGAGATGGAGTCTTGGTGTGTTGCCCAGGCTGGTCTCGAACTCCGGGGCTCAAGCAGTCCTCTTGCCTTGGGCTCTGAAAGTGTTGGGATTACAGGCGTGAACCCCTGTACCTGGCCCAAACATGGTTTTATATTATGTATACTTATAAAAATTTTTTATTGAAGATTGTATTTTGAGTATTTCCTCATGTTACTGAATTTTGTCTCTAAAGTAAGATTTTTTTTTTTTTTTTTTTTGAGAGCGGAGAACTTGCTCTGTCAGCCCAGGCTGGAGTGCAGTGGCTGGATCTCGGCGCTCCACTGCAAGGGCTCCGCCTCCCCGGGTTTACGCCATCTCCTGCCTCAGCCTCCACCCGAGTAGCTGGGACTACACGGCGCCCACGCACTGCTCCGCACCGCCTAGTTTTTTGTATTTTTTTTTTAGGAGCACGCGGTTTCACCGGGTTAGGCCAGGATGGTCTCGATCTCCTGACCTTGTGATCCAGCCCTGTGCTCGGCCTTCGGCCTAAAGTAAGATTTTTAATGGCTGTTAAGTATTGTAGGCTTTTTAAAAGTACAGTAGTCTCCCCACATCCACAGTTTTGCTTTCCATGATTTCAATTACTTGCAGTCAACCACAGTCCGAAAATAGGTGAGTATAATACAATAAGATACTTTGACAGGTAGAGAAAAAGAGGGAGAGACAATATATTCACATAACTTTTTTCACAGTATAGTTTATTAGTTACTGTTGTTGCTAATCTATTGTTGTTGCTTACTGTACCTAATTTATAAGTTAACATTTATCATAGGTATATGTGAACATACAGAAAAAAACATAGCATATATAGGTTTTGGTGCTAGCTCTGGTTTCAGGCATCCACTGGAGTTCCTGGAACACTATCTTCCAAGCATAAGTGGGGACACTGTAGTAACTGAGTTAATTGAGGAGGACAAATTTGGACAGATCCTTTCGAGGGGGGGGTGTGTGTGTGCGCGCGCGTGTGTGTTTAACCTACCTAATTCTGTAAAGGATTTTAAGTGATTTTTCAAAGTGGACACAATAAAATAAAAACTTAATATGTGTGCATGTATTTTATAAAAGTAATAAAACAAATTCTGCTTTTTCAAGTCTTAGTTTTTTACTTATGTATTTATTTGGGGAGTGTGATGTTCTTTTTTAAAGGAACTCCTGTGACACCTGTTACTCCAGCCAATGTGGTCCAAGGCTTACCTGATCCGTGGGTATCTCAGATAACAAATACAGATACACTCGCAGCTGTGGCTCAGATCTTGCAAAGTCCTCAAGGCCAGCAGGTGAGCAGTTTTTCTGTTATGTCAAGAATGATTTAGAATTTAGTATTTTCCTGATGTATTACTTTGTAACATATCACGTAGAGCATATGTGTTTTTTTTGGTTTTATAAAAATGGGACCATTATGTATACTTTGTTATTACTTGCTTAAGTCATTTAATGGTGCATCATGAATGCTTTGATGTCATTAAAAATTACTTTATAAAAAATTTATTCTGTACCAAAATATGGAATTAGCACATAGTTTTGCCAAATATTATTAGGTGCTATCACACTCCAGTAACAAGACAGGAGTCCTGTCTTAGAGAAGACCTCCTATCTTAAGGGGGACAGATGGTAAAAGTATGACAAAATTATCGTAGGTAGTGATTAGTGACATTAAGAAAAGGTAAATCTATAGTGACTCGATTTGGGGGAAGGGGTCAGGAGTAGAGAGGGTAGCCAACAGGAGGTGTATTTGAGGAAGTGACATTTGAATCAAGACTTCAAATGGACTAGTCATGGCAGGACAGGAGGGTAGGAAATAGAATTGCAAGTATAGAGGTCCTCAGATGGGAAGCAATGTGGTGTATTGTAGGAAGAGAAGAAGGCTTCTGTGGCTAGAACTTCTGGAATAGAGGAGAATCACACAACATGTACAAATTGATTCGAGGAATGGGAAAGATTGTTGTCTTTATAATATCAAGTTTTTCTATTGTATCTATACATAATACTTTTATTGTTTAAATCTTTTATGTCTCTTAAGCTTTGTAGCTCTTTAAATGTAGATTCTTCACATTTCTTAGATTTATTTCTATGAATATAGTTGAATAGATTGGATTTTTATAGTCAATACCAGTTTCTCTTAGTTTTCAGCTGATTTTCTTTCATTTTCCAGTTATATTATTTGTAACTAATGATAATTCTGTGTCCTCAGTTTAAGTACTTATATATAGTTTTCTTAATGTATTGCACTAAGTTCTGGAAGAGATCATAATAGAAATAATGATAGTATACTCATTCTTACTTTTTTCAGACTCAAATAAAACACCCCGTTTTGTCCCACTATGATGTTGGTTTTGTTTCGAGATATGTGTTCTTTATGAGGGACGTATTCTGCTTTTTCTACATGATAGTGTTTTATGGGCCTTTGATTTAAAATTTTATTAGTGGATATAATAGTATGGTTTTTCGATTACTAGACTTTATTATAATGATTCAGCATTGCAGTCCTGTACACACACACACACACACACACACACACACACACACACACACATATACACATACACACAGACGCATTTTCCCTCTCTCTCTCTCTCTCTTTCTTTCTTGCTTTCAAATTCACACTATCCTTTGAGGCAGTACATTTAGATATTCTGTAATTTTTGTTTTGCTTTGAAGTGTAAACTATTTCACAACTAGTTTCTATTTGCAACAATTTTGCAGCTCTACTGAGATGGGTCCCTAGTTTTTATCACCTTATTCTATTTTTAAATCAGGATTATTACTTGCTTTCTGAGATCAATTTAGAAATGGTTACCTTTGTCTGTCTTCTGTGCAGTACAAGCTGAGTGCTCCCTGCCTCTGGAAGGTTTGGATGAACTTAATCAAAAAGCCTCTAGGGGCCAGGCCTGGTAGCTCACACTCATAATCCCAGTACTTTGGGAGGCCCATATGGGTGGATCACTTGAGGCCAGGAGTTCAAGACTATCCGGGCCAACATGGTGAAACCTCTGTTTCCTAAAAACACAAAAATTAGCTGGGCATGTTGGCACATGCCTGTAATCCCAGCTACTTAGGAGGCTGAGGCAGGAGAATCACTTGAACCTGAGAAGTGGAGGTTGCAGAGAGCCAAGATCATGCCACTGCACTCTAGCCTGGGTGACAGAGTGAGACTCAAAAAAAAAAAAAAAAATCTCCAAAAAAAACAAAACAAAACCCACAAATCCCTCTAGGGTTTGGTGTGTTCTGGGAGATTAATTTTGATAACATTTTCAGTTCTTTTTTGGTTGTTTGTATTCACTTATCCTACCTTTCCTGAATAAACTTTATTATAAATATTTATGATTAGAAACCATCTATTTTGTTTTTCATAGCTGTACGTAATTTTTTTAAAACTAACTTTGGCACGCACATCTGACTTTGTGTTGTATTTTGCTCATTTTAGATTTAGGTTTGTTGAAGTTTATGCTTACTTTTATTTTCTGTTACTACCCTGGTTCTTCATTTTTGGACTGTTGATGTACTCTTCTAAATAGCTTTTGATCCTTTTTTGATCTGTCATTTTAATTCTTTGCAGGATTAATCTTTATCAATGATGGTTTTTGTTTTTTTTTTTCCTCCTTTTGAGACGGAGTCTCGCTCTGTCGCCCAGACTGTAATACAGTGGCGTGATCTTGACTCACTGCAGCCTCTACCTCCCAGGTTCAAGCGATTCTCCTGCCTCAGCCTCCCAAGTAGCTGGGACTACAGGCGCCTGCCACCACGCTCGGCTAATTTTTGTATTTTTAGTAGAGATGGGGTTTCACCGTGTTAGTCAGGATGGTCTCAATCTCCTGACCTTGTGATCTGCCCGCTTCTGTCTCCCAAAGTGCTGGGATTACAGTTGTGAGTCACCGTGCCCAGCCTATCAATGATCTTGTATGTCTTAAACTTATGCTCAGGAACATGCAATAATTACATTATCATATATAGAAGAAAATCCAACTTTGTGGTATTTAGAGTTATTCTCAATGTAACCTGTTATTTTTTTCTAACACTTTTCATTATTTAGATTACAAAGTTTCATAGATTTCTCTAAATTAATGGAAGTATTCTCTTGGTTTGTGTTGCACTCCCTTTTACTTTATCATCTACTTCTCCAATTTTCGTACGTCTCATCCTTCCTTCACTATTCAAATCAAACTACAATTTTTTAGAGTTTGGTCTCTGAAGTCCAGTGATACTGTATCACTTCATTGGTGGTTTTTCATTCCCTCAACCTTCAGCAAACATTAACTGTGACCTGCAGTGTTTGAGGAACTGTACCTTGTTCCAGAGTATACAAGATAAGCAAGAAACATTCTCTGGCCTCTGGAAGCCTAAAGTTTAATAATCAAGGCTAATTGGAATATATAAATGTAATTAAATTTAAAATTAATAAGAATCATGGGAGAAGTTTAGAAAAGAAGGGCTTTGGAAATTCAGAACTAGAGATAATACTTTGACTTGAACAATTGGTTCAGGAAAGTTCTGTTGTACAGATGACAATTGAATTTGTTTTTTAAAGGGTGAGTAAGAACTGGATACTGAGGATGAGCTACATAAACAGAGACAATTGAGAGTAAACAATGAATTCTCAGTCTTTCAAACAAAACCTGCTCCACCTGCATCTTCATCTCAGTTAATGGAAATGCGATTTTTCCATTTGCTCATACCCAAAAGCTTAAGAGTCATCCTTGATTCCTTTCTTCCCTTTGTTCTTCAGATCTAATCTGTTAAGAAATCCTCTGCCTTCAGAATACATTCTGAATCACTAACTCACCACCTCTATCACTAGTTCCTAGAATCAAGCCACCATCATTTCTTACCAGTTCATTGCAGAAACCTTTTAATGGGGCTTCCACCCTTACCCCACAACAGTCTATTCTCAATACTGCCGGTAGCATGACCTTTTTCATACCTGAGAGCTCATGCAACTCCTCTGCTCAGAATCCTCCAGTGGCTCCCTGTTTCACTCAGAGTAAAAGCCCAAGTTGTTTTGTTTGTTTTTGAGACAGGATTTTGCTTTGTCAGACCGGAGTGCAGTGGTACAGTTCTATTTCACTGCATCTTTGAACTTCTGGGCTTAAGCGATCCTCCCACCTCAGCCTCCCAAGTAGCTGGGACTACACCTGTAGCCACCAAGCCTGGTTAATTTTTTATTTTTATTATTTTTTGAGACGGAGTCTTACCCTGTCATCCAGGCAGGAGTGCAATGGCGCTGTCTTGGCTCACTGCAACCTCCGCCTCCCAGAGTGATTCTCCTGCCTCAACCTCCCAAGTAGCTGAGATTACAGGCATCCGCCACCACACCTAGCTAATTTTTGTATATTTAGTAGGGATGGGGTTTCACCGTGTTGGCCAGGCTGGTGTCAAACTCCTGACCTCAGGTGATCCGCCCACCTCAGCCTCCCAAAGTGCTGGAATTACAGGCATGAGCCACTGCGCCCAGCCAATTTTTTATTTTTATATAGAGACAGGATGTGACTATGTTGCCCAGGCTGTTCTCAGACTCCTGGCCTCAAGCAGTCCTCTCACCCGTGCCTCCCAAGTCAATGGAATTACAAGCAGGAGCCATCGTGCATGCACTAAAAGCACAAATTTCAGCAATCACTTCATTGGTGCTTGTATGTTCTCAGTTTGATCTGTTGTTCCCTTCCCAACATTTTCTGTCACCAGTTCATAGACTTCTCTAACTAATAGTAAGACTTGCTTATGTTGCCCATCCCTACCCTGGTTTTATATTATCCTTTGCTTCGCTTTCTCACCTCTTTCTCCTGTGACCTGTTCTATCCTTTTTGTTATTTCTTATATCAGCTACCTGTAATCCTGCCCCAAGATCTCTGCATTTGATGTCTTTGATACTGAAAACCCACTTTCCTCATCTATTCATATGCTTTCGTCTCTTGTAAGTCTTTGTTTAAATGTCACTTTAGTAAGGCCTTCGGTGACTGCTATTTATTTATTTATTTATTTATTTATTTATTTATTTATTTTACAGACAAGGTCTTGCTCTGGCACCCAGGCTGGAGTGTAATGGAGCAATTTCGGCTCATTGCAACCTCTGCCTCCTGGGTTCAAACAGTTCTTTTGCCTCAGCCTCCTGAGTAGCTGGGATTACAGGCGCCTGCTACCACACCCAGCTAATTTCTGTCTTTTTAGTAGAGACGAGGTTTCACATTGTTGGCCAGGCTGGTCTCGAACTCCTGACCTCAAGTGATCCACCCTCCTCAGCCTCCCAAAGTGCTGGGATTATAGACGTGAGCCACCCTGCCTGGCGGAGACTGCTATTTAAAACTGGAAAACTCTACCTCTCATTCTTTACACTCCTGTTCACTCTCGCCTCTGCTTGCTTCTTTCCTTAGCACTTACTACCTTCTGTTATGTTATATAATTACTTGGTTTTTTTTCTACCTCTTCCCACTGGAATGTATGCTAAACTAGGGCAAGAATTTTTTGTGGTTGTTGACTGCTGCCTCTCCAGTATCTAGGTTGTAGATGGTGTTCAGTATGTTTTTTGTGGAATGAATGAATGATGTACAGAAGCATTACAGTGTTGGATATACAAAGGATATTGTAGAGTTGAGTTGTTTGAAAGAAAAGATAGTCTGTGTAAGCTATTAATGGCAGACTTAAGTGTGACTTGGGTTGTGAAAACTATACATGGTGGGCTCAAAAATAAAGGATTCATTTGCTAAGCAATGGGGAATCACCAGGGACTTTTTATGTTGAAGTCACATGATCTTAACAGTACCTCACATGGATTAGAGAGAGGAGAAGTCTAGAGACAGAATATCTTTCTTTTGGTAGTAGTGGTTTTGTAAAGGAGGGTAATGATTATGCAAAATAGTAAGGTTGTATACTTTCTGAAAATACAATCTCAAAAACGTGGGGCCATTCTAGACTTAAAATATTTTAAAAAACCCATGTGAACTCTTAGGCTGTATCTATTTTCTACATTTTGAGACAATTGGGAAACTGAATATTAACTGGATATTTGATGAAATTATAGAATTAGTAATTTTATTTTGTGGTAATATTTTGGAAACAATTCATAAAGCAAGTGTTCTTATTTTAAAAGATGCCTATTAAAATAAATATTTTTGAAAGGAGAAGCTTTGAAAGGAATAGTACAAAGAGAGTCAGTAAGACAGTAATTGATAGACTGCGAAGTCAGAGAAAGAAAATTGGGTACTGCAGTGGTTTTTTACCTGGGTAACCAAAAGAATAACCGTGCCATTGGGAAAAATAGAGATATGAAAAGGAGCAGTTAAAAAGTGTAAAGGGGAAATACGGTGTTTCTGTCATTTTAGTAGTTTTAGATGCAGAAAAGGCCTTTGACAAAATTCAACAGCACTTCATGCTAAAAACTCTCAATAAATTCGGTATTGTTGGAACGTATCTCAAAATAATAAGAGCTATTTATGACAAACCCACAGCCAGTATCATACTGAATGTGCAAAACTGGAAGCATTCCCTTTGAAAACTGGTACAAGACAGGGATGCCCTCTCTCATCACTCCTATTCAACATAGTGTTGGAAGTTCTGGCTAGGGCAATCAGGCAAGAGAAAGAAATAAAGGGTATTCAGTTAGGAAAAGAAGAAGTCAAATTGTCCCTGTTTGCAAATGACATGATTGTATATTTAGAAAACTCCATCGTCTCAGCCCAAAATCTCCTTAAGGTAATAAGCAACTTCAGCAAAGTCTCAGGATACAAATCAATGTGCAAAAATCACAAGCGTGGCCGGGCGCGGTGGCTCAAGCCTGTAATCCCAGCACTTTGGGAGGCCGAGACGGGCGAATCACGAGGTCAGGAGATCGAGACCATCCTGGCTAACACGGTGAAACCCCGTCTCTACTAAAAATACAAAAAACTAGCCGGGCGAGGTGGCGGC
>NW_016803645.1:1706423-1732570 GCF_001698545.2 Rhinopithecus bieti | reverse complement strand
TTTTTTTTTTTTTTTTTTTTTTCAGAGACAGGATCTCAAACTTCTGGTCTCAAGCAATCCTCCAGCCTCAGCCTCCCGAAGTGCTGGGATTACAGGCATTAGCCACCACACCCAGCTCCCCTTGTCTGTTGCTTTTGTTTTCATTAGTCATACTTCTGGTTTCACGATGTTTGGTTAATTTTGATTGTGAAGCTGCTTGTGCATTTTGGGGGGTATATTTTAGCTGTGGCAATTTGTTGAGGTGTAAAGTGAAGCTTGTTTTCCAGAGATGACTTGTATTTGTTTCTACCGGGTGTTCAGGGGCACAAAACCAGCCTGGGATGTGCCTAAATTCGCAGCTTGGGTGTTTGAATCCCTATGGTATGAATGCCAGGAATAAGTAAGCATCAAGGATGGCTTGTAGTCCAGACCTTAGCAGTGGAATCTATACTGCTCAATGTCAGGCCTCTGAGCCCAAGCTAAGCCATCATATCCCCAGTAACCTGCACGTATACATCCAGATGGCCCAAAGCAACTGAAGATCCACAGAAGTGAAAATAGCTTAACTGATGACATTCCACTGTTGTGATTTGTTTCTACCCCACCCTAACTAATCAATGTTCTTTATAATCTCCGCACCCTTAAGAAGTTTCTTTGTAATTCTCCCCACCCTTGAGAATGTACTTGGTGAGTACATGTTTCACCCCCTGCCCCCAATACATGGCTCTTAACTTCACCGCTTATCCCAAAATCTGTAAGAACCAATGATAATCCCACCACCTTTTGCTGACTCCTTTTTCCGACTCAGCCCGCCTGCACCCAGGTGAAATAAACAACCATGTTGCTCACATAAAGCCTTTTTGGTGATCTCTTCACATGGATGTGTGAAACAGTCCTCAAGGAATAATCTCACCCTATTAAGCTACAGAGAAACCCTACACAACACACCCCAAACAGTGCAGAAAGTACAGTAAATCTTACAATACAAATTAAAAAAAAGAAAATGTTTAGTTGATAGTGAAGTGACTAGTTTGTTTCCTAATGTTACTAAGTGGGCATGAAAGTACTTCAGTGTCATCTTACATAGTTTTTGTGTCCTCTCCTCCTAGAAATTGAACTTCAAGAGTACAGTTGTCTTGGTTTTTAATAGCTTTGCTGTCTTTATTTTCTCTTTTAAACTAATAATTTTTGGATTTAACTCAGGCTTATAACCACATTGATTATCATTTACTTCTGGGATTTATATAGGATTTTCTTACTTAGGGAATCTCTTAAAGATCTTACTGTTGTGTCTGTTTTTTAACAGGGTTGGGTACATAGTGGAAACAAGAGTTGCCTTCAACTCTAGGTGACGCTTTATTATTAATAACTAGTTGCCAGACTCTACTCTGAGAAACAGATTTCTTAACTCTCCAGCTTTCAGGAAATACATGCTCAGATGGTAGTTCTGAATATTAGCAAAAGCTGCTGCTATTTTCAGTACTCATCCTTTTACTGAGTTTAAAGAGTTGATTGAACAAGGTTGAGAAGTTTAGTGAAAAATGTGTCAGCTTGTGATGAGTTCTTTATCACAAGATCCCTTTATTTTGTTTAAAATTCGCTGACTTTCCAGAAGTAAGACAAACTTATTAAGAACTGTGTTATATAAGGTACACAAAAAAACTTCAAAAAAATTAACATTAATAGTATGTGTTTTTTTCAAAGAGAGTGTGGAATGATTAATTTTACTGACTAAAACTTATAGGTGGTCACTCTTACAGAAAAAACCCAGCACCTGTTTTGTAATATACTTTTTTTCTCTCCAGCTTCAACAGTTAATACAAACCTTACAGATACAACAA
The DNA here is from genome assembly GCF_001698545.2 of Rhinopithecus bieti. NCBI lineage: Eukaryota > Metazoa > Chordata > Mammalia > Primates > Cercopithecidae > Rhinopithecus > Rhinopithecus bieti. The sequence goes on along the minus strand of NW_016803645.1, from coordinate 1,730,750 downwards.
CAGAAGCCCCAGCCTTCCATTCTGCAGGCCCTGGATGCTGGTCTTGTTGTTCAGCTGCAAGCTCTTACGGCACAACTTACAGCTGCAGCTGCGGCTGCCAACACTCTTACTCCCTTAGAACAGGGAGTCTCCTTTAACAAGGTAGAAATTAAAATATCAGATCAAGTCTATATGAATTATTAAATATATACTAGCATATGAATTTTAATTCTATAAATTTTATTGTAGACTTTTAATATCCCCTGTACACTGTGTAAGACAGTCTGAATTTTACAAAAGGTTCAAACTTCTGAAAAAAATTAAGTAATTAAAAAAATTTTTTTAGGCCAGGCACAGTGGCTCACATCTGTAATCCCAGCCCTTTAGGAGGGCAAGGCAGGTGGATCATTTAAGGCCTGGAGTTTGAGACCAGCCTGGCAAGCATGGTGAAACCCCGTCTCTACTGAAAACACAAAAATTAGCCAGGTGGTGCATGCCTGTAATCCCAGCTACTGGGGAGGCTGAGGCAGGAGAATTGCTTGAACCTGGGAGGTAGAGGTTGCAGTGAGCCGAGATTGAGCCAGTGTACTCCAGCTTGGGTGACAGAGCAAGACTCTTGACTTAAAAAAAAAAAAATTGTTTTTTTTTCTTGAAATATTTAAAATATTTTCATTTGACTAAAAATAACTAGTCAGTAAAATCTTGTATTCACCGTTGAGGCAAGTGATTATATTCTGAACTTGTCTGATTTCTTTCATGGATGCCACATTTTACTGTGATGCTCTGTGTTCTGTAATTTGGACCTGCAAAAGTTAAAATTCTGTAATCAATATGTAAAATGTTTAAAGGAAAACTTCTCTACAGTTAGTCACTATACTATAACTATAATAAATTGATGCCTAAATGTAAAAGATAGTGTTTCTAAAACTTAAAATCTTTCATTTATAATTTAGTGTGTGATATTCTTAGTATGCTTATTAATTATGGGAGTATCATACTACTTGGAAGTGGTGTTCATATTTTAAAATTCGTATTTTATTTTATAGGAAAGTAAATACTGATTTATTGGATTATTACTTAGACTTTTATGGCCAGCAGCTTCCACATCTAATTTAGTGTAACACTAAATAGCTAGACCACATAAAAAGCCTTTAAATTGAACATTCAGAAGAATAACAGCATTCTAAGATGAGAACCATACTAAGAATAGATCCATTGATTATGGCCCTAGATGTTTTATCAAGCTTATTACTGTGGGAAAACCACCTAATTATTTTAATCCTTAGTCTTCGGTAAAATTTGAGTATTAGTGTTTATCCTACCTCTATTATAATTTGTTTTGTTACATAAGCTAATGCATATCAAAATGTTTTAAAGAAAAGATCTCAAAACAGTTTATAATAGTATAGAGTGATACAAAACTTGTATTTACATATTAAAGGATAGAGATAATGGAATGTCATTGACGTTTAAAATAGCATTTATAACTTATATTTGTGTGAAGCACTTTTTAATACTCCTGTTTCTCCTTCTTTCCCCAGAAGTTGATGGATAGGTTTGATTTTGGGGAAGATTCTGAGCATAGTGAAGAACCCAAAAAAGAAATTCCAACTTCACAACTGTAAGAATTTTTTTCTTTATAGCCATAGGTTTTATATTGGGTGGGATGTTGCCATCTGAATTACTAAGTATACTTAGTAAGTTGGGGGTTATTATTTCAAGCTGTTGAACCTCTAACATTATACAACGGTGGTTGAGGTATGTCTTGTTGTCTCTTTGTATTATTTTGAGTCTTTTCTCAGATCTTTGCAAATAGACTATATCAAAGTTCCCTATAAGAACATTGATACATATTGGTAAATCTGGTTGTAATATTTTCTGTATTAGGCTTTAAGTTATTTAACTTAATTGTAAGAGTGGTTGGAATACTAGGAATGAAGCTTGCTTCTAGTGCCAAAGGCCACTTCTAGAAAGCATATGAAATTGTGGGAACACATCAACCTAATCAGAATTAAGGATTGGAGTTATAAGGATTTTTTTTTTTTTGTAAAGAAATGTGTTGTATGTTTTTATTAAATCAGTTACTTTTTTTCCCTAAACAATTCTGCAGTGCCCAGGGTTCTGTGAGGGTATGTGAATGGACTAGTAACAGGGAGATGTTGGAGGGGGCAGGGGTAGAAGTTGGGAGAATGGAGGAAGGATGAATGGTGAAAGTCTGTGGGTCTGTTGTTTTAAACAGAAATTCTTAGTTGTATATATTGGGGTAGTATACAAAACATACAATTTTAGGATATGTTAAATACAAATGTATCGTTTTAGTAAAATGATTCCCCTTGACAAAATTTAAAAACTAGATTTTAGATTATGAATTGCAAAGTTGGAAGCAGCATTTGAAATCATGTTGATCAGTGTCCTAAGCAATGTAAGAATCTCCTTTAACAGTCCTGATGATACAGTTTATTTATCCAGTATTCTAATGCTTTCTGTGATGAGAAGTTAACTAATTGTTATTGTGTATTCTTTTGTCGAACTGAATCCTGTTCTTTTATTTTCTATTAATACACACTGACCCACGTTTTGCTCTCTGAAGCAAGGAAACAAATTTACTCTGCTATCTTTAGAGATGTAGCTTTTCATTATTTGAAGATAGGTATCATTCTTCCCCTTAGGTTTATTTGCTCCTGATGAAGTACCCTTTTTTCCAACTGTTTCAAGACTTCTCACCATCCTGTTTGGCTCTTTTGGGATGCCCTCTTTATTATTAATGTCTTACCTTGTGGCACCCAGAATCCCAGGTGTATTCCAGGTGTGAATTTCCGAGAATATAGTTAAACTATTATTTTTTCTTATTTAAACAGTGTCAACCTCTGTTAACATACCTAATAATGTATATGATTTTCTAAAGGAAGAATATTAGTTTTATAAATTTTATGGTCAGTTACAATGGTAGATTTCACACATACTGATTGATAGACTATTTTTCTATCTCATAGTAAGAGAAGGAGTTAAAGTAACAGTGTTTAAATATTTAAACTTTATAAATATTTTATTGAGGTTTTCTTAATATGCTCTATGAAAAAGCAGTAATTTACATGTATTTAATAGCATGAGATGGTAATATCAGATCTTCAGCAGAGCATCTCTGACATGTTATCCATCTATTGATATACAATTGAAGAATGTATTTTTCTTTTAATGTATTAATGTTCTCAAGTATTGTACTTTTAGTATTAAAATTACAAAAGAAAACATGCAGTAGAATATGTTTTATTGAATTGACTTTTTTGTTTTCTTTGAATACTCAGTTATTTTCATAGTATCTTTAGTGGGTTTCAAAATATGTTTCTACCTGTTTTTCCTTTTAGTTCTCACGTGTCAGAATCTGTGAACAATTCCATTTTTCATCAGATAGCAGAACAACTACAACAGCAAAACCTAGAACATCTCAGACAGCAGCTCTTGGAGCAGCAACAGCCTCAAAAGGTTTATAACCCCATCTTGTGGTCTTTAGAGTTATTGCTATTTATATTCTATAAATTGGCATTTTTGTTGGTTGGCTTTTTTTTTTTAATTGGTCTTAATAGAATATTTTCTCAGCTATTTAGCTTTTACCAGCTACTTTATTTCTTTCTAAAGTTTGTTATGGTGATATTTTTTCAACTATTGTTAGTAAGATCTATTTTTTCAGGACCTTTATGGTTTTTTCTATAATCAAATTATGTTCTGGTAACTTATGAATCCACATTGTAGAAATTAATTTCAGTATACTGGAAGTAGAGAATAGGATGGACGGGGTTTCAGAATTACCACTTAAAACAACGTGTTTTTCTCTCTGTTCCCTATCAAGCAAGTTGATGGTTATGTTATTGGTGACAATGATGATGGCCATGTAGATTGTTATCTTTAATTTTTAAAACGTAATTGCTGTTAGCATGTAGCAGGAGATTTATTAGGTATGTGGTAGGTAGGCTTGGATACATTTAACCCTCAGGAGATGGGCATTATGACTCCCATTTTATTCCAGAGGAAGTTGAAGCTGGGTGAGATTAAACATCTCATGCAGCAGTGTACAGCTAATGTTATATATTATCTGACTTAAAACGTGCTGTTATTTTATGCATAGCTAAAAATTTTAAGACATCGATAACTAAATGTAACATCCTTTTGAGTTGTAAGGATCCTTTATCTTACAAATTTGATAATCATTGACAAAATGTTGTATTTCAGAATTGATAAAATATGTTAAGTTGTAGAGCCAGTATTAAATTTATTACAAATCCTTTTTCTGCTGTACGTGAGAAATAGTTACGCATGTAAACTGTTCAGAATAAAAGTATTAGGAAACCCCCTCTCCCTCCCCAGCATACTTCTTCCTAATATTAAAAAAATTTTGGCATGAATGAGTTTAACAAAAATATCACAAAATTTTTTTTAAGTGTATGTCACTTGTTAGGCAAGTGATACATACGAAGATGAAGAGAAATGAGGTTGTGGCATCAGGTAACCTCTTCTCTAATGGAGCACATACATCTGTGTGAACACCTGGCAGAATTCTTTATTTTTGTCATAGGGGGACAAGTGAAGGATTCTGGGAGCATGGAGGAGGGAACAGTTACTTTAGATGGAAGAGAGAGCAAACTTGAGACATTGGGGTCTGAACTTGACCTTTTAATGCAAACAGTAATATAAAATGGATGTTAATGATATTTGCTGCGTTGGAACTCATGCCTAGAATTAGGAGAATGGAATTTCATACCTTTTTTTGAGGAAACAATTCTGGTATAAGTGGCCAGAGTAGGGGCGGTATTTTATGTCAAGCAAATATATCTGCCTGAGAACCCAGAAGTTGAAGATAGAACACAATTAAGAACATTTAGCTGTTGTTTAAAGAAAGAGCAAAGTTGTAACTCAAAACAAACAGGTCATCAGTGATATAATAATACAAAAATCACAGAACTGTTAAGAGAGGCAGGGGATAGTCGTGATGGAAGAACTTACCCAAACAACAGATTTGTTGAGCTATAAATGTAACAGTTTTTGAATTGCTTTAGTCATAGTTTTATTTTAGAAGATTTAGCAGAAGCACTGAAATCATGATAGTATTTTTTTTTTTAATGGTATCTCTTTTAGCAGAATCAAGTATCTTGACTAGCTTGTAATTAACACCATGTTATTGAGGTAAAAATAAACTTGAGAGAGAGCAAGTCTGTCTTAAGAATCTCACCTACCGAAAGAGAACTCTGGGCTTAATTACTCTATATGTTGTTCCAAAATTTCACAGCTTACAGTAATAAGATGCCTTTGAAAGGAATAGAAGTTCTGAAAAACCTCATTGTTCAAAAATGAATCTAATGAAGAAAAGAGAGTGGTAACAAGAAAACTATAACTGTTTTCTTAAGGTAGATAGTATAAAACCTATGACAGATTTAGAATGCAGATCTCGGCTTACTGCTACCTCCGCCTCCCAGGTTCAAGCAGTTCTCTGCCTCAGCCTTCCAAGTAGCTGGCGTTACAGGCACCCACCACCATGCCCTGCTAATTTTTCTGTATTTTTAGTGGAGACAGGTTTCACCATCTTGGCTAGGCTGGTCTTGAACTCCTGACCTCGTGATCCACCCACCTCAGCCTCCTCCCAAAGTACTGGGATTACTGGTTTGAGCCACCATGCCCAGCCTGTTTTTTCTTTATAGCATTTTTTATTAATGCCAATTATCAGTGAAAATCTAGATTCATTTAACTGACTGCCATTATATATTTTTCATGCTATAATTTCTTTATTAGTCCTCTGTAGTTTATATTTTCACAATTAAAAATTTATTTGATTTTACCATTTTAATATTTTAGTCCCTTCCTTTTATGGAGCTGTTCCCTGCTTTTACATAAATTTGAGTTTATACAAATGTTTAATTTTGGATTGATTATAAATGATTTAACATGGAATTTCTTACATGTATGGTGCTTCTTTTTAAACATGTAATTGTGATATTTGCTGTGTTTACATTTTCTTTCATAACAAAAAGTATCTCCCAATCTTTGTGTGTTTGTATATGTTCTCAATAGGCCACTCCTCAGGATAGTCAGGAAGGAACATTTGGGTCAGAGCATTCAGCGTCGCCATCACAAGGGAGTAGTCAGCAGCATTTTCTTGAACCTGAAGTCAATTTGGATGATTCCATAGATATTCAGCAGCAGGTAAAAGTAAATGCTTTTCTGGGTCATAAATTTCTAAAAGTAGCTAAATAAATCATATAAAATATTTTATACTAGCAGTGTCCTGAATATATTTTTCCCATGCTTAAGCTCCACTTTGTAATTGTTTCACTTATTAGTCCAAGCTTGTCCAAGGCCTAAGCATGGCTACTAGGCCAAGCACATGGCCAAGAAGTGCTTCGAATGCAACCCAGCACAAATTAAAGTTTCTTAAAACATGCGAGATTTTGTTTGTTTGTTTGTTTGTTTTTTAAAGCGTGTCAGCTGTCGTTAGTGTTAGTATATTTTACGTATGGCCAAAGACATTTCTTCTTCTAATGGGGCCCAGGGAAACCAAAAGATTGGACACCCCTGTATTAGGCATGAATGCTTTTATTGTGAATATTTTTAAAAACAGAATTGTCAGTGTATAACTCTGTCTCAACCAGCCTTTCTGTTTGTTTGCTGTTCTTTTGACTTTCAAGGATATGGATATAGATGAAGGGCAAGATGGAGTGGAAGAGGAGGTCTTTGAACAAGAAGCTAAGAAAGTGGCGGTTCGCTCAAGATCAAGAACACATTCACGATCTCGTTCAAGGTTCTACAATGATATTTAGTAATAGCTCTGTATGAACTTTAAAATGTTGGCTTTATTTCTTTGCATCAGGATGAAAGGAAATGTTTTCCTTGGGATGACGTATTTTTTCACAGTCTCACAGAAAAAAAGTTATTCCAAAGACAAGATAATCTTTGTTCTGTTTTAATTGGTATATCTGGCCATTTACTTCAGTAATTTACATAAGATTGGCAGCCATATCATGTGACTGGGATTTTGAGTTATATTTTATTTTAGTTAATATTATGATGACACCCAACTGAGAATATTGTTGCCCCTGAACAACAGTTAAATCAGGCCATATTTCCTGGATTCCATTTCATCTCACAATGATACCCAAAATGGTTATAAAAATAAGACTACAAAATTTATTTTATAAACATTATAATACCAAACCGTTATAAAACATAGTTTTCTTCATGAGCTTAACTTAAAGGCATCAGTCTTTAACATTTTTGTATCCTATTTTTTTGCATATGAATGCCCCTGAAAATCTGAACAGTAAATGTTGGGAGAGGGACAGTACGTTTGATGAGTTTTTCAGTCATTTCTTGTTCTTGTCACAAAGTTCTTTATATTTACTACTGCAAATGAGAGCCTGTCAGTTCAGCTTTCTCTAGACCCACCTCGTATCACTAAATTATTTTCCTGAAGCAGTAACAATCTTAATGCTGAAGATATCTTTATTTGTCATTAGCAGCATCTTACTAAGCATTTTGAAGAGAGCTCAATGGCATGTTGACAGGCAAAAAAGAAAGTGTTTCAGTGTCACCTTCTACAAGCACCAGAAAATTTTATAGGTTGGAAACTACTAAGCAGAATTATGTAGTGGCCTAATGCTCTGTCACTTAAATGGTCTTTCAGTTTTCTTTGGTCTTTCATTCCTGTTCTGTTTGAAAAATTGAGTTGCAGTACACTAAGAGAAAGTAAGGCCCTTTCTAGGATCTTTTTCTTCATTGTGAATAGTCACCCATAGTCAGAATCACTACCAACTAATATGGATCCAAGCAGTACACGGATTTAAGTAAAATACATTTTTGAGACTTGATTGTACTTCAGAATATTTTAAGATACTGTCACTAAATATAAGACAACTTTTTTGTTGTTGTTTGTTGGGTTTTTTTTCCCTCACTTAGAAGTGAGAGATTTGATAGAAAGAAAACATTGTCATTAGAAGTAAAATAAAAATTTTTTGTAGATCACCAAGAAAACGAAGGTCTAGGTCACGGTCTGGCTCTAGAAAGCGTAAACACAGAAAGCGATCACGCTCCCGCTCAAGAGAAAGAAAGAGGAAATCATCACGGTCGTATTCAAGTGAAAGGAGAGCCAGAGAAAGGGAAAAAGAAAGACAGAAGAAGGGATTACCTCCAATTAGATCTAAAACACTGAGTGGTAAGTAACGTATGTCTACAACGCTTTGGTTTCAATTAATACTTTAAAAATAGTTATCTGCTACAAAGTCTCTCAGCCAAATTTTATTTTCAGATTAAGAAGTTTAAAAGTGGTTTGGTAAATGAGTACTTTGTCTCTGGTTTTGTAACATGGTAGAGAAGAGAAGAAAAGGAAGAACAGATTGCATTCAAATACCAAGGTCATTGAGGGTTGATTGTTTGTTTTTCAAATGCAAGTTAGAAAATACATGACTAATGATACAAAAAGCAGACTAGGCTGGTATCTGTAGCATGGACACAGTGGCTTCTGTCTATAGTATTCTAACCAATTACGGCCACCAGGTCTGTAGGAGTAATTATTAAAGGAAGCATATACTTAGCTATATCTAATTTTTAAAGTAATTATAACATTATAGGTTAGCAGTACAGGATAATTCCTACTGTACAAACTTGGCACGGTTACATGTTAGTCATTTACGTATGGTTAGAACAGATTTGGTAGTGGTGGGGTTTGGTTTTGGATTAGGCGTGGGGAGGTTTCACTTGGTAGGAATGTTAAGCACAGCAAAATAAGTTTTAATTAGTGCCAAATTCTGCCTAGGGTGTTCTTGGTGGGTTATGACTTTTAAGATGAACTAAGAGTTTACATATGGGCAAAGAAGTACATAAAATCGAGCAAATTGTCATTCTTTCCGAAGAGCTAACCATTGTTTGTGTTATCTAATTTCTGAAGACTTCCACATAAATTCCCTCTGCCAGGGAGTTAGAAAAATAATTGGTATAATTTATGCTACTAGAGCATCTTGGAAACCCAGACCTGTAATAAAAGGCAATAGCCATCTTCTTACTAAGTTTTGGCAGTTTTATAGGCCTTGGCTATCTTGCCTGAATTTTATCTGATTGTGAGAGCTAGTGTGAACCTGAAAATGATTATTCTTGCTCTAGAAGTTTGTTTATCCCATAGGATGAGGTTATACATCCAAACATTTTAGTGCTGGCTGATAAAATAAATAATATCAAAGGTCTGACCATAAAAATCTCTACTGTGCTTTCTCGTATGATTACCATTAAGACGTTCAGAATCATCTATGTATTTGCCAACATTAGAGTAAGGATTTTATGTGGAGGCTCTCTCATTTAGTTTCTCACTTAATTTGTCATGTTCTTGATGTCACTGTTTACGTAGTTTTTTTTTTTTTTTAAACCATTTATTTAAGTTTCTATTTTATTTTCCTTTAAGTTCTGGGATACATGTGCTGAACATGCAGATTTGTTACATAGGTACACAGGTGCCATGGTGGTTTGCTGCACCCATCAACCCATCATCTAAGTTTTTTCTTTTTTTATAAATTATACTCTAAGTTCTAGGCTACTTGTGTACAACAGGCAGATTTGTTACATAGGTGTACATGTACCATGTTGGTTTGCTGCACCCATCAACCTGTCAGCTACATTAGATATTTCTCCTAATGCTATCCCTCCCCTAGCCCCCCACCCCCCAACAGACCCCAGTGTGTGATGTTCCCCACCCTGTGTCCAAGTGTTCTCATTGTTCAGTTCCCACCTATGAGTGAGAACATGCAGTGTTTAGTTTTCTGTCCTTTTCATAGTTTGCTGAGAATGATGGTTTCCAGCTTCATCCATGTCCCTGCAAAGGACACGAACTCATCCTTTTTTAAATGGCTGCATAGTATTCCATAGTGTATATGTGCCACATTTTCTTAATCCAGTCTATCATTGGTGGACATTTGGGTTGGTTCAAGTCTTTGCTATTGTGAATAGTGCTTCAATAAACATACGTGTGCTNTGTTCCCCACCCTGTGTCCAAGTGTTCTCATTGTTCAGTTCCCACCTATGAGTGAGAACATGCAGTGTTTAGTTTTCTGTCCTTTTCATAGTTTGCTGAGAATGATGGTTTCCAGCTTCATCCATGTCCCTGCAAAGGACACGAACTCATCCTTTTTTAAATGGCTGCATAGTATTCCATAGTGTATATGTGCCACATTTTCTTAATCCAGTCTATCATTGGTGGACATTTGGGTTGGTTCAAGTCTTTGCTATTGTGAATAGTGCTTCAATAAACATACGTGTGCTGTTTACATAGTTTTTTACTGTGGAATTTATTTTTTATTTCTGCTTTATTTTAATGGATACAACAAACAGCAAGAAAGAAAATAAAAGCACATGAATAAAAGCGCATAACCAAATTCAGGCATGCCTCGTTTTATTGCAGTTCACTCCATTGTACTTTGAAGAGACTGCTTTTTTTTTCTTTAAATAGATTGAAGGGTTGTGACCACCCTGTGTTGAGTACATCTACTGGCACTATTTTTCCAATAGCAGGTGCCCACTTTGTCTCTATGTCAGCATTAGTTTTTTTTGTTTGTTTGTTTTAAGCGATAAAGTATTTTAAAATTAGGGTGTGTACTTTTTTTTTTAAGTTTCAATAATGCTATTGAACACTTAATAGGTTATAGTGTAGTATAAACATAACTTTTATATGTACTGGGAAGAACAATTTATGTGACTCACCTTATTGCGATATCTGCTTTTATTGTGGTGGTCCAGAACCAGAGTTGCAGTAGCTCCAAGGTATGCCTGTACAGTGAAAAATAATCTGATTGTTTAACTCATAACACTCCTTATTCAAAAGCAGTATCAATTTCCTGTGGTTTGTATTCTTTCTTAACACATTTTAAAGATATGGTAGTGTTTCATACTATTTATTGATCCTTAGCATGGATTTTAGAATACATGGTTTTTTTTCTTGAATAGTCTAGGGGATATAAAGCACCAATGAATAATAACATTCCAGGAATCAAGTGTCCCTTCTGCATGGGTTGGCAAGAATCATTAGTGCTTTCTGGGGAAAAAAATGGAGTTCCCTATGGAAAAAAATGTGTAGAGAGATAATATTGAAAGAGATGGGAAATACGGAACAGAGTTCAGGGAGATTAAGGCAGCTGGAATATGCAGAAACAGTAATAAAGAGAAAAAAGGGAATGCCAGGTGCAGCAGCTCACACCTGTAATCCAAGCTACTTTGGGAGGCACAGGCCAGCAGATTGCTTGAGGCCAGGAGTTTAAGACCAGCCTGAGCAACAAAGTGAGATCCCATCTCTACCCAAAAAAAAAAAAAAATTAGTTGGGCAAGGTGGTTCACACCTGTAGTCCCAGCTACTCAAGCAAGAGGTGGGAGGATCACTTGTGCCTAGGAGGTCGAGAAGCTGCATTGGGATATGATTGTGCCACTTGCACTCCAGCCTGAGGAACAGAGCAAGATCCTGTCTCAAAACAAAACAAACAAAAAAGCTAAAATAATCCTTAAGGCTGAGTACAGTGGCTCAAACCTATAATCACAGCACTTTGGAAGGCCAAGGCAGGAGGATTGCTTGAGGCCAGGAATTTGAGACCAGCCTGGGAAAAAGCAAGACCATGTCTGTACTAAAAATAAAAACTTAGCCAAGCATGGTGATGTGTGCCTATAGTCTCAGCTTCTGTGGAGGCTGAGACAGGGAGGATGCCTTAAAGCCAGGAGTTGGAGGCTGCAGTAAGCTATAATTGGGACATTGCACTCCAGCTTCAGCCTGGGTGACAGAGCAAGACCTCGTCTCCAAAAATAAAGGGCAGGGGAATTTGTTCCATGACAGAGCTCCAGACTTCTGTTAAGGGTTTGTGGTAGATTGAATAATGGTCCCCTAAAAGGTATCTACATTTAAATCATTGGGATTTTTAAATATGTTACATCGTATGGTAAAAGGGACTTTTCAGACCCTTTTAAATTAGGTATCATGAGGTGGGGAGATGAACCTGGATTATCCAGAAGGCCCAGGTACATAAGGGGGAAGCAAGTACGTTGAAGAGAAAAGGTGATGTGATAATGAAAGGAGAGAGAATTTGGGAAATGTTGTGGAGGTGGTTTTGAAGACAGAGGATGGGACCATGAGCCAAGGAAGGCAGGCAACTTGTAGAACCTAGCAAAGGTAAGTAAACAGGTTCTCCCCTAGAGCCCCACAGAGGGAATGCAGCCTGCTGACCCATTGTAGATATTCAGAACTATAAGATATTTGTTTTATTCTAAGTTCATGTTATTTTGTTATAGCAGCAATAAAAAACTGTTACAAAGCTAGACATGGTGGCTTGCCTCTAATTCCAGCACTTTGAAATCACTTGAGACCAAGAGTTTGAGACCAGCCTGGTCAACATGGTGAAATTGTATCTCTGCTAAAGATACAACAAAAATTAGTTGAGTGTGATGACACATACCTGTAGTCCCAGTTACTCGGGAGGCTGAGGATGGAGGATCACTTGAGCCCGGGAGGTGGAGGTTGCAGAGAGCCGAGATCGCATCACTGCACTCTAGCCTGGGCAACAGAGTGAGACCCTGTCTCAGGAAGAAAAAAAAAAAAAACAACTAAAAACTTAATGCAGAGCTCCTTGAGACTTTAGTGGAAGATTAAATTGAATATACATAGGGTAAGACTTACAGGAGATAAACAGCTTGCAGGGAAAGAACAATGACCAGGGACCCTGCGTTCACTAAGTGATTCCTAAAGCTTACAGAGGTCTAGAAGATGTTAGCGTTCTGACTAGCCACAGTGGAGAGACCTGGTTGAAAAGTCTAGGGCACTGAGTAGTGATCTTGCCAAGGGACTAAATTAGCCATAGAGTAAAACCTGCCTTAAACCTGTCTTATTATAGATCAAAGGTAGCCAGAAATGTGGACACTGACATAAATCCAAATACAATGTATGAAAATTCTGCAAAGGTGTCAGCTATAAATATTTTTTAAATAAATGTCTTCTGTAAAAGGAGGCATTCATGGAGGCATGAACAGTACAGCTGAAAGTAGGCAAGATGTCTCATGTTTAATGTTTGTTAAGGGGATGTGACTTTCAACAGTTAAGTATCTTTAAGTCTTTCAAGGGGTTAAGGGATGGTTCTGATTTGGCCATTTTTCCTTTGTATCTTCACACAAAGGATTGTTTCCTTAAGGATAAGATGCTGTTTTCAGATTTATCTCTTGATTAGGGAGACACATTCACTTAATCCTTCTAGCACAGAAAGACACTTAAAAGGTTCACAGGCCGGGCGCGGTGGCTCACGCCTGTAATCCCAGCACTTTGGGAGGCCGAGGCCGGCGGATCATGAGGTCAGGAGATCGAGACCATCCTGGCTAACGTGGTGAAACCCTGTCTCTACTAAAAATACAAAAAATCAGCCGGGCGTGGTGGCGGGCGCCTATAGTCCCAGCTACTCAGGAGGCCAAGGCAGGAGAATAGTGTGAACATGGGAGGCAGAGCTGGCAGTGAGCCAAGATCGAACCACTGCACTCCAGCCTGGGTGACAGAGTGAGACTCCGAGACTCCAAGACTCCATCTCAAAAAAAAAAAAGGAAAGGTTCACAAATGGGATTATGGTGAGAAGTAGTTTTGAAACTTTGTTGCACATTAGAATCACCTAGGGAATTTTACAACTCTCAGTTCCCCGTCTTTGTTACTGCATCCTCTTAGAGTGGGACCCTGGCATCCACAGATGGTTCAAGTGTGCAGCCAAGCTTGAAAACAGGTGACATGCAAGTGATTGACTTGGCAGAGATGTGAATTAATACTTGTGATTTTAATTGATTTTAAACATAACAGATGCAAGTGTTCATTGACAATTATTTAAAAATATATTCTCTTAAATTTCATTATTATGTTTATTACTGCTTTTTCCTCAGCTACTTTTGAAAGAAGTAACTGTGTCTATATGATTTAGGTCATTTGTCTCTTATGTCTTGACAGTATGTAGTACTACTCTCTGGGTTGGGCAAGTGGACAAGAAGGCAACACAACAAGACTTAACCAACCTGTTTGAAGAGTTTGGACAAATTGAATCCATTAATGCAAGTATCAGTTCTTAATAATTTAAGGTTTAAAAAATAGGAGGTTTTTATTAATACAAAGAATCACTTCTGTTCCTAATTAGCCCAGTAATGTCTGCCTTAAATAATACACATCTTTAAAAGGATTGCTGTACTTTGATAATGTCTGTGTTTATTTTGCTGCTGTTTCTCTCCTTAATTATTTTTATTTTTTAGTGGAATTCTAACAAAATATTCTTGAGTTTTATAGCAGTGTAGCATGCTTGATTCCTAACATCATCAAATGTTTGAGTTAGCAGGAACCCTATGTGTGGTCTAGTTTAATTCCTTTTTTAAAAAAATGCGTCTAAGGAAATGGAGAGTTCCACAGAATTGTAGTCTCTTGCACATGACCACATAAGCAGTCGTGGAGACACAGCTGGGCTTGGGATCCCAGTTTCTTTTGTGTTTTTCTTCTCACTGTCTTGTGCTCTTTTACTCTCTTTTTTTATCAAAACAGAGTAAATGTCAGGTAAGAAAATTAGTATGGCCAGCGAATTGCTGGTAAGTTGAGCATAACTCTTTCACTCTGGATTCTTGCACTAGTTTTACACCACTCAATCTCCTCCTTTGAGTCTGTTTTATTCTTCATGAGGCCTGATGCTTTTCCCTGAAGGTCAGACATCTTGGTTTGCTATTTTAATTGTTCTTTTATTTAAAAATTATGTACTCTCTATCTTCCTTCTTCCTGCTGTGTGATGAAATGTTTTGTAGTCATTTGTTTGGGGAGACATTCATCCATCCATCCATCCATCCATACTGGTAAGCAGGAAGTATGAGGAGACTGAATTCATCAGGCTTCTGATTTCATTCCCTGTGGTTACAATTTTATGTCTGTGGGATCTTTTTATCATTATTTATCAGAAAATTGCCCAGTTTTCCTTTCTAGTCTTACATCCCAGTCTTCCTTAAATGGCCAAACTTGACTTTTCTGTAATAGTAACAGAATTCTTTATTTGAGTTGAGTTGAACCATTTTGCATCTTACTTTTGACTGTGTATGATCTCTTTGGAGCCTTGTAAGAAGCTGGTTAAGTAATTCAAATATGATTATTTTCTAAAGAAGAAACTAAGTGATTTGCTTAAGTTACACGGTGATGAAAAGGTGATTGGTTAAGGATTTCAACTTGGGTACTTCAGATTTCTGTCTATATACCACAAGAGTGCTGTCGACTTCTCTTATTCTTTTGTCTTTTTAGATTTTACCTGTTAAAACATCACTATCTTTCAGAGTCTGTAATCATTGACTTTCTCTGAAGTTTCTTTCTGGTTTACCCCATCCTTAAACTAGTGATTCTCAGTTCTAGCTGCATATCAGTAATGTGTCTTGACATTTGAAAAATTAGGGATGCCCATGCTCAATGTCTTCAAATTTTTAGCAAAGTGCACAGCTGCATAGGTGATTCTGACACACAGCAGGAATCATTGCTCTGAACACAGCTTGTGTCCAAGTTACATTTTGTATTTTCCTGTTTGTTGATCATGTTTGTAGTCTTTATTGTATCGTGGTCCCTTGAGCATCTGTTTGCCTTATCCCTCTCCTCTATTGTATTACTTTTTGAGAGCATAGTACTTATAAATAATAAGCACTAAGTTATTTTGTGAAATGAAGATTCATAATCCACTCATTTAATTTTGGGGACGTCAAAGACAAAAAAGTCCATTCAGTTTGGCATTTAGTAGGTCACTGGTGAGCTTGAAGAGAGTAGAGTATTTTCCAGTGGGTTGGTGAGGAATTAGAGTTAGATTGCAGTAGATAAAGAGGAATGTCAAGGTTTAGATAGACTTCTCTTTTAAGAAGTTTGATATTAATATTAAAGAGATGGTAGCTTGAAGTGTTAGCAAGGCCAAGGAAAAGGTTTCTGTATAAGCTTTAATAACAGATACGGCTTATTAGGTATTGAGTGAAAATAAAATGATAGAATGCCTTTTGAGTTTCTCAGAAAGAAATGCTGTGCATAGTTTTCTGAGTTAATATATTAAGGATAATTTTATGGTCTGATAGTTGTAGAATAGTTAAATGCTTTATAAATCAGTCTCAAATCTTAACACTGAGGCTATTTTCTTCTTATTAAAACCTTTGCCAGAAGCACTTGAACAAAATAAAGTTTTATAAGACTGAAAATTTTTATCAATTCTTTCAGATTATGAATTTTATATTAAGGATAAGATAATTCCCCAAAAGAAAAATCCTCTTTGCATTACTCAGTATAACATTTGGAAAAATTTAGGTAATATTGGGAATAAATTGTTGCCTTCAAATATTTTGACCATATACTACTACTTTCCTTTTATCTGGTGGCATTATATATATGAAGTTATACATTTTGTTTTGTTTTGTTTTTAATAGTTCTTTTTCTGTATTCAAAAAATATTGCGATATATTTAAGATTTCATGTATCATGGTTTATGATACCTCATTGAGTTTTGAATTTTGGAATTTTAAAAGTTGAGTTATTAATTGTACATGAATTGTACCTACTAATAAACAGCTGGAGGAAGAAAGGGGAATATAAGTCAGTAATCTATCAAAATTGAAGTATTAGTAAGTAGTCAATGTTTTGTGTCATTTAAACCATAAAATACCAGAATGAATTTCTGTTCTTATACCCTTTCTTAAAAAAAATTTTTTTTATTAGATGATTCCTCCCAGAGGCTGTGCTTATGTCTGCATGGTTCATCGACAAGATGCATTTCGAGCTCTTCAGAAACTCAGTTCTGGATCGTATAAAATTGGGTCCAAGGTCATTAAGGTGAGATTTGGTGGAGTAGAACTTGGGGTTGGGGGGCAGTATTTTTAATGTCTGTTATGTTAAAGTCTGAGTTTTTCACGAAAGGGTCACAAACTCTTTTATTGGATTATTAGAATATCTCTGTATTAAATTCTTTTTAAATGTTATGGACAAACCTCATCAGAAACTTACTGTTTCAGTTCATTGAATTACAGAATTAGATATAGGTAAGAGTAAGTCCAATAACGAGAACTTCAGTCAGTTACTTCCTTGAAATTACACTTGCACAGCTTTCTGAGTCAACTGGGGCACCATTCTATGAGCCGAACGTGTTCATTTTATAGTATTGTCTTTCATTCACTTTTCCTCCCAATATTCCTTAACTATACCTTCTAATTATATTATTGATTTCTTTTTTCTTGACATGTTTTTAAAAATATAAACCAGGCCCTTGTGAAGAGATTATCAGAATATTTTTATTTTCTTCCTAGTCTTTATACTGAGAATGTTTTGAATATCTTTCCAATACTTTCTATGATTAACTCACAATTTGCTTTCTGTTATTTGAAGTTTATCTCATCAGTTTCTACAACTGAATTAAAAACTTTAGAATAACTATTTTCATTAAAGTCAATAAATGCTCATCTGTTTTCATTCATGGCTAAGTTTCTTGTGTAAACTAAAGTGTACCTAGTCTCCTCTGGAATAAAATATTTTTTCTAAAATAACGGGCCAGGTGTGGCAGCTCACACCTTCAGTCCCAGCACTTTGGGAGGCTGAGGTGGGAGGATCACTTGAGCCCAGGAGTCTTAAGAACAGCCTGGGCAACATGAGACCTCATCTCTACAAAACAACTTAAAAATTAGCTGAGTGTGATGGTATGCATCTATGGTCCCAGCTGCTTGGGAGGCTGAGGTGGGAGGATCTTTTGAGCCCAGGAAGTTAAGGCTGTAGTGAGCCATGGTCATGCCACTACACTCCAGCCTGGGCAACAGAGTGAGACCCTGTCTCAAAAAGTGGAGAAAAATGCTGTTCTAATCACCCCTGATGTAGTTTGACATTTTTATGGTGAAAAGTGGATTTGGATTTTCTATGAAAGTGCATTGCACTATTAGAGTTACAATAAGAAGTGGGAATCCTTTATTATAAATACTATGTCTAATGTAAGTTTCATTTTAAAAAACAAAACTGGTGAGGCGCAGTGGCTCACACCTGCCCAGCACTTTTGGAGGCCGAGGTGGGTGGGTCGCTTGAACCCAGGGTTTGCGACAGCCTAGGCAACATGATGAAATCCCTAACTCTACTAAAAAATAAAAAAATTAGTTGGGCATGGTGTTGCCTGCCTACAGTCCCAGCTACTGCAGGGCTAAGGCAGGAATATCGCTTGAGCCCGCAAGGTCAAGGCAGTGAACCATGATCATGCTACTGCACTCCAGCCTGGGCGACTGAGTGAGACCCTGTCTCAGACAAAGAAAAACAACTGGAAAAAATTTTTTTTTGGCTACAATTAGTTTTCCAGCTTTGCTTTTCCAGCTGTTTTCTAAAACCAATTTTATTGTGTTTACATTGTTTAAATAAAATTTCGAACTTTTAACCTTGTTTTTATAGTGTGTATGTATAAGCTTTCTTTGTTCCTCTTCCCATTTACAATAGATTGCTTGGGCTTTAAACAAAGGTGTAAAAACAGAATACAAACAGTTCTGGGATGTGGATCTTGGAGTTACATATATACCATGGGAAAAAGTTAAAGTGGATGACTTGGAAGGTTTTGCAGAAGGAGGCATGATTGATCAGGAGACTGTAAATACTGGTAAGAAATTTAAGGTCTTTTTATTGTTAAAAAAAAGTATGGTTAGAAGGTTGTAGCTGAAATGAATTTGGGGTGATAGCATTAACTGTGTATCCTGGATTCATCTCCTAAAAAAGAGAAAAGATACATTCCTGTGCCCTAGTGTACATGCTTAATGGGACCTATTTCATAGATGTCAAAGTATAGATTAGAAAGTGTGGAAGTCTTTATAAATGTAGCATTTTTAAATGTATGAGTTTTTTTTTTTCATTCTCATACTTGAGAGTTACGTGTAGGAGGGATTTTTAAAACTGAATATTTGTGATTGCTTCAGTTTAAGTGGGAACTTGGGAAGTTTCTTTGAAACACTTTGCAGATTATTTTGAGTAGTATCCATGTTGAAAATAGCAGGAATAGAATCTTAGTTTAGGGAGGTTCAGATTCATATAATGTTAAATACTTTCTGGGATGCCTTTGACAATACCAAATGATCATCTAGCCAGCTTTTTTTTTTCTCCCAAAATTGTCTTTTATTTTAAAAGATTTCAGTTAAAATTGACAAAATGATTTGCAGTTATAACCAATAGGAAATCTAAACATTTGAAAAGAACTGAAATGTATATACACACCTTTTTTCTTCACACCTTAGCTCGTTTATCAGAATTAGCTAATTTTCCGAATATTTGTTTCTCAGACCAATGCAAAATTTTGAACCATTTTTGTTTCTATTAAACTCTTCCTGTCAGGCCTACTCTTTACCCCACCCGCGCCAATGGCTGCTTATTCCAGTATCTTCACTTAGTAAATATTTTACTTTGTACTGTGTATCAGGCCTAATTTTAGGAACTGGAATTATAGCAGTGAGGTAAATAGACAAAAATTCTTCCTCTTGTGCGATGTAGCGCAGAGGTCAGCAACCTACTATCCATGGTCCAAATCCTGTTGGTAGCCTGTTCTGTAAAGTTTTATTGAAGCACAGCCATGCTCACTTGTTTACCTATTTTATATTACTTTTTTTTTTTTTTTTTTGCAATAACAGTTCAACACTTGCAGCAGAGAACACATGGCCCATAAAGCCTCAAATGCTATAAAGTTTACTAGCGCATGTTTCACACATTTATTATCTGTGAAGAAAACAGATAATAAACAAAATATATAAACAATATAGTACTTTAGTGTCAGTAAGTTCTAAGAAAAAAAATCAGGGAAGGGAGATGGGCAATGTGGGTGTGGAGGTGTTGCAGTTTTTATGTGGTTGTAGAAGATCTAATGAAGAATGAGATATTTGAAAGGGTAAGGCATGCAGCCATCTGGGGAAAGAACATTCTATACGGAGGGAACAGCAAGTGCCATGTTTGTATTCAAAAATAAGGAGACCAGTATAGCTTGTGCAGAGTGAGTGAGGAAGGAGTAGTAGGAGATCAAGGCAGATAGGTACAGAGAGGCAAAGTCATATAAATTTTACTTATCTTACTTGATCTTTACTTTGAGATGGAGAAGCATGAGAGAGGAACCATTAGAGCTTCTTTGTTCTCTTTTTGCATAGCTGTATTTTCAGAAGGATTTTATTGTATTGGATTAATACTCTTCTAGTTGGTCTTCCTTTGTTGTATTTTGTGATTAAAAAATTGAGTACGGTTAGTTCCTTTTATATCAGCCAGCCATTGAGATATATATATCTATTATATCCCTTCTAAGTGTTTTCTTTAGATGAAATATTTTAGTGTCTTTCCTTTGTGTCTCATGTGTCATGGGTTTTTGAACTCTATAGTATCCTAATCAGATTAATCTGGGCAGAAGTCTAGAGTGGAATCTACAGTTGTGGATATGTCTTAAAGATGTGCCAAGGTAGATGAAGAATTTAGTTGTGAAATAAATGAATACAAAGAAGAAAATGAAAAGTTTCACCTATCCAAAGGAAATCAATTTCAAATATTTTGTTTAGAGTGGGAAACTGTGAAAAGCGCAGAACCTGTTAAAGAGACGGTGCAGACAACTCAGAGCCCAACTCCAGTTGAAAAGGAGACAGTGGTCACAACCCAGGCAGAGGTTTTCCCTCCTCCTGTTGCTATGTTGCAGGTTAGTGTTGAAGTGGGTTTTTTTTTTTTTTTTTTTCCTTAATGTGTTCTTTTACATTTCTGTTTTAATCCTGTATTTACTTTATCAAACCGGAACGAAAATCTCCATATCAGAATAAATGTTGAGTGTTAGGGAAATGTCAGTAGTGTTAGGGAAAAGAATATTTCTTTTAAATCTCTTAAAAAAAAAAAGTCTGCTAATGCTGTGGTATCATTGTGCTAAACACATTAAAATAAAGATAAATATGGAAATACTGTTTCTGAGAACTCACAGGATTTTTTTAGATTCATGTTTTCTGAGGAATCAAATTGATAGTCAGTTATTTTAATGAGTTTAATCAAATACTTTTGAAAATTATTTTAGAAATGATGCCATTCATATTTAAATATGTTTATTGAACAAATATTTATTGAGTACTGGCTCTGTGACACTCACTCTTCTAGGTATCAGTGAAAAACACCCACAAATCTCTGCCCTTTTGGAGCTTTTATTCTCAATAGTGGTGACAGAAAATGTAAAATAAATATGATTATGAGATCCTATGGAAGGAAAAAGGTAGCGTAAGGCTGATCTATTTTAAATAGAATGGTGAGGATAGACCTAATTGAGAATGAGAAATTTGAGCAATGACTTAAAAGCACTAAGGGAATTAACCATGTGGATATCTGATGAAGAACATTCTGTTCAGAGGCAACAACCAGTGCAGAGGTCCCACACCAGGAATATGGTTGGTGTGGTCCAGGAGTGTTAAGTGGGCTAGAATAAAGCCAGTGAAAGGCAAGTTAGTTGAAGATAAACCTCTCCAAGGACTTTGGCTTTCACTTGGAATGAGATGAGGATGGTGGGTCTTTACATGTGACAGAAAGAGAGATAAGGAGCCATTGGAGGATTCTGAGCAGAGGAGTGACTTGATCTGGCTTACAGTTTTAAAGAATTGCACTGGTTACTACTTTGAGAATAGGCTGTAGTGAGCTTTGAGTAGGGAGACCAGTTAAAAGACAGTTGTAGCAATCCAGATGAGAGCTGGTGATGGCTCAAAATAGACTTCTGGAATGTCTATTGCACTGGAGGTAATGAGAAAATAGTGGAGGTAATGAGAAATGGTCAGATACTAGGTGTATTTTGAAGGTGTTGTAACCAACAGGACTTTTCCTAGTGTGATTGGATTTGGGATTATTATGAGCAAAAGCAGAGGCAAGGTTTTTAGTCCAAAAAATTGGAAAGATAGAGTTACCATTAACTGAGACTGGGAAAGACTGTGAGAAGAGTTCTTTCGGGAAGGATGACTGGAAAATCAGTTGTTTCATACGTGTTAGGTAGAAGTATCTTTTTGTCAGCACCCTTGGGATGTTGAATAGACACTTGATGTAATGTGAAATTTAGAAGAGAGCTAAAGCTGTGGTGCAGATGAATACTTGCGACTTGTACCTAGAGTGAGTAAAAGGTACTTATGCTAGGATTAGAAAATAAATTTATGAGAAATTTAAGCCATTCTAAAGCTGTTATTGACATGATTCCTAATGGTGGTTAGGTTGCATAACATAGGTGTTACTGAGTGGGAGATGGCAGTTTAAAATGGAGCATAATACTCAGTTTTGAACTAGGTGACCATTAGTTTACATCGCTTGAATGTAAGATCAAATTCATAATCTCCAAGTAAAAACTATCTGTTGAATAACATGGCCTTGTTTTTACCCTAAGTCAGTTCACTTGCAAGTATACAAAAGGGGCATAAAACCCTTTTAATAGTATTTGTTACCATCCTGAAAGAGAAATAGAATAATTTGCCTTTAGTTGTTCCAAGATGCAGGTGAATAAACTGATGACTGAACTTTTTTTGTCTGTCCACAAAAGATTCCAGTGGCGCCAGCCGTGCCTACAGTTAGTTTAGTCCCACCAGCATTTCCTGTGTCGATGCCGGTTCCTCCTCCTGGATTTAGTCCAATTCCTCCACCTCCTTTTTTACGAGCAAGTTTTAACCCTTCACAACCACCACCTGGTAAGGAATTTTTGTTTTAATATTTGACCTCTATTTAGATTATCATTTAAGTTGTTCTTCTTTCAGATTTAAATACCATAGAGCAGTGGTTCTGAGACCTTAGCATGCATAGGCTTGTTACAGCACAGATTGCTGGGCCCAGCCTCCACTGTTTTTGCTTTACTTGGTTTGTGGTAGGGGCCAGAGAGTTTTCTTTTCTAACTTGTTCTCAGGATGCAGATTGGTGGGAGAAGAAGCACTGGCACAGAGTAATGGAATTTCTTTAGAATAATTGAAAACCATGGCCAGGCATGGTAGCTCACATCTGTAATCCCAGCACTTAGGGAGGCCAAAGTGGGCAGATCACTTGAGGTCAGGAGTTTGAGACCAGCCTCACCAACATGGTGAAATCCTATCTGTACTAAAAATACAAAAATTAGCCAGGCGTGGTGGCTCAGGTCTGTAATTTCAGCTACTCGGGAGTCTGAGGCAGGAGAATGGTTTGAACCTGGTAGGCAGAGGTTGCAGTGAGCCAAGATCACACCACTGCGCTCCAGCCTGGGTAACAGAGCAATACTTTGTCTCAAAAAAAAAAAAAAAAAAAAAAAAAAAAAAAGACTACTCTTAATGTAAAATTTCTGTTGCAGTTTTTATATAAAGTTCTCTAATAATTATCAGCATTTCATCAGAAAATTTGCATTGTCCCTCCTAAGAATCAGTAGGCTCCATTTAAACATTAGAAATTATATTTAAAAGGCTAATTGAATTTGTAATACTTCATTTTGACCTAATAAATTATTTTTATTCTCTAAATATGGAACACTTCACAAATTTGTGTGTTATCCTTGTACAAGAGCCATGCTAATCTCTATATCATCCCAATTTTAGGGTATGTGCTGCCAAAGCAAGTACTGACCTAATAAATTACTGATTAACCAAAAAAAAGTTTCTTGAATTAGATTTTCCAGGTAAAAACTATAGATTACTTAAACACAACTAAATATATAGTTTAAGATAGAGCTTTTAGGCTGGGCATGGTAGCTCACACCTATAATCCCAGCACCATGGGAGGTTGAGGTGAGAGGATTGCTTGGGTGCAGGAGTGCAAGACCAGCCCAGGCAGAGTGACACCCTGTCTGTACAAAAAATAAGAAAGTAACCAGGCGAGGTGGTACACACCTATAGTCCCAGTTACTCAGGAGGCTTGAGCCCAGGAGGTGGAGGCCACAATGAACTGTGTTCGCACCACTACACTGCAGCCTGTGTGACAGAGTGAGACCCTGTCTCAAAAAAAAAGAGCTTTTATTAGACCATGGGAGATTAGGTTAGAAGAATGATGGAGAAATACTGGTGAACTCCTGGAAGCAAGCGATGCTCCCAAAGTGCTGGGATTACAGGTATGAGCCACCGTGCCCAGCCTAAAAGCTCCACCTTAAACTATGTAAGCAGTTATATATATTTACTTTATGAGATACCCGTTTAAGTTATAGTTTTTACCTAGAAACTCTAATTCAGGAATTTTGTTATCAAGTTTATTAGGTCAAAACAATATATATATTGTTTTTCCAAATTAAAATGTATTTGAATTCATGAATTATTTGCATAAGAGAAGAAATACAGTATGTTGACTTCTGTAGCTTAAGTTTTTTTTTTTCTTTGAGACGGAGTCTT
>NW_016803645.1:1669821-1706229 GCF_001698545.2 Rhinopithecus bieti | reverse complement strand
CCGAGTGGCTGGGACTACAGGCGCCTGCCACCTCGCCCGGCTAGTTTTTTGTATTTTTTTTAGTAGAGACGGGGTTTCACCGTTTGGGCCAGGATGGTCTCTATCTCCTGACCTCGTGATCCGCCCGTCTCGGCCTCCCAAAGTGCTGGGATTACAGGCTTGAGCCACCGCGCCCGGCCGTTACTTAAGTTCTTAGATGTTGGGTAGAGTTTTTAGCAAGACTAAAAAATAAATTTGTTGTCTGAGAATGGTTGTAATTTACAGGTCATGCAATTGTAAATGTTTTAAATTACAGTCTAATGTGTAATAGGAAATTGATATAAATTTTAATAACTTTATTTTGAATATTGAAAACTTTGTTAATTTTCTCTTTGTGATTTCAAAATTAAATATTTCAGAAATTTTTAAGTGATTATTTCAAAAATCATAACCATATAGGCTTTATGAAGTCATTCCTTATTAATTTGTTGAAAAATCATGTATTTTTATTCTTTTTAGCCACTTTTTTAAACATACAAAAGGTATATCTTATTAAAAATATTAAATATGTGTATCATATAATTTACCACAAAACTTAGTTACAATCAGGATTGTGAGAGGAGGAACAAACCTTGAATACCAAAGTAGATTTTATAGTTTAAAATTATTTTAGTCATTATTTTCTAGTTGAATGTAATGGTAGCTTTATATTTCAAAAAGTGCAAAGAAGCAAATTTACAGTGTGATACTTAAAATGATTAAAAAGCTGAGCGCCATGGTGTGTGCCTCTGGTCCCAGCTACTCGGGAGGCTGAAGTAGCAGGATTGTTTAAGCCAGGAGTTTGAGACCAGCCTGAGAAACATAGACTCGGTATCTAAAATTAATAATGTAATTGAAATCATTAAAAAGTCAGTATTAAATAGAAGGTTTACTTCAATGCTTAAAACATAATGTAGTGTTATCCAAAGAAACAAACATTTTGATCTAGTGAGTAAACACACGTATCAAATAAATAAAATGGCATATATAAACAGTTTACCTGGCTCCTGTTAATCTTTGATTTTACAGCACCATAGAGCATGCTACAGGACTTGAATGAGTAAATAAATAGGATGTTCTCATAAATCAGGATCTCTGCTTTACCTACCTTATTAGGGATCAAATAAGGCAGCATATATAAAAGCCATTTTTAAAATAGAAAAAAAAATATATAAATATGAGGTTGTAGTCCATTTTAAGAATATGAAGTTTCATTTGTAGCTATTTGAATCTTTGATTTAAAATAAGTAATTTTTCTTGTGCTATTTTTTGGGTTCTTTTTTTTCCATGTAGGTTTCATGCCGCCTCCAGTTCCCCCACCTGTTGTGCCACCCCCTGCAATTCCACCAGTAGTACCAACATGTAAGTTTTCTACTTTTAGAGTTTTCTTTACTCATGGTAGTGTTAGTTTCAGTGTGTCAGTTCTCATTCTTGTGAATTACTGTTAATATTTTTATTATGAAAGCTTTAAGACAAGTGTATGTTAGATAATTTCTGAAATACTAACGGTAAATGATAGTTCTTATTTAAATTTGCTTGATTGTCTTAAACTGTCTTATGATTGGTTTTATTTTAGTCAAAATTCAGAGAAGGTCCTCTCATCCTCTTTGTGTTTTTTGTTTTGCTATGTGTATTAAATGTCTTAATGTTAGTGCAGTCCTGCCCCAGTCCTCCCTTTTTTTTCTCCTTCAGTTTCTTTAGTATTTATGGATTAATGGATTTTTTTTACTTCTAGTCAGTTGCGTTCTTTTTTTTTGAAGTGCAAATTGTTTCATCTTTGGACGGTGGGAGACCTGTGTTGCTTCCCTGTCACATTAGTTTTGAGAGCTGCTTAGCTTTTTGGCCCAGTATATCCCAGACAAATCTTGTGTTTTCCTCCCTCCAATCTGAGAATCGGCCGTTTTTCCAATTGGGGTACGTACGGTATCTAGAGAATTCACTCTGGGTACTAGATTCTCATTTTGCTCTTGGGTTTTCATTGAGTCTAGGAATTTTTAGTGGACAGAACTAGAAAATGTGCATTTTGAACAGAAAAAAATGAATATGCATTATTAACAAATCAGCTAGTTTGATTTTTATATTTGCCCGTGTTCTCATATACTGAAAACAGTGACATGATTGCTTTTCATTATTGTACAATACAGACATACACATAGTAGTTTGAAAGTAGTGTTACTG
Source organism: Rhinopithecus bieti (assembly GCF_001698545.2). NCBI lineage: Eukaryota > Metazoa > Chordata > Mammalia > Primates > Cercopithecidae > Rhinopithecus > Rhinopithecus bieti. The sequence goes on along the minus strand of NW_016803645.1, from coordinate 1,704,033 downwards.
CCAACAAGGCTACTGGATGAAGCTAAGATTTTTCTGCTACTTTTTTTTATCCCAAAGGTGTATAATCATAACTAGGGGTACATGTGCGTGTATCTATAAATATTTGTTACATGAGTAACGTATATAACAAACCTGTACATGTACCCCTGAACCTAAAAGTTTAATTTAAAAATGTATAATCAAATTACTCTTTATCAGGGTTACCTGAAATAAATCTTTCATTTGTAGTTGTGGTGCCAGTTTCATGTGTAATTTTTTTTTTTTTTTTTTACATTTTTATGGGATATACACTCTAGCCTACTTGGTTTTGATATCTGTATTTTCTTTAGAGTAGACATTTCAAAAGTAATGCAACGCAACAGTAAATATAGACATTTATTCATTTCCTTTTTCCTATCATTGGACATTACAGAAATGCTTAATATACCCTTTTAATAATTTTTTCATTCTAGTCTACTCTTTATGTACATTAATTCTCCAAGCTTCTGAAAAAACCTTTAGTAATTCAGGGAAGACTACCTCAAAAATTAGACTTGAAGAGTGTATGTGATATATAAAGATTTTAACTTTTGATTATCTAATTCATTTTCCTTGTATTCTTAAATTTTGTCTCCCTTTCAGTGTTTACATAGCTTTAAAATTTGGCCGGGCATGGTGGCTCACCCCTGTAATCTCAATACCTTGGGAGGCCGAGGTGGGTCAGAATTGTTTTAAGAAAACCTAGAAGCAGGAATTAGTGGCTGGGCGTGGTGGCTCAAGCCTGTAATCCCAGCACTTTGGGAGGCCTAGGCAGGTAGATCACCTGAGATCAGGAGTTCAAGACCAACCTGGCCATCATGGTGAAACCCTGTCTCCACTAAAAATACAAAAATTAGCCGGGTGTGGTGGCTCACGCCTGTAATCCCAGCTACTCCGGAGGCTGAGGCAGGAGAATCGCTTGCTGAGATCACACTACCGCACTCTAACCTGGCCAACCCAGCGAGACTCCATCTCAAAAAAAAAGATAGGTTTAAAAGCCTTTCTTTTTGTTATTATTGGTTCATTAGGAAGAATTGTTTATTTCTGAAAATTAGACAAAGTGTTCAGAAGTCATTTCTGAATTCACTATTCACAGAGGGTAACTAGAGCCCACCTCCCAATTTTTTCCTAGTTCACTAATTTTGGAAAATCTGCAGTCAATTAATGGAAAAAGAGAAATAGTTGTGTGCCAGATGCTTTCCCAATTGCCTTTGCCTGTCTCATTTAATTCTCTTAATTCTCGTACATGACCATAGATGGTTTTATTTTTGTAGCTCTTGTATGCTAACAGTTTTTCCCGGGTAATCTAGAGTTACATATGAAGATAAAGCATTTCCTAAGTTCTACAAGTATGATTTTACAGTATTCTGAGTGACATAAATTGTACTAAAAATTTTAATTGTGTAATTAATTTTGTATTCCTCTGGTTGTGTTTTTTAATATATGTGACAAATGCACTTAGGGATATTTCTACCCATTCTTTAAGATGGAAAGTTTATAGCTTCATATTTGTAGTCCACCTTATGTATTCTCATCTGATGAGTTTCTAACTTCTTTTGACAAAAGGTAATGTTAAGTGAATGTTAGGACCTTAGCACATTGTAATTGCAGGGGGATTGGGCAGATTTTCATACTTGTACATTTCAGTCTGCACTAGTTATTTCTGTATGTTTAGACATTCACTTATCTGGCATTCCTGGAAAATTATTAATTTTTTGTTACTAGAATTTACTTTTTTTGAGTGCTGATCTTAACATTTTTGGTGAAATATTTCTGAAAATTGTTAGTTTTCACTATTTTTGGATAAAGCTTTCTAAATGTAATTTAGCCTCTTCATGATGACTCATTTTGTCATTTGAGCATTGGTTGTTATATATAGTGTGCTTAGTAATACAGAGATGCCATTATAAATTAAATACTCAAACTGCCAGAAAACTTAGCACATGAATTGACTCATTAAATCTGAAATATGTTTTTCTCCTCTTTAAACAGCTTTAGTGCAGCCGTCATTATCCATGACCCCGGAAACTGTGAAAGATGTTGGATTTGGTAGCCTTGTTATACCGGGTGGCTCTGTTGCCAGCAATCTTGCTACTTCCGCTCTGCCAGCTGGAAATGTTTTTAATGCTCCAACTAAACAGGCAGAGCCTGAAGATAAAGTACCTCATCTGATAGACCACCAGATTTCTTCTGGTGAAAACACCAGATCAGGTAAATAATAATAAAATTTTAAAAAAGTTAAGTCTAAGCTAGGTTACCTCTCTGTATTTGTTGTTTAATTCTGGGGTAGCGTGCATTTGTAACCACTTCAATCTACAAATGCTGAAATATTGCACTTTTTAAAAAGAGATCACTATGTCCTAAAATTTCTATTTGAAAAAAGTGGCCTTCTGTTCAGGATAATCTAGATTTCAGTCTAGATTTCAGTACGTTTCCATTAAGACCCTCACACCACCACCCCTTTTTTTTCGTCCTATTGAGACTACTTCAATGTGTTGTCAAAATAGTATTACACAAAATCTGTATACTTACAGAAAGATAAAAATGAACAAGTATTGAGTGTGAATAACTTCTACCAGGAACTTACTTCTAATAGGTATTATCCAGCTAACTCTAGAAGATAAATATGGTGTTTGAAAACAGTAAGTCCTTTTTCTGTAGTCCCACTGTTGGTACATTAAGAATTATGGTTTAGAGGCACTTGACCTTGATGCCTGTTTTGAGTCTCTTCCAAGTGTGCTTTCCTTTCTTTTCTTTCCTGTCCTAAAGCCTTTTAAATCTCCACTTGTGTTCTTAAAAAAAAAAAAATTATGGTTTAGAAAGGTTTTATTAAAGGTGGAAAATCAGTATAATACCTGACATTTTGTTTAACTTAAAAGATTTCATGTAGTAGCTAATGTACCTTGATTACTGGGGGATACAAGTAGCTGATTAAGCTAAAATTATTGGAAACTTTTGACTGTTATTTTGAGTTTTTTCTTTTCTTTCTTTCTTTTTTTTTTTTTATTTTAGTGATTCCAAATGATATTTCAAGTAATGCTGCAATTTTAGGAGGACAGCCACCAAATGTGACAAGCAATTCTGGAATTCTGGGAGTCCAAAGACCAAATGTATCAAGTAATTCTGAAATTCTTGGGGTCCGGCCATCTAATGTTTCCAGTAGTTCTGGGATTATTGGAGCCCAACCACCAAATATTCTAAATAACTCTGGAATATTGGGAATACAGCCACCCAGTGTGTCAAGTGGTTCTGGACTTTTGGGAGTGCTACCCCCAAATATACCTAACAATTCTGGACTTGTAGGAGTACAGCCACCAAATGTTCCAAATACTTCTGGACTTCTGGGAACACAGCCACCAGCTGGACCTCAAAACTTACCCCCTTTAAGTATCCCTAATCAAAGGATGCCCACAATGCCAATGTTAGACATTCGTCCAGGACTAATACCACAGGCACCTGGGCCAAGATTCCCTTTAATACAGCCTGGAATTCCACCCCAACGGGGAATCCCACCCCCATCGGTACTTGATTCAGCTCTTCATCCACCACCCCGTGGACCTTTTCCTCCAGGAGATATTTTTAGTCAGCCAGAAAGACCTTTTTTAGCTCCTGGAAGACAAAGCATAGACAATGTTGCTAACCCAGAGAAAAGGATACCGCTTGGGAATGATAACATTCAACAGGAAGGAGACAGAGATTACCGGTTTCCTCCTATAGAAACCAGGGAAAGCATTAGTAGACCTCCCCCTGTGGATGTTAGAGATGTGGTTGGGCGGCCTATAGATCCAAGAGAAGGTCCTGGACGGCCACCACTAGATGGTAGGGATCATTTTGGAAGACCTCCTGTAGATATAAGAGAGAGTCTTGTGAGGCCAGGTATAGATCATCTTGGTCGAAGAGACCACTTTGGCTTTAATCCAGAGAAGCCCTGGGGGCATAGAGGAGATTTTGATGAGAGAGAGCATCGGGTTCTACCAGTCTATGGTGGTCCAAAAGGCTTACATGAAGAAAGAGGTAGATTTCGGTCTGGAAACTATCGATTTGATCCTAGAAGTGGTCCTTGGAACCGAGGATTTGGACAAGAAGTTCACAGAGATTTTGATGACCGCAGAAGACCCTGGGAGAGGCAAAGGGATAGGGATGACAGAGATTTTGATTTCTGCAGAGAAATGAACGGAAATCGTCTTGGACGAGACAGAATTCAAAACACTTGGGTTCCCCCTCCTCATGCTCGGGTTTTTGATTATTTTGAAGGGGCCACTTCTCAACGAAAAGGTGATAATGTGCCTCAGGTTAATGGTGAAAATACAGAGAGACATGCTCAGCCACCACCTATACCAGTACAGAATGATCCTGAACTTTATGAAAAACTGACATCTTCAAATGAAATAAACAAGGAGAAGAGTGACACAGTTGCTGATATAGAAAGTGAACCAGTGGTAGAAAGCACAGAAACTGAGGGGACATAATCATCACTCAGTAGGTAAAAGATACCTTTTGTAAAGTTGTCATCTCTCTGTAATAGATAATGGCTGACTGGACCATAGTTGTTCACTTTTGTCTGCCAGAATTAAGTTAATCTGATGTTCATGTTCACCTTTCTCTTAAAATAATTGTACAACTGACTTGTATAGACATTGTTCTTAATCTGAACATGGTAGGTAAACTTTTTTTTTATTTTTCTGATAAAATATAAATGTTGGCCCCAGATTCTTTTAACGTCAAGGAAATGAATAACAGCTTGTCAGAGACTTCCTATGGAAGAAAGAATTTTTTAGATAACTATCATTAGGTTGGATATGGTAATAGATATATTTCAGAATAGCAAGTGGTGGTATATCTTATCCATATCTTTAGGCTGCTGCAGAATTTTAAGATTATAGATAAAGCTGTGATATTTTATGCAAAGACTGGCTCTAGGTATTTGAGGAGCACAATACAGAGATTTTAAAAAGTGATTTTGTAAAATCTACACTATGGTCTCTGTTTCTCCAAAGTAAGTGTTTGTGATTTGTTCCTCATACTGCAGTGAGTAAAAAAGACACAAGAAAACAACGTAAATATTAAAGTACGTTTCAATGTTGGGTGATTTTTGTTTTTAGATGCCAATAAAACTTATTTGTTTGATAACAGTGTTCTAGGAATTGTATTTTTTTAACCTATAAATTCTTAAAACCTTGAATTATTACTAGCATGTGCTTATATTTTGCAAAAGCTTTCTATCGTAACAACAGTGAAGAACTCTGTGGTGGAAAAAGCATGTACTTTGATATAAAAATCATGCAGCCTCCTCAGTATGTGTATAATATCTGTGTATGTTTATTGTGGAAGTCGTGTAGCTTTTTTCTGTTTCTCTGTATGTCCGTCTTCATGCACATACAGAGAAAATAGAAAGTTGAAAAAGTTTAGATAACAAAATATTCTTTGAAATCTGGTAGAAAATTGGAGAAATGTGGGTAATTAACATGGGTTATAGTTAAAGCTCTTAGTCTTGATGAAGGTAAAATAAGAGATATTATAAAGAGATACCTTGGTAGTTTGGCAGTTCTATTTTTAATATAGGTAAGCAGGAAGCCAGTTTTAGCATGGAGCCAAATTTCACATAAATGCTTGCATTGCTTTGTTTCACACTATATTTGCTATTCTGCATAGATAGTACTGAAACTAAAGTACTCACTGGTCATGTGCCTGAAGTTAATTTCTTAATTGCACAAAATGTGTAGTGGTACTGGTGGACTTAAAGACATTAGTATGTATACCAGGAACAAAATACCCATCATGTGTTTTGTAGGACTCTGGATAACACTGTAGCCTCCAAGGTAAACTGAGTAGGAAAAAATTGGGGGTTGGCTTCCTGTTTGTTTTTGCTTTTAATTTTTATTTGCTGTTTGTTCTCGTTTAGGTTTTACTTACATACACAGATATAAAACCATTGGTGTTTTTTAGTTTCTAATGGAAGGCTTTTTTTTTTTTGAGACGGAATCTTGCTCTGTGCCCCAGGCTGGAGTGCAGTGGCATGATCTCGGCTCACTGCAAGCTCCCCCCGCCCCCCCTTCACGCCATTCTCCTGCCTCAGCCTCCGGAGTAGCTGGGACTACAGGCGCCTGCCACCACGCCCAGCTAATTTTCTTGTATTTTTAGTAGAGACGGGGTTTCACCATGTTAGCCAGGATGGTCTCAATCTCCTGACCTCGTGATCCGCCTGCCTCGGCCTCCCAAAGTGCTGGGATTACAGGCTTGAGCCACGGTGCCCAGCGGAAGGCTTTTATTTGGTTCTATGAATAGTCATTTTGTTTCCAGTGCCTTCCCAGCAATTCATCATTTGCTCTGTTTATCCAAAATTTCTAAGCAAAGATAGCTCCAAGAAATGATAGAACACACCAGTCATTTAAAATTGGATTGGTCTTGCCTAGCTCTGATGACCTAGAGAGCTATAAAAACTTTAAGGTTCCTGGCCAAAAATAAAAGATGACTTACAAGTTCTGAACAGAGATAGTACAGTATTTATTTTGTTATTTAGAAAAGTAAAGAGTAAAAATATTTAAATGGCATCTATTTCCAAGGTAGTTCAATTCAATCAACAATTTGAGTTGGTTTCAGCTCTTTTTTCCTTAGGGTAATGAGGAAAACCTTTTACATGGATGCAAAGTTTTAATATTCAGGAAATATTGGCTTTGCCCTTAAGGAAATTGTATTGGCTGAGATTTCTCTCAAACTAGTTTAGTTGTGTTTACCATTATTAAAATTAAGTGACAGTCACTTGGATTAAGTAACAATAAAAGCATAAGACTTTCTGGTGATTTTGATACCAAGCTTTTATCACTGTTGGGCCTTCATGTGTGTACTTAAAAAAAAAAAAAATGTACAAGCATTGCACTGGTTTGAAGATTCTAGTGGTGAAAGTTACCTAACCAGTTATCCTTACCGTGTCTAGAAACCAATCTTGGAAATGTGTGGTGACACTCTTTTAAAATAGTTGAAAGAAGTTATCATGTGCTTGTTCTTATGTCCTTGTTTTTTGTTGTATAGAATTTAAGTGAAAGGAGATTATCCTCATTCGGAATTTTCAAAACTCATAATTGCATTTGCCATTTTTTAAATGATGGAGAGAAAAGTTAATTATCTTACTTTGATACATTTGGCATAGGACCTATCACATTTTTTATGCTTTTGGTCACAATTCTGTCACTAGAATACTAGCAATTAGAAATGTGCAAGGAGTAACCTAACCACTTTAATACGTTGGTTTGAAGTGTTGCAAGTAGTGGTAACTAGACACCAAATCACGTAGTGTTTTAATTTGTGACATGTTAGAATGTTACGCCTTTCTGCAGTATTAGCAAACAGAACCCCTGATTTTTACATTTTTATCTGTAATTAAACATTTCATTAAACATTAGCTTGTGTTCTTAGCATAAATGCATACACTGATAGAAACTTATTTTGCATCATGTTATAGATAGAATGTTCCTTTAATTTTACTTCAATAAAGGGTAGACAAATAATTTGAAAGTATCAGAAGATGAAAATACTAGAAGTGTGAAATTATTTAAAACTCTGAAAGTAACTCCATATAGTATTTAATTGATAAAAATGCACTCATTACTTAAGCTATTGCGTTCTTACCAGAGCAGTTCCTTTTGTCCTGAGAGTTTAGTTGCTTCATTAAATTTATTTGCCATTTTTCACTCATACGAAATATTATAGTTTAAGGAGCCACACATTTAGGGTTGTTTGGGGGTTAGGAGATGTTTTGTAAATTTAAAAGGAGAAGTCATCTTTTAATTTGAAAAGTACTTTTAAATAAACACTGTATTTCGTGGGATATAAGGTGCCATTGATTGTAAGAAACACCATTCAGAAGTAGACAGTGCTTCTAATATGACATGCTAGTGATTATAGATACATTCCTAATTCAGAGATAAATGTGAAGTTTCTTAGTATCAAATAAGTACAGTATTATTGAAATGGACTTTCAGTTTAGTAAGAGTATATGAACATTACTGTTAGTTAATTTGAATAAATTTTCTACCAATCTAAATAAATTTTTTTTTTTTTTTTTTTTTTTTTTTTGATGGAGTCTCGCTCTGTCACCCAGGCTAGAGTGCAGTGCTGTGATCTCCGCTCACTGTAAGCTCTGCCTCCCGGGTTCAGGCCATTCTCCTGCCTCAGCCTTCCAAGTAGCTGGGACTACAGGCACCTGCCACCATGCCCCGGCTAATTTTTTTTGTATTTTTAGTAGAGACGGAGTTTCACCGTGTTGGTCAGGATAGTCTCGATCTCCTGACCTCGTGATCCACCCGCCTCGGTCTCCCCAAAGTGCTGGGATTTACAGGTGTGAGCCATCACACCCAGCCCAGTCTAAACTTCGATACACACACACACACACACCCCTCACCACAAGTGATTTAGAGAATATTTTGTTTTTCCTCACTATTATATGTTTTATATATATATCTATCTATTAAGCTTTCTGTTCTGTATATATATATTAGCTATCTAACATAAATATATATCCAACATAATATATATATGTTAGATGGGCACAACCTGTAATGAACAAGAAGATTCTAATATTAAAACTTCGTTATACCTTATGTGCCTTCATCATCATTACTTTATTGGGTGCTATATTAATAAAATACTTGGCTTTTAACTTACAAAGAAAACTTGAACATATTTCTCTTTAAAAATATTTTACTTACATAATATATAGAAAGGCAAGTATCTTTATATTCATTTTTAAGTTAGGCAAAATAAAGGTCTAAATTATTTGAAGTGGTCATACTACAGTGTGGCGCAGAATTATAAATCTTTAATATTGTTCATGCTGTGGTTTTATATATGATATCTTTTAAACTAACAAATTGTAGACACTGAAAATTTGTTACTTCTGAAGAAAAATATTAGTATAATTTTTAATGGAAGGTTTAAAAAAGAAATGTCTTGATATCCAGCAAAACTTTCTAAAACTAGAACTTAAGAACCCAAATTGTTTTCTTTTGGTGGAAAGGCATACTTTAAATACGGGCACATAAATATTGAAAGCAATTTGAGACCACCTCGCTCTGTGGTCCTCAGGCAGGAAATACATAACAGAATCACCTGTGGAGCTCTCTGAAAATATTTTGGTGGGGGGATGGGGAGTAGAGGATGATCACCACAGACTTACTAATTCAGGATCTCCTGAGGGTGAGATATATATATATATATATATATATAAAATAAATGCATACACGCACCTTCCTGTGTATATATGGTTTTTTAAATCCCCACATACCACCATTTTAGATATATTAAAATATGTACATCTTTATTATACCATGCACTTGAGATTCTTAACATTTTTTAAAATCCAGATATTTTAGTTACATGAAAGTATGTTTAGTGTTTCAACAAAGCATACTGTTAACTGGCAGTTGGTGTTGGAGGATGAGTCTAAAGTAGAGAAGTCAGTTATCATAGCTTAAATTTAAGCATTAATCTAAAGATGAGTTATAGCAAGAAAGGGATGGAAGGAAGCATATGAGAAGGTTTTGTAGGGAAGTATTTTTTTGTTACGCAAGTGAAACTTTTTAATGGAATACCTCAAGGAAAATTTACTTGATACATGTGATTAAATGTTTTGATTATAGAAAGAATCTCATCGGAACAATATTTTAAGTGTTCAGGGTCTAGCAGTAATGTTATTAGTAAGACTACTTAGATGTGCATGCCAAAACTAATGCAAATCAGTGATTTATTTGGGCATGAGCTTTGCTTAGGCATTTTTCATCCCCTCCACTTATGTTCCTCCTTTTTCATCAGGCTCTTTTGCTCCCATATATACACTTAGAATGACTTGGACTTCTTGCCAAGTTTATTCACGATACAGAACAAATATTCTAATTAATTTGTAAAATATATATTGTATATCAAGGGATAGAATTGTGCTAATGGGCTAATTTCATATTGTATGGAAGACGTTAGATGCTTCAGTTATTGAGAGTGTTTTTGCATGGAGCTCAATAGATAGTTGAAGTATATTGTATTTGAACAACAATGGTGGAAATACAGCACCTGGTCGTCCTGTGTTCTTTGTTCCCTACCCTCTCCCGCCACTTCCATCCCCACCCCTGTGGGCAGCTATCATTGTTTTTTTTATTTTTCTGCCTTTCTCAGAATTAGCCTCCAAATCCTTCTCATAGAGCACTCCAGGCTCCCTTTTGACCCCATCATTCCAGGCAAGGACTATCAGTTGGATTTGTTGTTTGCATTGAAAGTCATTTGCTGCCCCGTCACTCAGTGACATCATTTCTAGCATTTAATTACCTCAAGTCTATGAAATAAGCTTTCTGTTCTATAAATAACCAGCTGAGGAAGAAAACTAAGAGGAATGGAAAGACTTAACATTATTGGAACACTTTTTAAAATAGCACAAATTTTATTGCCCTTGGGTTTTTAAAACTGCCTTTAACAATAGCTAGATGTGTGGCTTTGGACAAGTTACTGAGCCTCTAAACGTGATTTGTTATTAGCTAATTTGAGGGGCTATTTTCATTATTAAAGATAATATTAGCTAATACTAAATGCGCACATGCTGTGTGACAGGAACTGGAATAATTGTATTACCTGCACAATATAATCCTTATGACAATCCTGTAAGGTAGTTATTACTTCACTGTTTTTCTGAAAAGAAACCCGAGTCAGATTTAAGTTACTTTGCAGACTCACAGTTTTTAAGTATCGTAGTAAAGATTTAAACACTGTGTACCAGATTCAAAAATTAGTGTGTACCATCTGGTAAAGTGCCTGACATGATAGAGGCTCACCAGATATTAGGCAGTGTGTATGCAGAAAAACATGACCCAACCAGCTGTATGTTTACAGCCACAATTAACTACTAAATTGTTTTCATTGTTACAAACATAGGTGGGGCTATCTCCTTTTCCTATAGCTAATTACTTAAGTTTGATGTTCTTAGATCTCCCTTCCTTCTTTTCATTTTCTTTTCTGTTTCTTTTTTGTTTTCTTTCTTGAGATGGGATCTCGCTCTGTCATCCAGGCTGGAGTGCAGTGGTGCGATCATCGCTCACTGCAGCCTTGAACTCTTCCCAGGCTCAAGTGATCCCTTCTGCCTCTGCCTCCGCCTCCCAACATGCTGGGATTATAGGCATGAGCCCCTATAGGTACCTGGTCCCTATTTTCATGATAGTTTTTTTTTTTTTTCCCCCTTAAAGTTATACCATGGCATAATATTTTTAAATTTCTTAGTAACTGGCTATTTTGGAGGCAGGCATTTATGTTAAGATTTCTTTTTGAATACACTTTTTTCCTGCAAATTAAATAAAATTTAAAACTCCTTATATCTTTTAAAATGCTTGGTAAAGCAGAGCCAGTGACTGCTTACAAATCTGTATTTTAGGATTTGGTTTTGGCAGCTTCTTTCCAAAATTTAACATTTATACACTGCATGTATAACTAAAACTTAGTACCATTTTCTTGTGCATAAAACTCCTATTTTAGGAACATTCCATGGCTTGAATTAAACAAAATGTGTCATTTTTACACATAGTAAGCGTTTAGTGTTAGTGTTTATTCACCACTTGCATTCATATGAAGAGTTTAGAAACTAGTCTTTGTCCTTGGTGGCAGTGGATAATTTACAGTTCTTTTACCTTATTAGAATATATAACCTGATTTTGTTTTATTTTTTTTTCAAGTCTTCTATTCAAGTCACTAAACTTTATCTTCATATAAGGTTTAATCCACAGCATGTCATGATGCTGGCCTTTGATAACTTTTTTCAAGAGTCCTTGGACAGATGACTCTTGACCATTGTGGCCATATTCTTACCTAATTCCCACATTGGAGAATGTGTTTATCAAGTTTATGAGTTATATTTCCACTAATCTTTGTAAAAGTAATTACCTTGCTTATTACATGAAATAAATGTTCTTGCACATGAACAAGCATTTTTTAATAACGAGTCTTTATTACTGAACTAAGTTTATACGTTAGCAAGGGTTTCAGTAAAATTTATTGAATATTTTAATTACAGCCCTCTGTTTTCATACATTTTTGCTAGCGAAATAGTCTATAACCATAGGTTTAATGCACTCTCCCTACAAGGAGAGAGGGTTTTGAGAGTGGAGAGACTTGAAGTGTGGCAAGCATTCTACAAAATATATTGCAGAAATACCCTATTGGTAGGCTTTGTTATCTTTTCTTTACAAGTAAAGAGGCGAATTCAAAAGATGCCTGTGGTTGGTTACACAGCTTTTGATTTGCATAGGTATTTGAACGCAGGTTTTGCTGACTTCAGTGCTTTACCGTAAAAGATGCTTTTTTAGAATGGTAGATTTTAATAGATGGTGTGTGTAATTAGTTTCCTGGGCCTCCTCCAACGACATAGAAAAAACTGGGTAACTTAACACAACATTTATTCTCTCACAGTTCCAGAGGCCAGAAGTCCAAAATCAAGGTGTCGTCAGGGTGATGCTCTCTGAAGGCTCTAGAGGAGAATCCTTCCTTACTTCTTCCAAACTTGTGGCATTTCTCAGCAATCCTTGGTGTTCTTGGCTTGTAGATGCATCACTCCAGTATCTGCCTCCATCACCCCGCAGCTGCCTTTCCTCATATGTTTTTGCTTCATCTTACCTCTGTGCATGTCTGTGTTCGAGTTTTCCTTTGCTTATGAGGACATCAGTTATATTCGTTTAGGAGCCTACCGTATTCCAGTGTGGTCTCATCTTAATTACATCTACCATGACCTTATTTCCAAATAAGGTTATATTTTCAGACATGGTAGTTAAGATTTTAACATATATTTTGGGGGTGAGAGGACACAGTTCAGTTGATAACAGCCCATGACAAAATTGGGTAAATTGACAAAAATCTTAAACACACAACACAGTGGAAGAGGCAGGCACACTGTAGAGTGACAAAATGCATCTTTCTAGAAATTCCATTTTAGAATTATTTTGTGTTATAATGAAATTTAAATACCTAATATATATATTACCATTAAACAGGATAGTCAGCATTACCTGATTTTTTAGCTGAATTTGTAATGTCCATACGTCTATGTTTCTTTAGTAATACTTGAACTAAAGGAATTTGCAAAGAAAACCCAATAATATTAGTATTACATAAAAAAACTAGTTACTGTGGGTTTTTCTTCCATCAAGAAATAATACTGACTTTTAAAGGTGGAGTTTTAGACTTCAGTAAACATAGCTACCCTGAAAATGTGCAGTAAGTTGTATCTTTTCACTTCTGTATGTCAGTGCTTTGAAAGAATGGACAATGTTAGCATTTTGTTTTGTCTGCTTATTAAAATTTTCTCCCTAGTGTGATGTGGCTATCATTTTGCCATTTCAGTGTCATATTAGAAATGGTTGTTTTATTTATCAAATAAATTAACCATTTGTTCAATATTTTGTATATTATTAGAAGGTTAATACTTTTTTACATTTTCTCAGTTTAGCTAGCAAAATTTATTTGATTAAGTGAAAAACAGCTTTGGGTCTGACTGAAATCCAACTTATGTAAGTATATAGGTCCTTACTTAGTAGGTGCCTTTTAACAAGGACCCCTATAAGGTGTTTTTTGTTTTTTGGTTTTTTTTTTTTGAGATGGTCTCGCTCCGTCACCCAGGCTGGAGTGCAATGGCACGATCTCGGTTCACTGCAGCCTCCGCCTCCTGGATTCAAGCAATTCTTCTGCCTCAGCCTCCCAAGTAGCCAGGACTACAGGCACGCGCCACCATGCCCTGCTAATTTTTGTATTTTTAGTAGAGACGAAGTTTCACCATATGGCCAGGCTGGTCTCGAACTCCTGACCTTGTGATCCGCCCACCTCAGCCCCCCAAAGTGCTGGGATTATAGGTGTGAGCCACCGCGTCCGGCCCCCTATAACTTACATAGAAATCTGAATGGAGAATTCTGATTTTTGTTTTGTTTTGTTTTTGAAGAGCACCAAAGCAATTAAAACACTGCTTGGCACATGGTACTATGTAGGTATTCATTGTTGCTTTAATTGTCAGTAATGGCTATTGGAGACTGGGACATCTAAGTGTTGTAGATTAATTGCAGCCAGTTAAGGAATTAGGTATGCAAATTTGAGTATACAACCCAAAGTTTGGGGAAAAATGGAGTTGTATAGTTCTATCTCCAAAGCCTCAACTTTTTGAGCTCTATTTGTGTTTCTGGTCCTTAGTACCAACCTTTCAACACAGCTGTCTAATTCACTAGGCTATTGACCTGTTTCCTGTCATCCCAGGTGGTGGGTCTATCACGGAGAGATGACTGTGATGTAATTTCAGGCAAAATGATTAGAAAGTTTCCTTCCTTTTGTTAATTGTCTAAATATGTCAAGATAGTAATAATTTACTGGTTAAAGACAGTGTAGTTGATTTTCTTAATTAAGTAGGAAAGTTTTTTTTTTTTTTTGAGACGGAGTCTGGCTGTGTCGCCCAGGCTGGAGTGCAGTGGCCGAATCTCAGCTCACTGCAAGCTCCGCCTCCCTGGTTTACGCCATTCTTCTGCCTCAGCCTCCCGAGTAGCTGGGACTACAGGCGCCTGCCACCTCGCCCGGCTAGTTTTTTTTTTTGTATTTTTTAGTAGAGACGGGGTTTCACCGTGTTAGCCAGGATGGTCTCGATCTCCTGACCTCGTGATCCACCCGTCTTGGCCTCCTAAAGTGCTGGGATTACAGGCTTGAGCCACTGCGCCCCGCCTGGAAAGTTTTAAGAGTAAATTTTTTCCATGGGACTTGAAAGAGGCCGATTCTTTTGAAATGGAAAAAAGAGTTAGATATCTTTTTCCCATGAAAATATTCATGATAAAAAAAATTACCACTGAAATAAATTAACCATTTCCTTAAATTGTGTCTGACTCAGTCCATTGTATGAAACACCATATTTAGACAGTTTTTAAAGGTTGTTATACTTCTCCATATAATACAGAGAATTTGCAAAGCATGTTGAGAGCCATTTTATCCCAAAGTCTGTCAAAATTTGAGACCTTCAAAGAGGTGTCTATTTGGGGAGAGAAATGAACTTATTTAACTAGCACTGATAGCAAAATCTGTGCAGTTAAGAAATGTAGGGATTCTAGATAGGTATATTCTAATACCGGAATCTAGTCATTCGTAATAGACGGTTTAGGAAAACAGTAGGGATCTTGGCCCCAGTGGGAACCACGGAGCCCCAACGGTGATACTTACCTGTACTTTCAAATGTAAAGCAGTCATTTAATTTCTTATCAGAGCTTAAAAACATAACAGGTGGACTTTTTCGGGGATAATATTGTTGCCCTCACATTTCACTTAATAGTAAGGGTGTGTGTGTGTTAATGGATGAAGGAGAAATTCTGATGTGGGGGAGGGTTCATTACAAGTTATGGAAATAAAGACACTAGGTTTTTTTGTCCCAACCAACCTCTTTAGCTGTGTTAGTATTCTAGTTATCCAATGACTGTAAACAAGAGTATGACCTTAGTATTTTTCTAAGCCACCAAACATCAGATGGAAGTGATTTTAAGAGGATATGTAGGAATAGTATTGCCATATCTTGCACAGTCATGATATCTACATTCATATAATTGAATGAGGCTAACACTTTGTGGTTAGTCATTAAGTCCTTTCAGGTATTTTGTGGGTATTTTTGTTTTTGCTTTTCCAGAGGAATATTTTGCCACTTTTTCCTTTGTTCTAAGCAGTTACGATTGCTCTTCATTCCTTTTTTGTAGCTTCAAGTGGCTGGTGACCTGGTGGAAAAAGAAAGTAATTGTGGAACACTGTCTTTTGTCTAGTTGTTTGTAAAATACCTACCTAGGCACACTGAACAAGAGCATCTATTCCAGCTGGGAATGGGTGAGCAGGGTTTTTTGTTTTTTTGTTTTTGAGATGGAGTCTCACACTGTCGCCTAGGCTGGAGTGCAGTGGCATGATCTTGGCTCACTGCAACCTCCGCCTCCCAGGTTCAAGAGATTCTCATGCCTCAGCCTCTTGAGTAGCTGGGATTATAAGCATGCACCACCACGCCCAGCTAATTTTTGTATTTTTAGTAGAGACGGAGTTTCAGCATGTTGGCCAGGCTGGTCTCGAACTCCGGACCTCAAGCGATCTGCCTACCTCGGTGTCCCAAAGTGCTGGGATTACAGGTGTGAACCACCATGCCTGGCCTGAGCCAGGTTAATTTTTCATGATAAGGACTTTTAATTGCTCAACGAGTAATCTGACTTTACTTTTGTTTCTCCCTTGGCTATTTACATTTTTAGCTTAACATTTCAAATTAGTTTCTAATATTCTAATACATGTGTCTGTAGACACATACATATATATGCATGCGTGCATGTGTATTCTATACCTTATCCTTAACCTTCAAGTAAGCCTTGTAGATTTTCTTTTGATCTGTTTTTTATTAAGGTGCCTTGAGTATTCTCTCAGGAATTAGACAACTTAAAACCAGTATCATTCTCTACGTAAGTCTCACATCTGTTTACCAAATTCTCAGCATTTTGTTGTTTTTTTTTTTTTACTTATATATGCATACATTTTATTCTGAATGTATGCCCATGTCGTAAGTTTTGTTTCGTCAGTTTCTTCTGGGATGTCTTTTTTTTCTGTGCAGCCACGGAACAGTTGTGGTTTAGGAATAATTTCTTTCCCGTGAGGATCCTCTCCATGTAGCCGAGGGGGCTTACATACAAATTAATCCGACCATGCGCTCTGAAAGGACAGTGGCTGGCACATCTTGGGTGTTTCATTCACCTGGGTGTGCTCAGTGACTGGAGAATTTACATCTAAATCCTTGAGTTCAGCATTATTCCCTGTGTATTTAAACGTGCAGGAAGAATTAACATTTTTGGGGGGGCCACCAACCCTGTGTCTAGCCCACTGTTTGGCCTGGGCACGCCTACCAACTCCACCCTGTAATGTCAAAATGGTACACATTGTTTCTGTAAAGTGACATCTTTCAGACAACTTGGTGATCTTTTTGCATATGCCTGCCTTTAATGACCGGGGCGTTTTCATGAGTGTTCTTGAGTGAACATGGCAACTTGAACCTCTTGATTTGGATGGTTTTGTGGCATTTTCCGGGTCAAAAGACTATCAAACCATTTTCACTTCAGTCCACTTACAGGGAGAGCAAGAACTAGATCGCTGAAGCCTGATACGTTTTCTCATCAGGAACAACTCAGTCTTCATTAGTATAATGACATCTGGGCGGGGTGGTGGCTCACGCCTGTAATCCCAGGACTTTGGGAGGCTGAAGTGGGCAGATAACTTGAGCTTACGAGTTTGAGACCAGCCTAGGCAACGTGATGAAACCCTGTCTCTACAAAAAATACAAAAATTAGCCAGTCGTGATGTGCACCTGTAATCTCAACTACTCGGGAGGCTGAGGTGGGAGGATCACTTGAGCGCAGGAGGTGAGGCTGCAGTGAGCCATGTTTGTGCACTCTAGCCTAGGCCAACAGAGGGAGACCCTGTCTCAATAAGTAAAATATAGAATAATGATATCTGTAAATTCTCCAGTAACCAGAGATTAGTACTAAATGTATACTCAGTGTAGAAGAGAGTAAGCAAGAGAACCACCTGTAATTTTCAAAGCAGTAATGCTACTGAGAGCTGGCTAAAAAATATACTAGCCTTCAGTCATTTTTGAGTCATTGATTCGTACTCTGACTTATTATAGCCTAACAGTGCTCTTTCAAATTAGTACCCAGTGCTCTTAGTTGCTTGGGTACTGTGGTTCATTTTGTGGATTTGCTTTATCTGCTTTGTTTGGATCAGCTGCCAAAAGTTAATTGAGACTGTACAAGGCTTCTGAGAGAGAGCAGATGTACCCATGGCTGAGAGTGAAAAAGCAGTGGACAGGCGTGTGTTTGCTATTGGCCTTCAACCTTTTTGAGTCAATGTTTCAAGCAAGGAGAAACCTTTCTTCTATTGCGCTTTTTTGTGACTTTTTAAAGAAAGCTATTTTATGGACTTACTATTGGATATGATGGTTTGTTAACCACTATTCTCAACTCCTTTGTATCATGCCGATGAATGCAAAGTGAAGTACATTTTTTCAATGAGTCAGTGCGCATGTTCAGGATTGATTCATGGGAATAAAAATAACGTTCTGCTAGTTGTATATTAAGAGTACATATAGGGCATGTTAAACAGAAGGTTTTTTGGGGTGATTTTTTTAAAACCAAAATCTTAAAAATCAAGTATTTATCTGGTTGGGGAATTAAGCCCAGGAAAGAAAAACCTCTAGGATACTCCTACCCGTACAGCCTGATGCACACCCTTGGGCCCTTTTTAATATTACAACTTACTGAGTAAATGAGAATGCATAGCACTCTCAATGCCTTCATGCCGCCCTAATGATTGGTCTACCCTTCTGCTTTCAAAAGACAGTACAATCTGTAATTTACCTCTGTAACAGGACTATTGAGACCCTAACACCTTTGCTTCTGGCTTTCCCAAATCCTTCTGCTCTTAGTTTTCATCTGTAATTAAGAGGCTTTCAAGCCCCAGAGGATGGACTCACATACTTCCTTTCCCACAACTTGAACAACAGAAAAAACCCTGAGCCTGGGGAAAGTTAACATTGTAATGTCCATCAGTATTGGAACTTACCTTCTTGTGCTACCACACTCTAGTTTTTGTCTAGATCCTTGGGAAAAAAAAACGTAAAAGGTGCACCAACATTTCTCTTCCTCTCCCAAGAGACAGATATGCTCTGTCTCACGGCTGTGGCATATACCATTAATCTATCCCAGAACTCTACTGCTTAGCCAATATTTTTCACATTTCTCCAGGCAGCCACTGTAAGTCACAGTTTTAGCATTAGATCTGAAACCTATTCTTCATCGCTGATCATGGAGCAATTTACCACATCAAATTGTATGCCTTTATTAACAGTCGTTAATGTTAGTTTGCAGTGTCCTTTTAGTTTATACTGTACAATTTAGTACTTAGGATGATTTGTGAATTGTTACATGTTACTGCCCCTTGATTAACACCATACCAATACCATTCTTTGTCTTCACTTGCCTTGAGATGCAAAAATCGTATCTTGCACAATTTAATCATTCACATGTTTATGTTCCTGAGTTAGTATTTTTAAACAAAGGAATATAGAAAACATTTATTAGCTCTAAATTTTATAGATGTCATAATGCCCTAATGATCTTTTAGCCTTTTCACCTCTATAGGGAAAGGAATCCTTAATGGAGATGTTAAATGGAATAACTGCAACTTTTGCCAATTGTTTTAGGTTTGACCTTGTCAAAATTGTTTTAAATCATTGTTAAAAACATACTAATACATGGCCTTTAAACCCAGTTAATTTTTTTCAGATGTTAAAACTTTATTTTAAAAAAATATTAAAGGGGCAATTTATTTTATTGAACTGCTTTGAAAGGAGAAATTTTATAAAGGAACAGAATTGAAAAGAAGTCAGAAAAGGAATCATATATTTGTGTTATTTTCAAAAGAAAACAAAACTAGTGAGAACCCAGTACAAAGATTGTTTTAGAAAAGCACAAGCATTGTTTACCACCTTAATATATCCAGATTTTTTTGAAATCAAATTTTCGTGTTTATGAAATAATGGGCCCAGAGATGAATATCTAATGTGTTCCAAATGTATTAGACTAAAATATCCTGTGAACATGGAAATCATTGCATATGGCCTTTCTGACTTTTTAAAAGATTAGATCCATATTGTTAAGAAATGTAAAGACAGCCTGGACACTGCGGCTCACGCCTGTAATCCTAACACTTTTGAGAGGCCAAGGCAGGCAGATCATTTGAGGCCAGGAGTGCAAGACCAGGTTAGGCAATATAGTGAGACCCTGTCTACTAAAAGCAACTTTAAAATTAGCCAGGAGTGGTAGTGTGCACCTATAGTACCAGCTGTTTGGGAGGCTGAGGTGGGAGGATTGCTTGAGCACAGGAGTTCAAGGCTGCAGTGAGCTGTGATGGCACCACTGGGCTCCAACCTGGGTGACAGAGCGAGACTCTGTCTCAAAACAATGAAATAAAACATAAAAACAGTCTCATAAATATTTTCACTTTGGAACTTGACCCAGTCAGTGAGTTCAAATCTAGTATTTTTAATTAATTGAAGTGTCTAGTGTAATAAAATCTGATTTGCTTAATGTTGGCTCTGAAGTAATTTGACTTAATAACTTGTAACAATAGATACAGAGTTGTTTTTCTGTCTGTAGCTTAAGATGTGAGCTGGGTATTGAAAGCCTTAGATTTGCTAACTATAATTGAATTATTTGTGTCTAGACTGCTCTTTGGCATGTTTCCAAATCATTTTTATTTCCTTTGGGAGAATAGAGACATAACAGCTGTAGAGATGACCATGATTGCTGTGTGAACATGATTGCCTTCAGTAAATGTGTTTGCCTACTTGGATATAGGCCTGCATATTATTTTTGTAGTCAGATTTTGGGTAAAGCTCATGGGCTTTTTCTAAATGCTCCCTTAGACCATCAAATGAGGCATCAAGTGTGCAGGTCAGGTTGCAGTTAGAGATACATTTGAATGATGTCACCCACATTGGTCTTTGGAATATGGAATCTTTTTTTTTTTTTTGTCCTTTCATTAGTACATGTAGCAGATCTGAAAGAAAATTCAGCTTGAATTTTCTCTCTTTGGAAGATAATTGGTCATGTATCCAAAGTACTTCTCGTTTCATACTCAAGTTAACTTCAAATGGTTGTAGAGCCTCCAGGGGTTTAATTCAGCCATAGTGAAACTGATTATGACCAGAGTTGGCTTCTGTCTAATAGAAAATGTTATATTTTTGAAAATGTGCAGATTTTGAGGTTTATCACAGGTGAGAATCTGTCATATCTGAGATTGTTGTTTCAGCATATTTTAGAGTGATACTCATGTTGAGATGCATTAGCTCTCTTAAGGAAAATATTGCTAAGTGCAAATTCCGTTCTGTGAGCTGCACATAAAGGTGCTTCAGTCACTTTGTGATTGTAGGAAAAAGAGAACTTTCTAGGGCACGGTTTTATAGTTTTGTATCTTGGGAGGTTTTGGGTTTGTTTTTTTTTGTTTTTTGTTTTTTTTTTTTTGAGACGGAGTTTCCCTCTGTCGTCCAGGCTGGAGTGCAGTGGCCGGATCTCAGCTCACTGCAAGCTCCGCCTCCCGGGTTTACACCATTCTCCTGCCTCAGCCTCCGAGTAGCTGGGACTACAGGCGCCTGCCACCTCACCTGGCTAGTGTTTTGTATTTTTTAGTAGAGACGGGGTTTCACCGTGTTAGCCAGGATGGTCTCGATCTCCTGACCTCGTGATCCACCCGTCTCGGCCTCCCAAAGTGCTGAGATTACAGGCTTGAGCCACCGCATCCGGCCAGTTGTTGTTTTTAATGATTCTGCTATCACCCAGTCTGGAGTGCAGTGGTACAATCATAGCTCAATTATTTTTGTGTCTTAAAAATCAAAGTGTTGATTGTAATGGATAGGGTTTGGGATAAATAAAATATAGAAGCCATCCTATTGAAGACTTTACAAAATTATGATAAAATAGTTACTCTGGTTAAAAAAAGATACATTCAATTTCTAACCTTAAAACTCTTGTTTGGGCAAACAAAAAGGTGGGTCCTCTAAGGGTCAGAACACTTTTCAGGATGACCCTATTTCTTAAGTTGTTGGAAATAATATTTTGATAAGGTCCTTCAATTCCTTCTTCATGCCTCAAGTTCCTTTTGTGTACTGTTTTCTGGAGAGCCTATAAAGGGACGAGACATACACTTGCCTTTTAAGTCTAGGAGGAGTAAAAGTATTTCTGATACCCAGTTTTGCCTTCCCATAGGTGAATTTCACCAAGTTATTCCAAAACTTTTCTACTCACCACAACACGTGCCACCTTTACCACCTTACTTCCCTCCCAGCAGAGAAACTTGCCTCTTTTCCTTATGTAACTAGTAGATGGGACTATAGTACTTTGTTTTAGTAACCTCTCAGCTCATTTAAATAATCTGGTCTCTGCCTCAAGACCAGTGGTTCTCAGCTAGAGTTGATTTTGCTTTTTCTCCAGCCGGGGGACAGTTAGCAGTTTTTGGAGACACTTTTTGGTTATAACAGCTTGGTGTGGGGTGCTGCTGGCATCCAGTGAATATTAGATTAGGGTGCTGCTAAATATTCTGTAGCGCATAGGGCAGCACCACCCCGTAACTAAGAACTGTCTCCACATGTCTGGAGTGCCCAGGCTGGGAATCCTTGCTCTAGTTTTAGACATATCATGCTGTAGGTTCTAAGCAACTTTTTCATTATCCTGGTTCACTCAGAACACTGCTTCATCAAATATCTTCTCTTTCCGGTGTTTTTTTTTTATTTTTTATTTTTTGAGATGGAGTTTCACTCTTGTTGCCCAGGCTGGAGTGCAATGGTGCTATCTCAGCTCACCGCAGCCTCTGCCTCCCGGGTTCAAGTGATTCTCCTGCCTCAGCCTCCCAAGTAGCTGGGATTACAGGCATGCACCACCACGCCTGGCTAATTTTGTATTTTTGGTAGAGATAGGGTTTCTCCATGTTGGTCAGGCTGATCTTGAACTCCCGACCTCAGGTAATCCGCCTGCCTCAGCCTTCCAAAGTGCTGGGGTTATAGGCATGAGCCACTGCACCCAGCCTTCCTGTATTTTTTTTTAACCTCTCCCTCTTCACTGACACCAAGTGTTCCTATTAATATGCTCAAATCTCTCACTTATAAAAAAGAATAAAACCTCTCTCTTTTCTAGTTACTGGTCTGTTTATTCTTTTGTAGAATGATCTTTGGGAAGAGTGTTTTCATTTATTTCAGTTTCTTCATCTTTTATTCCTTAGTGCACTGTCGTTGGGTTTTGACCCCACCAATCCATTGAAATTTCTTTCCAAAGTCACCAGTGATCTGTTGACCAAATTTAGCAGCCGTTTTCATTGCTTATCTTACTTGATAGCACCACAACATTTAATGTTAGTGACTACTTTCTTGAAGCTACTCCCTTGACTTTACAAACCACTCTCCTGTACCCATCATCAGTGTTTCTTCTCTGAATTCTACAACTTCCCATGTGGTTCCATCTATTCACACATGTTCTTGCCCACATGAGCTCACTTAGGACCAACATACCAGTGAGTACACCTTTGATACCCAGGTCTGCCTGACTTTCTACCTAGATACCCTATAAGCATCTCAAGCTTAATCTCTATATTTTCTCTTCCAAATTCCCACCAAAAATGTTTTCTCTCTTCCCTGTGGTTGACATTCCCATTCTTTCCATCTCCCAAGTTAGAGACTAGGAAACTATTCTCTTTTGCTCTCATAACATCCCTTAGTAACAGAGTGGTTAGGATTTTTACTTACTAAATATAACTGAAATTTGCATTTCCATGGCCTTGATTCAGTCCTTTTTTTTTGAGACGGAATTTCACTCTTGTTGCCCAGGCTAGAGTGCAGTGGCACGATCTTGGCTCACTGCAACCTTCACCTTCCTAGTTTCAAACGATTCTCCTGCCTCAGCCTCCCAAGTAGCTGAGATTACAGGAGCCTGCCACCACGCCCGGCTAATTTTTGTATTTTTAGTAGAAATGGAGTTTCACCATGTTGGCCAGCCTGGTCTGGAACTCCTGACCTCATGATCCGCCCACCTCGGGCTCCCCAAGTGTTGGATTACAGGCGTGAGCCACTGCACCGGCCTTGATTCAGTCCTTCATTGATGGTTCCAGTGGCTTCAAAACTATCTTCCAGGCTCAATACTGACAAACACATCTTCTGCAGTGCTTACCAGAGTATTTTTTTCCAGAATTTTCCTAGGTAAAAAGAGAGCATCTGGAGCTACATTACCGGAGTTTGAATTGAGGGCGAATCATTTTTGTTTTGGGTGCTTCAAAATTCTCAGTGGTAATGAACATGTTAGTACCAATTTTATAAGGTTGATGTAGGGTTAAGCGACTGAGTACATGTAAAGCACTTGGAACAGTTCTGGGTACATAATGTTAGCTGCTATTACTTTATACAATCATTAATGTTGTAATACACATCTGAACACACATACCTACCAAAAGTTCTTCATTTCTGTGATAACCTACCAAATAAACTGCTTATTCTGACTTGCTGGACTCATCATAACCTGTTTACTTTTCCAGTTTCTTCTCTGGTCTCTGCTGTAAATACCATGTGTTTCAGCAATCTGATACTCTTAGAAGTTCCTCCAGAGTGCTTTTACTGCTTGACTGTTTCTTCTCCCTGAAATGCTGTCCCCATCTCCACCATGTAGACTCCTACTTAGTTGACCTGTTTACTTTTTGTATTTTAAACAAATGAACTCTTTGAGGACAGAGATCTTATTCATGCTTATAATGTCTGACTCATAGTACACATTTAGTAAAAATTTGTTGAAAGCATAAATGAACATTTAAAAAACAAGAAGAGACTTGGCACGGTACAATTCCAGCACTTTGGGAGGCTGAGGTAGGAGGATTGCTTGAACCCAGGAGATCGAGACTAGCCTGAGCAACAAAGTAAGACTCCATCTCTACAAAAAAACCTAAAAATATTAGCCAGGTATGGTGGTGTGCGCCTGTCATTCCAGCTACTTGGGAGGCTGAGGTAAGCAGATCACTTGAGCCCAGAAGGTCAAGGCTTCAGTGAGCTGTGTTCATGCTGCTGCACTGCAGCCTGGGTGAGAAAATGAGACCCTTTTTTTTTTTTGAGACAGTCTCGCTCTGTTGCCCAAGCTGGAGTGCAGTGGCACGATCTCACCTCACTGCAGTCTCTGCCTCAGTACCAAGTAGCTGGGACCACAGGCACCTGCCACCACGGGGTTTCACCATGTTGGCCAGGCTGGTCTTGAATTCCTGACCTCAGGTAATCCACCTGCCTTGGCCTCCCGAAGTGTGGGGATTACAGGCGTGAGCCACTGCACCCAGCCAAGACCCTGGCTTCAAAACAAAACCTAGAAGAGTCAAACCACTGAGATCTGGAAAAATTAGTTATTTGTTACACAAAGCCTTGCACCAACAACAAGCATCACTTGGAAGCTTGTGATGCAGGCTTCATCCCAGTCACCGAATCAGGGTCTGCATTTTTAAAAGATCCTCAAGTGATTGATAGGTGTGATAAAATTTAGTTGTAGTTCATTTATCGTTTCCCCAACAAACATGGGTTTTCATATATTCGAAGTCTTATTTTTTGATGTTACTACAGATTAAAAGAATTTTGTAAATAAGCTTAGTGACAGGAAAAGTAAAACAAATTTTAAAATAGCAGTTAAACTGAATAATGTTTTTTTTTCCTCCTAGACAACAGTTAGCAGAAGACATATGTACAGTTGTTTCTGAAGGCGAGATCATTTTTTAACTAGAGCTGCTCCATGGTGTATTTAAGAGTTTTATTTGATACCATCTCTGATAATATTAGAGCCTTGAGAGCATGTCTCATATGAATATTTTTGTTTTGCCTATAGGTTGAATTTCATGAAATGTTGAGGTGGAGGTCTGTGGATTAGGACTGAGGGAATACCTTCTTAGACTTCTTTGGTTCTTTCTGATTTTTTGACAGGCTTCCCTAAGTTTGTCCTAGGCCTCATTCTACCTTAGTAGATACTGGCAATGTGCCCATTAGGAGAGAATAGAATTTAGTAAAATGTGAAAGGTCTTTAAAAAGTGTCATTGGTAAATAAGATGAAAAGATTGGAAACCATCAAAACTTTATTATTTAAAAGTTAATGTAAGCACTGTGTTCAGCTCAAGCACCTTAAGAGGTATGTCTTCCGTTCTTACACATCAGCATACAGAGGTGAATGTTATTATATGGCACAGCTTTTGTGTAGTACATGTTTCAGTCACAGTATTAAAGTTTCTATTAAAATATTTCTAAAATATGGGAAATGTGATATTTTAAATGGGCCTAAATAAATAGCTTACAGTTACATGTTTTTGTTTTGTTTTGTTTTGTTTTGTTTTTTTGAGACGGAGTCTCGCTCTGTCGCCCAGGCTGGAGTGCATTGGCCGGATCTCAGCTCACTGCAAGCTCCGCCTCCCAGGTTTACGCCATTCTCCTGCCTCAGCCTCCCGAGTAGCTGGGACTACAGGCGCCCGCCACCTCGCCCGGCTAGTTTTTTGTATTTTTTTTAGTAGAGACGGGGTTTCACCGTGTTAGCCAGGATGGTCTTGATCTCCTGACCTCGTGATCCGCCCGTCTCGGCCTCCCAAAGTGCTGGGATTACAGGCTTGAGCCACTGCGCCCGGCCCAGTTAAATGTTTTTATCAGATTATGAGAGTTCCAAGTTTCTAGATTATTTGGAATAGTTTACAAAATAGTTTAAACAGACTTTCAACTCGTTTCAAAATTCAAATGTAGACGCCTGAGGGGTGAGAGAGAAAGAGAGTATGTTACCACATGTTTATCATTGGAATGTAGAAACAAATTCATACTCAATTCAGCAAATACTTATTGAAGAATATATTTCAGATGCCTTGATTGATAAAAGTTGTTGACAGTAGGTAACTGAGAAAGATATTATGGTTTTGACAGAGCACAGTCCCTGCCTTTAAGGAGTTTACCTTTTAAAAGGTGAGAGACAGCCAGTAAACTATTTCAATATAATGTATGAATTGATGTAAGAGACGGGTTTGTAAGATAGAGCTAGAACATAGAGAAAGGACACTAGTTGCTAGATTTTCGTTAGAAGATGCATTTTTGTTTCAGCAAATTAACTTCCTAAGTCTCAATAACCTCATCTATAAAATGGAAATAAAAGTACCTAGACGGCTCATTTTGAGGGTCAAATGAAAATACATGTGCAGTGCTTAGTACAATACATAAAACAGACTGCATAATAAATGTTGACTGCTGCTAATACTTAGTGGCAATTACTTAGGGAATCTTTCCTTCTGTCTTTGTGATTTCTGCTTCCCTTTCTCTCTTGCCTTCCTTTTTTTTTTTTTTTTTAATATTCGTAGCCCTAGTCCATGGATTTTAAAGGGAAACCATGCTTAAAAATCGTGGGGAGAAATCGTGGAGGTCAAATTTAGGTTTCTTTGGACATTTCTTTTCTCCTGTTGTCCCCTCCCTGCCCACCCAACATAAGTAACCCTAGTCTCCTCTTTAACTTTTAAAAGTTTCCAGAACAGTAATGGTAGGGTCCTTTTACAGCATGATGTCACGTGTTATTCAAGTCTTGTACTGTCCGATATGGTAGCCTTCAGTCACATAGTGCTATTTAAATTTATAAAAAATTAAAAATTCAGTTCCTCAGTCACACCAGTCACCCTTCAATGTTCAACAGTCACATTAGCTAGTGGCTACCAAATTGAGCAGCACAAATACAGAACATTTCCAGGAAGTCCTATTTTATAGTGTTACTCTAGAAGAGCAATTGCTGATAACATAGGCTGTTTACCTTAATTAAAATTATATGATTCAGAATTCTCTGTCCTGAACTATATTAAAAAAATATTTTTTTAATTCTCACTTCTGGTTAGTTTCCATTAAGGAGTTACCATGCTTGGCAATGCTGATTCTTATTTTTATAAATATAAACTCTACATTGGTATTTTAATTTGTGTTTTAAGACTTATTAAAATGTCTTGGGGTGTTTTTTTTCAAATACAATTCAGTGAAGTTTTCAGACTCTTTTAAGCCACATCTTTAAAATGCTATTTCTCATTAAAGATAACGTAACATAATGTTGCGATAAATCTGTATTCTGCTTTACAATAAATATATAGACTGCTTTAATCCCTTCTTCTTCAGTCTTTTATGTATTACATTTGCCTTTTCTGAGCAACTCAGCTTGTTTTTTCCAGATAGTATTCAGTTAGGGTGCTTCATATACCAGCTGCCATTTACATCTATGTTATTACCTATGACAGACACATACACATGCTGACAGATGATTTTAAGTCAGTCAGTCCATCCTTAAGATTACCAGAAGACCAGAAAGATTATCTACTAACTGCTGCTGGGCAGATTTTACACTGAGTTTGAAGTGTTCAGTTATATATAACATTCTGGATCAGTTCATCTAGAACTCATCCATAATTCTTCCTGGAAGTGTCCTCATGTAGCTGTCAGGATCTTTCCAGAGAGACTTTTAAAAAAATTCTGCAGCCCTAAAAATGATGTTTGCTGCTTTCTGATTTGTTGCAATATAAACATTATTTACAGACAATATAAGTAAATACTGAGTTCATTTTCATACTACGAACTACGTTATTGCCATGTTGACCTGTTCAGTTCACTGTATACTGTATAAAGCCGTATTCTCAACAATATATCACGATATCAATGATTGTTAGTAATTAGTCTTTTATTCTGAAAGATTGGGCACCAGATCAGAGTTGAAGAGAAAGTGAATAAACCTTTAATGTTTTAATAATATCTTGGAGTTTGAAAACACCATAGAGATCACTTACTGTATTTTTTAGGAAAGAAAAAATTTAAAAGAGATTGTGACTTATAGTCATGAGCCTAGGTAGCAGTATTCTTTTTTAATATATACTGTATTCCATATAAGTTTGTATATAATTAAATGTTTACAATTTACACATCTCTATAGAAATGCAATGAACAAATTTGAATTCAGAGAGACTTAAGGAGGGCAAGTGACTTCATGTCTCATTGTCTCAGTTTTTTTTTGTTAAAGTAAAATGGGCCAATTATTGTATTGAGCTTAAGTGTTTGTTTTGAAGACCTAAAGAGTAATGCATGGTACTAACACATGCCACGGCATGGTTGAATCTTGACGATACTTTGCTAAGTAAAAGAAGCCAGACACAGGCCGGATGCGGTGGCTCATGCCTATAATCCTAGCAATTTGGGAGGCCAAAGTGGGTGGATCACCTGAGGTGAGGAGTTCGTGACCAGCCTGACCAACATGGTGAAACCCCGTCTCTACTAAAACTACAAAAAAATTAGCTGGGCGTGGTGGTGTGCACCTGTAATCCCGGCTACTCAGGAGGCTGAAACAGGAGAATTGCTTGAACCCAGGAGGCAGAGGTCACAGTGAGCCGAGATCATGCTATTGCACTGCAGCCTGGGTGACAAGAGCAAAACTCCGTCACACACACACAAAAAAAAGCCAGACACAAAAGATCACATATTATGATTTATTTATATGAAATGTCCAGAGAAGCCAAATCAGTAGAGACAGAAAATAGATATGTGGTTACCAGCGGCTTAGGGGTGAGGGGGTGGGAAAGAATGGACAGTGACTGCCGATGGTTACAGTTTCCTTTCAGCATGATGAAGATGTTCTGAAATTGGTGGTGGTGGTGGTTACACATCTTTGTCAATATACTTAGAACTACTGAGTTGTACACTTGAAAAAGGTGAAATTTATCATATGTGAATTGATCCCTCACTAAGAAAAAAAGGAGTAATGCATGTAAAGTACTTAGCAGGTACCTATTACATAATAAGCTTTTTTTTTTTTTTTGAGATGGAGTCTCGCTGTGTCACCAGGCTGGAGTGTGGTGGTGCGATCTCAGCTCACTGCAACCTCTGCCTCCCAGGTTCAAATGATCCTCCCGCCTCAGCCTCCCAAGTAGCTGGGACTACAGGCATGCGCCACCATACCCAGCTAATTTTTGCGTTTTTAGTAGAGACAGGCTTTAACCATGTTGGCCAGGCTTTCTCAATAAGCTGTCTTTATAAAGATTTTTGGCTACTGTTATTAGGAATCATTTGTGAATTTTAAGAAAATAATGCAGAAAAACTAGGAAGTATAGGCTGGGCGGGGTGGCTCACCCAGCCCTGCACTTTGGGATCCCAGCACTATGGGAGGCCGAGGCGGGTGGATCACCTAACGTCAGGAGTTTGAGACCAGCCTGACCAACATGATGAAACCCCATCTCTACTAAAAATACAAAAATTAGCTGGGTGTGGTGGCGGGCGCCTTATAATCCCAGCTACTTGGGAGTGTGAGGGAGAAGAATTGCTTGAACCCAGGAGGTGGAGATTGTAGTGACCGGAGATCGCGCCATTTCACTCCAGCCTGGGAATGAAGAGTAAGACTCCGTCTCAAAAAAAAAAAGAAAAGAAAAACTAGGAAGTATAATATTTAGTATTGTATTTTATTTTACTACCTGTAATACAAATGATTTAACCACTAATGGCATATTTTAATTACTTTTCAGCAGTAGAATGTAAAAAAGATTTTACTAACACTAGTTTCCAAATTCAGGTATTAATCATAGCAAGTTTTTTCCAATAAAGAATCCCATGTTTTAGTCAGTAGTACAGTACTATTTAAATATTTTTCTTAATATATAAGCCATTAAAATGGCAAATTTTATGTTGTATACATTTTACCATGATTTTTTAAAGTAATAAATACTAAGTCTCATAAGAGCTCTTAATCCTTCAGAAGCCTTTTTTCTATGTGTATGGTCCTGCCCTTTTATTATTTCAGAAAAGGTAATCATAGTGATAGAAATCTTTAATGATGGCAGTTTATATGTATCTTTAGTTTGTGGCTTTTAAAATGAAAATTATTACAGCTGACATCTAATATATGTATCTACTAGGTACTGAATAGGGCACCCACAGGAAGTAAATTCCATACCTTAAATTAATCTCATGTTGTTAATGTGATAAAATAGAAGACTCAGCGTTGTTGGTCTGGGGGAAACTGATGTTTTAGCTTCTCTTCTCAGCTGTCATAGTGGTGCCAGTAACTTACAGAGTAGAAAACGCTCTGGTTAACGCTCAGAATCTGTAATGAAGAGCTACTGTAGATCTTCGTGTGATACTAGTAGCAGAAAAAAGAGTTTTTGTTTTAAGGGCTTACATAAGATAGTTGAGGACAAAGAATGCACTAAGGATAGCCCCAGTGCCTCCGAATGGCTCTTGATGTATGATGGTTGCTCAGATATTTGTTTAATAAATCAATTTACAGGTATTCATTGGGATGCAATTTGATGATAATTAAATGCATAAATTGTGATAGCTATTTATCAAGCCAGTTTTATAAGCTAGCATTTTGTTTGAGTGAGAGATTGGGTGGGGATGGAGATACCAGGAAATTCTGTAAGTGTTACCGCCTTCAAGGAACTTGGAAAGGTGGTGGGCGATGGGGAAGATACTAAAGAATGGTGTAAAAAACCCAAGGTTGAATATAGCCAAGTGCTTCAGTACTTGGTGAAGGTGCGAAATGCTCCATATGAAGAGAAAATGTAGTGGTGACTAGATTTATGGTGGGAGTGGGATTTGGGGTAGGCCTCGAAGGACTATCTTAAAGGCTGAGAAAGGGTGAAAGGTATTTGCATGTAGGGATACTGATCAGTTATGAGACCAACTAGAGCAAAGGTGTAAAGCCTAAGAGTCAACCCCTCGAAAGTTAATGAAATGTGAGCTCCATCTGACTGGAGCTGGGAAGTCCACTTTAGGAGAAGGTGACAGACTTATGGTTGGATTGGTTAAGTGAGATGGCGTTATACAGAATCTTCATCATCAGAAGCGGAGTAGTTCATGGTTCACATAGACTCCAGAGGAGGAGTCAGGGGACTTAGTATAGGTTCTCTAACTGAAAAAAATTGATGTTTAAGGAGAAATTAATTTGGTAGTTTTGTGTGTGGTGTGAAAATGGGGTTGGAGAGACTAATTAATGAGTTTGCTCCAGAGTGCCCTTGTGTGGGGTATACGCTGTTTTTTTTTTTTTTTTTTTTTTTTTTTTTTTTTTTTTTTTTTTTTTTATGAGGCGCAGTTCTGTGGCGCAATCCCAGCTCACTGCAACCTCGGCCTCCCAGGGTCAGGCAATTCTGCCTCAGACTCTCGAGTAGCTGGGACTACAGGCGCCTGCCACCACACTCCACCAATTTTTTGCAGTTTTAGTAGAGATGGGGTTTCTCCATGTTGGCCAGGCTGGTCTCAAACTCCTGACCTCGAGTGATCTGCCCACCTCGGCCTCCCAAAGTGCTGGGATTACAGGTGTCAGCCTCTGCACCTGGCCTAGTGTACACTTTTATATGACACATAAGGCTGGGTCTAGGCAAAATTATAAGTAGATTATTGCCTTTTGCCTTTTTTTCCCCCACTGTTTTCCCCCGTTTCTCTCTCCATTGTCCCCATAGACCCTAATATTACAATAGATTGTCTAGCTATAATAATAGATTCTAGACAATCAGCTGTTATTCAGTGAGTTTGTGATTTGGGGGATAATCTCTTTTTTAAAAAACACAAATTCTCACTTTAATAAGTGACTTTTGTAAACCAAGAGCTTTCCTTGTCAAATTTTCATTATAGGTTAATGATGAAATGGCAGGTAATTCACACTTTTGGACAGAGCACACCGCCCCCGTGGAATCACCCTACAGAAGAGGCCAGCTATAAAGGATGTCTCACACCTTTAAGATCAGTGTTTCTCAATGTGTGGACCATGGATAACTGTATTAGAATACCTAAAGGATTTGTTTAAAATTCAGGCTGAGCCCCTCCCAAGGCCTAATAGAGCTAAAAGCTTTGGGAGTAGGTGGAGGAAACCTGCATCTTTACCCAGCAATCCAGGTAATTTATATGCATACTACATTTTGAGACCCACTGATGAAAGAATTCTAATTTTCTATAGTTACTCTAGCAAGGAACCTTTTCATTTCATATATATTAGGTTATTTCTACATGGGACATTTCCCAGTAGACCATATTATTTATGGTATCTTACTAGGTGGAAGCCAAAAGAACATTAAATAATCTGCTGGTGTTTGGGGGTTAGTTTTGCACTATTTCTTACAGTGCAAGCAATTCTTGTTACCTTGTAAAACGGTTCCCCCTTTGAAGGGTTGAATACTATTCACATAGCAGCCAGCCTGTAGTATATGTGTTTAATCTGTCAAATCTCATTCCATTTTTCTTCTTTAAGAATGCTAATGATACCAATTTCTAGAATTGAATGATTTCTGCTCTGCCTGTTGAACTGCAAATTTGAAATCCCCTATAATAATTAGAGCCCTCCTTAGAGTATATTATAATGACCATTGAACCTGTATCTAAAAATTCTAGTAACTTAACCATCCAGTCTTAAAAACAAAAAATTAAAACAGGAACTCCAAAACAATCTCAGAAGTTAGAGTAGGTGAAGTTAGCCTATTTTAGATGTGTGAAGGGATGGCAGTGCGGGGGGGGAAAGATGGATTATTAAGTATCATTTATTTCTTACTGGGTAAAAATTCAAACAGGAGACCTTATAGCTGCCTTTTTATTACACTTGGCTTCCTTTTAACTTTATTGGCCTTTGCTTGGTACATATGTGAATAAATTTAGACTATTATTTTATTTGACTGACAAACACTTAGAGTTTGTTCATATTCATTTTAGGTGGAGTTAGAAATGGAACCTAAACTGTAATATATAATATAGCATGCGGCTTTTTGTTCTGGTTTTATGGTAACATTGAAACTAAAATGTTTCTTTCTAATGTGTCCATCCTGACTGCCATCCTTAAACTAGAGCCTCTTGTCTGCTATCTGAAAAGAGCAACAGCAGGAAGGAAGCAATTGATTTATACACATTTGAATTAGTCTCTAAAGCCCAAGGCCTGTATTTGTTCAAGAAGACAGAAGCAGCAGTAATGCTCTGTGCATCAGGTGGATTAGATGCAAATGTGCAAGCTATCATCTTTCCAAGAAAAGCATTTTAACAAGGCAGATTTGTTCCCAGCTCTTCTTTTTTTTCTATGTATCTGTTGTGTTGATTTTTAATTTGGATTGTTTTCCACTGGCTTTAAAAATGTAAGCCTTTCTCAAAAGAGAAAGCATTTTGTAGCATCATAAAGTATATTGATTATACATCAAACTATATATAGTGTAGTTAGCTTGATGTAGACTGTGTAGCTTTGTAGTGTGCAACTTAGTTGTATATTTAAATGAGAAACAAGTGACTAACTGGATCCCATCAAGGTGGGTGTTAGGTACAGCCTCAGCCATAAGACTTAAACAGGCCGGGTGTGGTGGCTCATGCCTATAATCCCAGCACTTTGGGAGGCCGAGGCAGGTGGATCACCTGAGGTCAGGAGTTCGAGACCAGCCTGACCAACATGGAGAAACCCCATCTCTACTAAAAATACAAAATTTGCCAAGCGTGGTGGTGCATGCCTGTAATCCCAGCTGAGGCAGGAGAATCACTTGAACCAGGAGACGAGGTTGCAGTGATCCGAGATCATGCCATTGCACTCCAGCCTGGGCAACAAGGGCGAAACTCCCTCTAAAAAA